>NC_090240.1:26989846-27589846 GCF_024489055.1 Chanodichthys erythropterus
ATAAATAAATTAATTATTTAATAATAACAAAAACATTTAAAAAATTCTTAAATGACTTGCTTTGTTAAAATAATTTATCATCAAGACAAAAAAAATAAAAATTTAAATTATTAAAAAAAAAAAAAAAAAAAAAATATAAAATAAAAAAATCATGAAACTCACAAAAATATTAATATTATTTCTGCCTCATTTTTGATTTGGTGGCATGTTCACAAAATATTCCACATGTATTTTATGCTGTCACATGGAATTCTGGGTAAAAAACCTTATGCATTCTGTATTATATTTTGCACTGAGGTCAAATTTACATATGACAACACACGCATGATTTTAATTCCTCTTTTTTTTTTTTGGCGAGTGTCAATTTTGGACCCTGGGTAGAAACCTTATTGGAAACTAAAGTTGTGAATTCTTTACTAGCCTCACGATTCGATTTGATTATGATTCAGAGGGTAACAATTGGATTATGAAATGATTCTTGAAGCATCACGATGCATCTTTTCGTCCAATTCTTTAATAAATAATAATTATTTTAAAAATAATCACAATATAGCTCTTTTTATTATTAAAAATAAGAAAGATGCAAATAACAAAAAGTAGAACAAATATAATATAAGAAAGAAACAAATTAAATTAACCATGCTTTTTTTACTTACTTTTTTCCCCTTCATTTTACATCTAAACAGAAACATTCGAGTAAGAAAAGAAAAAACAAACGTAAAAATAACCACTGCAGTTTTTAAGGTTTTCATCACAAATAAATTGATTATTATTAAAAGCTATAAAAGTAGTTGAGTCAAGAAGAGTGAGGAATTACCTCTTTTCTTTTATTGTTTGATTAACATTAATGAGACAGATGACAGAAGGTTTTTTTATATTAAAGGTATAGTTCACCCAAAAATAAAAATTCTTTCCTCATTTACTCCTAAATTTGTTCTAAACCTGTGAGTTTTTTCTTCTGTTGAACACAAAAGAAGATATTCTGAAAAATGTGGGTAACCAAACAGTTGCTGGTCCCCACTGACTTCCACAGTATGAAAAAAATACTATAGAAGTCAAAGGGGACCAGAAAATGTTTGGTTAACGATGCTCTTCATCATTATGTACAACAGAAAAAAGAAACTCATACAGGTTTAGAACAAATTTAGGGTGAGTAAATGAGGACAACATTTTTATTTTTGAGTGAACTATCCCTTTAAGACTTAATGCACAGATCTAATATAATGTTACACATCAGATGTTTTCCCCAACTGTTAACCAAACGTTCACTTAAGACATATGTTCGCATGAATACTCGCCAAGACAGATATTTTGAAACACTAATTCTGTGTGTATTTGATTCGGACCGTTCAAGCGCAATACACTGCAAAAGAGAACTGAATTCGGGATTGTGCTCTGTCTGAGAGCGGCGTCTTTCTGTGTGCACGCTTGGGGTGTTTCAGTCACCGCGAGTAAGATTTTTCATGGCTTATTGCGTTTAGTAACTCTTTTAACATCAAGCGTGTCCTGCATTTTACTTTCTAATTCATGCATGTTCTTTTCGTAAAAATCGAAACCGAAACATCATATTCAACTGCTTTGCTTCCGATGGACATACACAACTTTTTATTAATATATAATGACAGTTTATTTAGCTTTATTTAACTGTATTTAGCTTACAATAAAATAGTAAATTAATGTCTATGATAGGCCTTTTTAATTACATTAAAAAAAAAAAAAAGTTTTTTGTTTTTACGCATCGATGCAAGATCGTTCACATCACATCAAATTCCACTGCTCTACTGGAAACAGTTTGCAGCTGCATTTGGTGTTGTTATTGGCCACAGAAATTACACACTTCATCTTTAGGCTATACAAAATTTTTTAAACAAGCTGTGGAAGTTTATTGTCACACAAACGATGCTATGTTTTTCCCATCTTAGATTTCAAGGGCAAACAACGCCACAAAATATGCGCTCTTTCCTCTTGAACTGTCCCTATTGTCAGTGCCCCTGTTTTTGAACATCAGCATTACATGGATTGAAAACTCACATGGTTGTCTTTGTCCTGCAGAAGCCTCAGGCGCTCTTGGCTCTGCTGCAGCTCCACACTGATGGAGCTTTTCTCTTCCTCTATATTCTCGTACTTCTCCCTGAGGCCCGAAAGCTCTGCCTGGATCTCCTCATACTGAGAATGAAAAAGAGAGAGAGAGAGAGAGTAGAAACCTTTCACAAGGAGCAATGAGCCTAGTCAATAACACACACACACACACTCTGTGTATCCGGGGGCCATGTCTTTTTTTAGGTGCAGAGCTCTTTTGTGACATGCCTGCTAATGAGTCTCAGGCAGTTCTACTTTCTTTCTCAACTATGGTGGGAATAACCTCTTTCTGCAGTTCTTTGATCCTGCTATTGCTTTGCTCCAGCTGGCTAGTGTCTCTCTGGTGTTCCTCCTGCAGGACGCTCAGCCGTTTCTCCAGGTCCACCTGCGTCTTCTCCAGGGTCTTGACTGTGTTGCTCAGACTTGTGGTCTGTTTCTTGGAGCTGAGGCAGAATGCAGGTTCAGATTCCAGATAGATTACGTTATTACATAACAAGTCTGCAAAAGGATCTTTTTTCCAATTTAAAGATGAAGTGTAGGGCTAGGTACTGACACAGATTTCACGAATCGATTCAATTTCGAGTCCGAAGCACTTGATTTCATTTGATTCCGATTTGATTCAATTTAATATTGATTCATTTGGAAATACAGTCAAACCAACAAATATTCAGACACTAGGTATAATTTATTATTTTTATATATATATATATATATATTTTTTTTTTTTTTTTTTTTTTTTTACTAGTGGGTGCAGGACACTATAGTTAATTTATGTAAGTGAGGATAGCAAAATAAAGTAAACTGACCTATTATACCCAAAAATTATTCATACAGTGGACTACCAGTAAAACTGATAAAAATGTGGAACCAAAAATTATTCAGACACTTTGACCTGACCATGTTTTGCTTAAGATTAAGACTATATCATGTACAGCATGTTCATTTTTCTTAAAGGAAAATAAATTTAAAGGGTTAGTTCACACAAAAATGAAAATTATTCCATAATTCACTCACCCTCAAACCATCCCAGGTGTATATATTGGTCTTCTTTCAGACAAACACAATCAGAGTTATATTCAAAATATTCTTGCTCTTCTAAGCTTTATAGTGGGATTGAATAGTAACCAAAATTTTGAAACCCAAAAAAGCATATCCGGCTCCAGGGGGTTAATAAAGGCCTTCTGAAGTGAATGTGTTTTTGTAAGAAAAATATCAATATTTATAACTTTATAGATTATAATCAAATAATAATAAAATGACATTACCCCTGCAACATACAGTACATTTTAGTCTGTTACACACAAAAAAGTCACGCAACGACATGAGTAAATAATGAAAAAATTAAATTTTTGGGTGAACTACATATACCTTTAAGATTCCTGAGATGTATAAACATTGTAAAAATGGTCTCTTTCAGCACCATGACACAGCAACACTGACTCATCCAATTGTGCGAGTTTAGGGTGGGAATTTGTTTGAAAACAATTTGCAATTACATTTGGTGCTTCTAGCGGCATGGAAATGACACACTTCACCTTTAAATTAGCTGTAGCTGATACCACTAAGGACAGACCTGTCCAGCTCTTTCTCCAGCTGCTGTTGTTTCTTCAGTAGCTGTTCCTTCTCTGAGCGCAGGGTGCTGCTCTCACTCTGCAGGCTGATCTTCTCTTTCTGCTGTTTATCAGCCAGCTGCTCTCTCTCTGACCTCAGAGACGCACACTCCCTCCTCAGGCTCTCACAGTCCTTCTGCAGCCGCTCCAGCTCGCTCGCTGCATCACACACACACACACACACACACACACACACACACACACACGATTAAAAAAAATACCCAAAGACATGCACACAAACTCACAGATACAGCACATGTGCATGAACACACACACAAACTGACTCCCGACGCTACTCTGTTACATAATGGTGGAAGTGATGTGAGAAATGTGAGTCATCTTCTGAATATCTGTCGGATTAGTGCAAACACTGCCGTGACTGTTGTTTGATGAACCTAGGGCTTGATTTGTAACCTCCACAAACACATTATGTTCCTCATTCATCAGGTTTCTGAGAAAGGAGAACCACTTTCTAATAGATAATGAATGTGCAAAAAAGCCTTACTTTAATTGGGGGAAAAAACAGGAATTTAGCCTGGTGATGCTAAAGTTATGTGATTTTTATTTAATTTCATTTTATTTATCTTTTTTTTTTTTTTTTTTTTTTTTTTCCCTCACTGAAATGTTTAATTTTTTATATGAAATTAATTTGAATTAATTTCTGAATAATTTTTAAAATGAACACTTTCAACAATGTACAATAATGTTTGCATTATCATCATTATTATTAGTATACAAATCTCAGAAAATTCATATTTGTTAATGCAAATTTTTTACAATTTTACAATTTTTTAAGAGGATTTTTTTTGTTTTTAAACAAACAATTATTTATTAATTTTATTATTAAATATTATTTATTATTATTATTGTTATTTTAACAATAAAAATTAAATCCAATATTCACATTAACGTGGCAGTATAAATATAAGTTTAAATAATGAATTTGCATTTGTTGATGTTGACGTTCATTTTTACCAATTAAAGAAACCCATTTTTAAATGAACACTTTAGTTTAAACAAATGTACAATAATGTTTGCATTATCATTATTTTTATTATTATTATTATAAAAATCTGAGAAAATTCATATTTGTTAATGCTAATTTGATAAGTCATATTTACTATTTTTAAGAGGTATGGATTATTTGTTTTTAATGCATTATTATTATTATTATTATTATTAACAACAACAAAATAAAATCAATCATTAAAATAAAATAAATCCAATATTCACATTAATGTGCTAGTATAAATGGAAGTTTAAATATTAATGCATTTGCATTTTGATTTAAAAAAATACATGGATGAGAAATGTTGACATTCTCACAAGATTGCATGATTTTTACCAATTAAAGAATCCCATTTTAAAATGTAGGATTAAACTTTTGCAGGCCAGTCCGTTGTGAGGTCTGTGGGGTTGTAAGTACCTTGCTGTTTGGCAGCTCTGTCTCTCTGCTGGTTCTGCTGTTGGTGACTGGCCTGCACACTGTCAAGCTCACGCTCGTATTTGTTTGCAGCCAACTGCCATTTCTCCAGCTCAGAAGTTAGCGTTGCTAGGTTCCCTTTCAGCGCGCTGACCTCATGCTCTCGCTCGGCCGCCGTTTTCTCCATAGTGCGGCGCAACACCTGCACTTCCTCCTGAGCCGTGTGCGCTTCCTGTCGCATGCTGAAGACCGCGCTGTCCTTCTGATCCCTGAGATTCTCCATGTCATCCTGCAGCTTTTGGAGCTGAGCTGAATGCACATGTAGAGACAAATAAAAACCGTTTGGTATAATACATTGTTAAGTAATCACTTGAGACATACACACCCTCCTTCTCTTACTCTGCAAGACCTTTATCTGTTTTGCTGACTCCTCTGCCTGCTGCTTATTGGCTCTTTTCTCCTCCTCCAATAGACCTGTAATACACAGCACAAGCCATCAGGGGGACCCAATGAGCATGACTGCCATTACAAATCATTTTAAATGTTCGCAGGCTTACTCAAATATCCATATAATAACATTAATGTATTATTTAATTTGTATTATTATTTAATAATCAAAATAATAAAAACACATGTAGCGAGGCAAAGTTGAGTGTTGATCTAGGATCAGTTTTGTATGTATAAGACCTACACACAATGAACAAATACGAATACAAAGTCCTCTCTTTACCTTGGAGTTCGACACACTTGTGTTTGCCCGAGTTGGCCTGTTCATTGGCCTCCTGCAGTTCCTGGTTCAGTCGCTGGATGACCTTCTCAGACTCACTGGCCTCCACAGTGCTCCTGCTCAGCTCATCTGGAGAAATGATTACATTATCTAATGGGAACTATTACATGCATAATTAGACACTATTATGGTGCTCTGCTGTCAGATAATCACTCTTTCATCAACAGTTAATGAGTGATCTGTGTCTTTATCTCTTTATCAGCATCAATGAGTTGCATTTCGACTTCGCCGGACTGTTCTGCCCTCTGACGAAGTGCAAACCCTGTCTCCAAAGGTTAATTAAATCAGAATGAATCGCATGGTAATTTCCCTGGAGGTCAGAAAATGGGCCTATTGCATGAATTAATAACTTGACTCAGAATAGATCCATCCTAAAAACATAATGTCATCAGTACGGTTTAAACTGGGATCTGCAAAAAGGATGGCCGGGGTTTCAATAAAGCTGCCATTTGAATAAAAGTTTTAAACATTCTAATGTTACACGACGCCATTTCATAATGAATCAGAAAAGTTTTTAAACTTCTATGAGAAAACATTCATACAGATTTTTAATTATTTATGAAAGATCCGTTGCTCTCTCTGCAAAAGTTGCATTTACTGGCTGCAATTTAGTTTGCCTAAACTTAGAAACAAACCTGCTCCTCTTGCTGAAAACCAGGCCATTTTATCAAATGCTCCAGAAAGATATGACCTCATGTTACAAACTCAAGGGTGTATACCATAAATGGGCATATCAAGGACATATCATTGCGATCAGAGACACGTAATTCCAGAAAATTTAACTTCACATGCCCTGCTTGGATGACTAAGCTAAAATACTGAAATCCTGTGCAGGCCAAGGCATTAACGTTTCATGAGGTTTTGCGGTGGGTAATGTTTATTGAACGCCATTCTGCATCAAGAACTCAATCTCTCAGCAGAGTACCAGGGCACATAGGAATGCTTTGGCCTAATTTATTTTTGAGTGTGTGGAAGAGGAAGACAGACAGACAGGAAGACACCATCAGATGGACAAAATATCTTCTGAAAGGACTAGAGCTGACGAAAGTATTAGCAGAGGCTGGAAAACTGTCCCATCACAACTAATTTTGACAAAACTGCCATGCAGGATTACATTTGGTTACATTTTTGTAAAATTTCTTTTGTTCGGAATAAAAGGTTTTATTCATTACACTTGAACTGTCCATGAGCACTGAGGTAATTAGTTACAGACATAAAATGTCAGAAATTTCACTTAAACAAAATATGCATTTTATTCCGGAGTCATTTTTCGATGTTAAACTTAAAAATGCCAAAAAGAAATTTTAATGAATGCAACTTTTTTTTTTTACAAAAATATATTACAAAGAATGAAATCCTATTGCTCACAAGTAACTAAGTCAAACTTTACTTAGTCAATCATTAGACAACAGTACCTTGACAAACTCCATGTATAATAATAAAAAAACAAGGTTTAATATCCTCTAAATGCCTATAGAGTCAGTAAAGCGCTATATTTTAGTTCAGCAAATAACTATAGAAACTCAAAAGCAATAAAGTGTTTTTACCTTTGATCAGAGACACTTTATTAATAGGATCTTTCAGCTTCTGCTCCTCCATTGTTTCCCCCACTGTGACAAAGCACGAGAGCAATTATTTTAATGTCACTTTAAAATATTAACTTTAGATATTTTTTTAGATATCAAAGTTTAGATATTTGATTGAAACGTAAAGATATTTTAATATTAATTTCCAGGTGATGCCAATTATGACTCAGCTAGTTAATGAGGCGGAAAACTAAATAAAATAATCACAGATTTCCAAAAAAGGCAATAGATTTGTAAGGAAATAACACAATTCTCAATCTTTTCTAGTATTAAACGTCAATTTATAGCTTACACTCAAAGCATAACGTCATGCCAGTTATATAATACAGCTTAGCATCATTGTATCAATTAGGAAAATTACTCATCACCCTTAAGTCTGAGGACTAAAAACAGATGCCATTACCTGTAGACTTGTGATGTCACTTGTGTCGGTGCCGAAATAGAGCTGCAATATTCAGGCTTCTTTAACTATCGATTCGCTCTGGTGATGAGAACTGGACGAATCCATTCTGAAGGGCGGGGGACACCGACGCATCCAAATATCGTGTCTGGGGGTTCGCTTGGCAAAACAAGGCAGTAACTGTTGAGTGGAGATGAATGAGATTACGCTATAAGAGTGCTGCTGAAGTATATTGTACTCTGAGGGGTCGTTGTCTTTGTGGAAATTATTTGTATGCCTCGTCATGTGACGCCTTCCCCCCGCAGGTGGTGGTCTGGAGGTCTCGCTCACATGGGCATACAAGCGTCCTGAGGCATCTAAAAAGAGGCTGCAGCTGCATGGTAGAATACACTCAGGCCCATTGTTTCACTCGTTAGGGCGTCTCTTATGTAAAAAACTGTTAACAATAGTGGTCATTCGTGCTTGTATCAGTGCCAACCAAAGCACTGTGATTTCAGTCAATTATATTATTAGTTGCATATCAAAATGTCAGCCACTTTGACTGTCATTTTAAGGTTCACTTTTCAATAGAAAACATGCAAAATGCATAATTGACCACTAAAATATGCAAGTAATGGATTATGGTAATTTATTTGTTTGTCTAGATGTAATCAAATCGCTGATTTTTAGTGCTGGATTCTCAAATTTTAAAGGTGCCATCGAATTGAAAATTGAATTTACCTTGGCATAGTTGAATAACAAGAGTTCAGTACATGGAAATGACATACAACGAGTCTTAAACTCCATTGTTTCCTCCTTATATAAATCTCATTTGTTTAAAAGAATCTCAACATAACACCGACTGTTACGTAACAGTCGGGATCATTAATATGTACGCCCCCAATATTTGCATATGCCAACCCATGTTCAAGGCATTACACAAGCCAGTATTAACGTCTGGATCTCTGCACAGCTGAATCATCAGACTAGGTAAGCCAGCAAGGACAACAGCGAAAAATGGCAGATGGAGCAATAATAACTGACATGATCCATGATATTTTTAGTGATATTTGTAAATTGTCTTTCTAAATGTTTCATTAGCATGTTGTTAATGTACTGTTAAATGTGGTTAAAGTTACCATTGTTTCTTACTGTATTCATGGAGACAAGAGCCGTCGCTATTTTCATTTTTAAACACTTGCAGTCTGTATAATTCATTAACACAACTTCATTCTTTATAAATCTCTCCAACAATGTAGCATTAGCCGTTAGCCATGGATCACAGCCTCAGATTCATTCAGAATCAAATGTAAACATCCAAATAAATACCATACTTACGCGATTAGACATGCTGCATGACGAACATTTTGTAAAGATCCATTAACAATTAAAGGGGCCGCAGCCTGAATCGGCACATTTCTAATTATGCCTCAAAATAGGCATTTAAAAAATTAATTAAAAAAAATCTATGGGGTATTTTGAGCTGCAACTTCACAGACACATTCAGGGGACACCTTAGACTTATATTATATCTTGTAAAAAAAACGTTCGATGGCACCTTTAAATTCCCATTACAAATCTGTGATAAACAATATCTATAGCCTACCACTAAAATACTAGAACATAAATAAATTGCCTGTGGTGGAATATTTATATTTTAGATGGGAAGAAAGTCTCACATATTTGAACATATAATACCATACATATTGCTGTTTACCTTATTATATAAAAATATCTGTGCAACAATATCTTGTTATGCAGTTTTATAATGTATCTGAGTAGGATGTTAGATGTAGATCCTGTAACTAGATACTGTTATATTAGACATAAGCATTGCATTTCCTGTGCCATCTCTTTAAATATCTTTATGAAATAATTGTGTTTTCTCAATCAGGCTAACTTATGCTGGCTACTTTTGTGACCAAGGCTACTGATGTGGAATTAAGAGAGATTGCCATGCTCAGAGCAAGACTGAAAGGGTTTGTATGGATCTTTCCTTTGTTGTCATGGTGACAGAGCAAACCTGTCTCATTTATAGTTCTTGTCCATGTAAGTTCTGACCGCACAAGAAAGACTGAGAATAAAAACCACACGCAATCACCAGTGGAGAATATTAAAGTCACCTTGTCCAGTACCATCACTATAACCTTGAATCCTTGAAAGGGATGAGTCATGGTCATAAATCTCTGCGATGTAAGATCTACAGCTTTTAATGACAACAAAAAGAAGCTGTGTTTGTCCAAGATTTGGATCAAAAAATGGGTCTTATGTATGGGTGCCTGAATAATTCAGTGTTTTGTAGGCTAGATTAAGAAGATTAAAACTATTTCTCTTTCTCTTTCTTTTTCTTTTATCCTCTCTAATACTTACACTTCATATTTTCATATTCACTATTATAGCTTAAATATGTCATATATAACTTATATAAATACGTTATTTTTTTCAGCACATGGCTGACCTTCAACATTTTAATGTGGTTGAAATAATGCCAGATGTTGTTTCAACTATGAAAAAAAACCCATTGAAACAACATTCATGACCCTTGGCCACAAAACCAGTCATAAGTTGCTCGGGTATATTTGTAGCAATAGCCAACAATTCATTGTATGGGTCAAAATTATCGATTTTTCTTTTATGCCAAAAATCATTAGGATATTAAGTAAAGATCATGTTCCATGAAGATATTTTTTTTAAATTTCCTACCATAAATATATAAAAAATATTTTTTGTGATATGCATTGCTAAGACTTCATTTGGACAACTTTAAAGGCGATTTTCTCAATATTTTGATTTTTTTGCACCCTCAGATTCCAGATTTTCAAATAGTTGTATCTCAGCCAAATATTGTCCTATCCTAACAAACCATACTTCAATGGAAAGCTTAATTTTTATATGTATAAATCTCCATTTCAAAAAAATCACCCTTATGACCGGTTTTGTGGTTCAGGGTCACATTTAATGCTAGATGGTACGTTGAATCAGTGATATGTCTTCAACAGCATACAAAAGAATGATCTGCCTTTTAAATTATTATGATCAGTATTATTATGTTTGATCATATAAGACCTCTTCAAATATCTAAAATTATATGTTCAATTATAATTATTATAATTATAGTGAAGGACACTCTGCAAAAATGCAGACTGTACATTATCCTGCACAGCTACTGCCAAAAAAAAAAAAAAAAAAAAATTAATGCATGGCCATGAAATATTAATTTCAGAAATTATTTTATAATTTTACATTTATACTGCTAACAAAAATAGTCTATTAGCCTACATACAAAATAATCAGCCTAGCAACAAGATGGACACTGCAACAATATTACAGTAATATTAAAGGTGCCCTAGAACCAGTTTTTACAAGATGTAATATAAGTCTAAGGTGTCCCCTGAATGTGTCTGTGAAGTTGCCTATTTTGGGGCATCATTAACTACGCACCGATTCAGGCTGCAGCCCCTTTAAAAGACAATTTACAAATATCACTAAAAATATCATGTAATCATGGATCATGTCAGTTATTATCGCTCCATCTGCCATTTTTTGCTATTGTTCTTGCATGCTTACCTAGTCTGATGATTCAGCTGTGCACATCCAGACGTTAACCCTCAGGGGTCTGAGGATTTTTGGGACCCTGGAGAAGTTTTGACATGCCCTGACATTTGTGCTTTTTTCAGTTGTTCATAAACATATTAATGGAAAAAGTGTCATTACACTGTATTCAGCACAAACTAGGCTACCATAATATGTGAGGAACATGTATGCACATGTTTGTGTTTTTGAAGGAATAACGTTTATGCGTGGTTATTGAAAAAACAAAAAACTTAAGTCACTGAAATAAAGCCAAAAAATATATATTAAATCTTTGTTTACAGGACTTCTGGGTATTTGAGGTTGTAGACTAAAATTATACTGCCAGCTTGTTCATATAAAACAATAGAGAGATTTAAATTTTCTAAAACATCTTTGGTCAAGAAACACAGTATGCATGGAGGCGTGAATCCTCATGTATATTGGGTGATTCTCACCTGAGATGACAAAAGAATCACATAATAATGACCTGAAATGACTTGCATATTAATGAGGCCTTTCAGTCAGGTAGGCTGTGAAAAAACCTTCTGTGATCATGATTCAAATCTCATCATGGTGTAAATCAAACATACAGAAAAAAAACAGCAATACTGTGAAATATTATTACAATTTAAAATAATGGTATTCTGTTATATTCTTTAAAATATAATGTATTTCTGTGATGCAAAGTGTCTGAACAATTATGTTACCTCTATGGCATTTCATATAGGCTTTTAGCTTAAAAGCATGCACATTTGGAGAAATATTGATGGATTCTCATATGTTTGTCAATTTTCTATACAGAAGAGTAATATTTATTCAGGATTTATTGTCATTACTATGAGTGCTGGATACTGTATTTTCAATTCATACTCGCAGCCGGAGGGCGCTCTGTACACCTTTAGTCCACAAAATGCCTGAGCACTAAAGAAGAATAGGCAATCCAGGAACTAACCGAACTAACAGAGGACAGAGATCGCTAACTATGGCTTTTCAAAACACTTTTCAAGACAATAAATACACGATTGAGACGATGAATGCATGCATTGACTCAGAATTTGCGTCTGAATAGCGCTCCCTCCGTGGGCGTGGCCGCATTAGCGGATAATGAGCTGAATCACGGACTTCTGACATGGCTCTCTTTTCATACAGATTACATAAACACAGAATGTTTGTTTTCGATTTGACTTGCACGAAAACCTGACATTTCAATGTTTTTTTAGACATACGTCTAATTTTTTTGTGATTAGTATTCACTAAGTTACAGTTAATTTTCTGAGTACTATCAGATTAAACTTTGTTCAGAGGGAGACGAGAGATCATGCATCATGTTAGTTTTCTTTATTTTACAAAAAGCACAACATTTTGTTTTTACTCTGAGTGTACACAAATAAAAGAAGATATTCCACAGATTAAAATGGTGTATAAGTCTTAATTGTATGTGCAACTTTAACGGAGTATTTTGAGTCTCTTTCACACTGGTAAGAAAAAAACGCGGTGGTATCGTCGGCGATACCCTCAGACCTCAGAGTGTTAATACTGGCTGCCCTTGTGTAATGCATTGAACATGAGCTGGCATATGCAAATATTGGGGTCATACATATTAATGATCCCGACTGTTACATAACAGTCGGTTTTATGTTGAGATTCGCCTGTTATTCGGAGGTCTTTTAAACAAATGAGATTTATATAAGAAGGAGGAAACAATGGCGTTTGAGACTCACTGTATGTCATTTCCATGTACTGAACTCTTGTTATTCAATTATGCCAAGGTAAATTAAGTTTTTGATTCTAGGGCACCTTTAATAAGCTACTGAAGTCATCTGAGGTCATGATTGTGCAAGTTGTGTTTATATGTAACAAGACAACGGGGTTTCGCTGTGTGATACAAGAAACATGAAAGTAGCGCCAGTTTCAGTTACCCGGATGCGCGGACTGCAGCAGCGCTGCCATGGACGACGGATTGACAACATCAGAACCGAGTATTCCAGAGCGCTGTGTAAAGAAATTAAATAATAAAGGAGATAACAATTAGTAAGTAGCACTCAGCCATGACTAAACCAACATGATATTGTTTGTATATGCAGCACAAAGCCAGACTAATGCCAGCTGTGACGCTGTTAGACCCTGCAGGAAAACTCACTCGAGCTGTGAGAGTCAGTGACGCAGAAAGTAGAGCATGTGTGAGTAAAGTTTGTTTCGAAGGCAGACAGGTAAACTGTCCCGGTAAGAAGGCAGCGCCGCAGGCTACTGCTGAGAAGTGTGAGATGAAAGCAGATGGCAGAAAGGGCAGGAAAAATGGAACAGGAGGGGGTTGCTGCCTTTTCACCGCAAAAATACGGGGCCATAGCAGACGGTCAGCATGAGGTGGGCAGCGGTCTGCATGGCCACGACCACTGCTTTACCATACATGGAGAACAACACAAGAAACGCATGTGTTTTTCTACTTTTAAAGATATAGAGATACGACGCACTTTGAATTTTGATCTGTTCACTGTTTATTGTTCAGACTGAATTGACTGATGTTCAGAAAACTTCTTGTGCACTTCAGTGTGTATGACCATCATTCAAATGAACACATTGTTACCTCCAGAATCAGACGTGCCATGGTAGAGGTTTATCTCTAGTCATTGTCATGCTGCAGGTTATTGTGATAATGAGTTACTGATGTTATAATTGTAGATATAGAGGTATACTGATTATGATACTGAGGGTATTAAACACTTACATGAATAATTGTACAGCATTCTTTCAGCATTACCTCACTATAGTTATACTGTCTGTACTATAAATTCTTAAGGGGTGCTAAATTCATCTATTAGTCCTAATATATTCCACCTGAAAAGGAACAGCATATAGATCTAGCAATTATGAGATCATATAAAAATGTTCTGTGCAATACATCAGTTTCTGAAGCTTAAAAAAGTCTTTTTCTTGCTATACATTTTACGCACTTGATATTTATAGATTTGAAGGTGCTTAATACTGGAAGTTTGTTAATTACTAAAACAGCAGTTGAATCTAGATTTATATGAATATCTAGCTGATCATTTAAAGCCAATGAGTATATTTATGAAGTTCCTGAATCTATATTGTATAGTCCTGGAATACATAAATAGTATTAAGCACTGTACATTTATGGTTTTTGTATGTATCATATTCACATTATTACTGTCAGTTACCCATCAAGGTTGACAAACAATTTTGCACCACTTTGGCAGTCATATAACAGTTCTTGTAATTGGCAGATCAGTCTGCGGACTCCATTACAGATGAATGAGTTGGTGATTTATGAAGTACTGTTAAAAAAAAAAGAAAAAAGAAGAAGACTTCCATATCAAACCACAGTCATTTTGGTTTCACAGTCTTTTCTCTTCTGCCATCTCTGCCTTGTCAATTAGTATATTTCTAACCACAGTACTTGTATCCAGTTAGTGAAGTGCTTTGAAAAGTCCACCAGAATGGTGATCTATTAAAAGGCAATCTCACATTTTTTTTTTGTCCTCGTTTCATAGGCTTCCCAGTACTGGTCCTGGAAAGCCGTGAGATGTCCAGGTTTTGGCTCCAGCCTGGGTTTTAACACCTGATGAATCAGGTAATCTCATCCTCTGGTTGTAAGAAGTAAGGTTAAGACAGTGATAAGGGGAGGAATTAGTGCCAGGCAGGAGGAAGACTAAGAGGACAACGTAGCCATCCAGAATCAGAACTAGCAATCCTTTACACGCTGGTCTTTTGCTGGTTTTACAGCACCGCCGTCGCTCCTCACACGCTGTTCTTGTCTGGAAGCTCGGCCTCGGGAGTGCGGGGGAAGTAGACAGTGGTCTTGTGCTCTTCGTAACGATCAATGTGCTTGAGGTGGACGACCATGTGCAGGGCGTAAGCCAACACGAGTAGCAGAATCAAAGAGGTGATTAGGCCCATCAAGATGGCTGGAGTGAAGAAAGTTGCACAGTCACTTGCTGAAGCAAACTTGTTGGACTGGACATTAAAGGCCTGGATCTGAAAAAAGATATAAAACAAATGTTTTCTGTCTGAGAATGTGCTAAATAACAAATAAATTCCTTTAAATTGTATTGGGAACCTAAACATGAACTAGACCTTGCTCTGTTGACTGATGTATAAAACGGAGAAATGTTTTTAGAAATACAAAAATGTATTTATTTTTTAATAATATGCTGGGTATTTTTGTTATGTTTCATATTTATCGTCTTACAAAAAATGGACAAATTTGAATTTTGTAACACATTTTTTTTTGTCAAATTAAAAGCAACAATGCTATGTGAATCGCCCCTTATGCACTCTTTTAAAATAAAGGATCCAAAATGGGGTTTTCTCAGTGATTCCATTTATGAATCAATTTTGGTTCAGTGAATAGTTCTTAAAAGAACCATTTTTTTTAGTGTGAAGAACATTTTTAAAATCTAAACAACCTTTTTTCCGCTACAAAGAACCTTTTGTGCAATGGAAAGGTTCCATGGATGTTAAAGGTTCTTCACAGAACCATACATCTATGACAATAAAGAACTTTGTACTGTTTTGTTGAGCATTTTCTATAAATAAACTTAGTCATTTTCAAATACAGTATGTCAGCTAAAACCACACAGACTCTCAGAAATACAACATTTCAGTAAACTTTTTGAAAACACTCGAGCACATTTCATGGCAGCTACCTGAAAATCTGTGAAAGTGATGTGCCAGTTTGCCGAGCTGTCAGTGTGGGAGCTGGGCACCAGTAGGGTGTCATATTTCTGTAAGCTGCTGACATGCTGGCAGTGGTAAGAATAGGTGGCGGGGGCATAGACCTCCGTGGCATTGAACGTGGCCTCGTGAGTCCAGTTGTAGTGGATGTGAACACTGTCCAGAGTGAACCAGTTCTGGCTTACTGATTCGTAGAATGTGTTGGACATCTGAAGCCTTCAGAAAACAGACAAGAGGAAGTAATTAACAACTGAATGTAATTATCAGCCCGTGAGGTTTTGCGCAAGCTTCTGATGGATACGTCAAGATGAGTGTAGAAGAAGAAAAAGAGTGTTTACCTGATAACAAGTCCCCTGATGTCTTCCACATCGCCCAAATGCAAAGATAGCCTATAAAAATGCAAAATTGTCATCAGATTATATATACAGTACTGTTTAATATTTTTGTGGGAACTGTGAGACATTTTCTCTGGATTCTTTGATAATTAGCAAGTTTAAAAGAATAGCATGTATTTGACATTTTTGTAACATTAGAAATATTTTTACTGTCAACCCTCTGGTGCTCTAAGGTCATTCGATTATTTTTTTTTTACTTCATCGGAATGGTACGAAACTTGGTAAAGGTTTTGGCACTTGCTATGTGAACACAAAAATGGCCTCATTGGAAATGAATGGGAGACTAATTTCATCTAGTGAAAACATTTGGTACTGCAGCCAAACAAAATCTTACTGAAAGCCCATTTTTTTTTAGATATCAAGCACAAATTTGGAACACAACTTGTTTAGATTTATGCTTTGATTTTCTTACAGTTTTAGTTTTTGAAAAAATTAATTAATTAAATAGTATTTTTGTGCATTTTTCATAACAATAAATGTAAAAATGTAAAAACTTAAAAAAAAAAAAAAAAAAATCACTTAATTGAAAATTAAGTCTGTGCCCTTAAGCATTCAAAATGTATGAGTTGTATAAGTTGGAAATTTCATTTTTAGGTCCATGCTCAAAAAGTGAATAAATGGATTATAACTACAGCGTAAATATAATTTAGTACCATAAAATGACTTAAAAATACAAAATATTAAATAAAAAAAATTATAGAACTAAAATATAGTACATTAATTTCATTGAAAATGTAAAAAAAAAAAAAAAACATCTGTCATTTTTGACCAACACGCAGAGCACCAAAAGGTTAAAAAAAATCTTACTGACTCCAATTACTGAGCCCCACATAAAATGTCTGAATGTGAAAAATAAAATATTAAAATATCATTAAATATCCAGTAACCAAATGGCACCTACAAACATGAATTTAGTGGATGAAGTCAGTTCCCCTCAGTCCAAAGTGTTGAAATACTTTTTTCATTTTGAACAATATAGCTATTGTTTTATCGTTCTTTTAAATAAATGTCACTTTGGTTTGATATTTTGTTACATATTTTGTTCGATAACAAGGTCATATTTTAATATATAATGTAATGACTAAGTCTAAAAAATAAATTTTAGGGCCACTATATATAGTACAAAATCTACTGAATCTATGGCAGGAAGAGTTTTCAAGAATACTTACGTGGCTTTCTCCTTTGTACAAAGAGAGCCTTTGGTGTCTACTTGTGCATTGGGTCCAAACACCCTCTCTGTGAGGTCCAGGAAAGTGTTGTTCCTGTATCGAATAGCCAGTCTCTTAGCTTTGAAGAGGATGCAGATCTTGCCATTGTAAGCTACAGTCAGTGGGGAGTAAGGTCCCGAGCTGGTAGACTGTAGTAACTTCCGTTTGGTTCTGGGCTGGGCATGCAGATGCCACCCGTAAGGCTGTTTGAAAATGACAACAGGACAAACTGAGTGATGATGTATGGAACATGTGCATTATTGATGGGCTTCTCTGATCTCAAAGGTTTTCTCAAGAAACGCTCAAGCTTAAGATAACAGATGTGACAGATATTTCCTAGATCACAAATGCTTTTTTCCCCCCTCATAATATGTTAGTTTTAAATCCTTCACTGTTATTGGTCTTGTAGGATGCTGGGTGAATTAAGGCAGAGATGTTGCTTATGGAAGCCAAGGTCACATTGACTATCACGGAAAATGCAATACCTGCAGTATTCTTCTGAGTGGATTTTCAGCTGCAGGCGAATAACTCTCCTCGTGTGAGGCACTTGGACTCTCAACATGTTCTCCATCTGCATCACAAAATGTTGAAATAGGACAATTGGGAAGATGGTGAGTTTTTTCCAGCACAGAGAATCACACAGCACACAAATGTGCTGTATGAAAGTAAAATTCAAAAAGACAAAAATGAGGTCTAGAGATAAAACTAGTACTGTACATTGTTTATTTCAATCTGAAATAATATTCCATTTATATTAGCTTCTAATAAACTTTTTAAATAAAAGCTGCTTAAACTGTCGTTATACAAGTTAATTCAAGTTCCTGAATTTGACTGGCAGTGGGGATTTTTCAGTGACACTTTCTACACGTTAAATCATTACACCAGTGGGTGGTGATATAAGTGATTCATTGAGTCAATTTCAGGCAACTGATTTGCTCAAAAACACTTTCATTCATGAATGGTTTTTATGAGCAAGTCATTGAATTGTTCACTCAACCAATTTGTTCAAAACAAAAGTCGACTGCTGTATGTTATTCGGAGACATAACTGCTGTGGCTTCGCTTGGAAGAAGCAAAAATAGTTAACTTGTAAATTATGCAATATTAACTTCTTGTTTATTAAAATGTAGCATAAAACTGTTTCATTCGACCTGGCAGCTTGCTCAATAACGCAATGTAAATAAATAGATAAACACACATTTGACTTTACACCATTATGCACAAAGTTAACAAAAGTGACCAAAAAAAATCACACTCAGCAGAAATTGGGATTACTAATATAAACAAAGCTGAATGCAGAAAGTTACACAAATAATGCAAGTAAACCCAAAAAGCATAACTGCCATTAAAGTAATAGATACTGACCTGTTCTAATTCTCACAGCTTGATATGGTGGGACCTCCGAGCTGTGATGGAAAAACAAAGCAAAACAAAAAGGGGGTTGATCTCTTTGTGTCAGGCTGTGGCCTACTTATCAGCGTCTAAGACAGATTTCCCATAGATCCACTCAGCTTGATGCACCAGTGATGCATGACCACAAGTCTGACATCTTCAGTCCAGATTAGTGTCTCAGGAGAAGACAAGACATTTAGCTGAATGTCATGATTCTCATGTGCTTAGCACCTCAAGTCTATCAACAAATTGGGAGCTGAAAATTACTTAATGGCACCTTGCGTGTACATATGCACATCATGTGCTACCTTGTCCCTCGCGCTGGAACTTGCTGGATTATCCTAAGATGAACCGTTTATACGTCTAATCGCAGAGATAATGAGCTTGGCGGACGATCTCCTAGAACCTTATTAAGAATCTGCTGCCCTATTTGGGAGAAGGTTTCCTGCTATGTCAATGTGTTGATGTCCAGAGCTGGGCCTAGATTAAGGCCTGTTCACCTGCAGCAAAGTCAGTAGGGTGTGTGATTGTAAACGAGAGCATCAGATGACCCTGGTTCACTCCCTTTAGGTCCATCTCTTATGTACTACACCAGGCCCACCCCACCCACCTCTACTACACTGGAATTTAGCGCTTAGAGCTTTGTGATCATGTAAGAGATTAAAGAATACAGCAAAACATCAGACTTGTGGGGAAAATAAACAGATTACTGCACGGAGCATTTAAGTTCATTCAGTTCCTAAGCGTGATATGAGCATTGAATCAACAGAGATGTGACATATTGACTCATAAAACCCCTATAATCCAATCAAGGTGACAATACATCTCAAATTCAGGTGCAAAAACTGAAAAAATGACACATGAAGGGCTCAATTTTTCTTCTTTCCGGGTATTTCCCGGAAAATAAAATCCAAAACAATGTACATATGCATAGAAATGACATACAAATGAGCTCTAGAACTACATTTGTACAGTTTTTTTCTTCTTTCCAGGTACACTCTAAAAACTGCTGGGTTAAAAACAACCCAAGTTGGGTTGAAAATGGACAAATCCAACTGTTGGGTTTAATGTATGCCCAACCTGCTAGGTAGTTTTATTTAACCCAACTATTTTTTGAAAATGACTATATGGCTGACTTAAAATGAATCTAAAATGAAATTAAAATGTTCATTTATTACACATATTAATCATTTTCAAGATATTTTGGGTTCATTTTAAGTAAGCAATACTGTAATTTTTAAACAATAGTTGAGTTAAGTAAAACTACCCAGCAGGTTGGGCAAACATTTAACCCAACTGCTGGGTTAAAACAAACCAATCGCTGGGTTTGTCCATTTTCAACCCAACTTGGGTTGTTTTTAACCCAGCATTTTTTAGAGTGTAGTTATGCTAAAAAATAAACCAACGTAAGCACAGCAAATATGGTCTTCAGAGCCCTGCTGAGGAGTGTGTGTGCACGAGGAGTGACTCTCGCCTTTGTTCTAATGCCAGTTTACCGAGGTCAGCAGCTGAGGACTGCGCTGCTGTCATTGGTTATGGCTGGACACAGTAGCCTAAGTGCTGAATTGAGCATTTATGTAATGAAAAGCAGCGCTCACACTATGTCTTCACCTCACTGGCTCTGTCAGAGCTCAATATCATCTTTTGCATACATATTATAGGTTTAGCATACAGATTAGCACAGTATTCTACAAACACAACAATGCTTTAAAATAGATTTGTCTGTTAAATGGTAATAAGATTAAAACCTTTGGTTTAATTCCACTTGCTGCCATTCTTGACTGTCTGTTTTGGTCTGCAGTGACCCTGAGAAACTTGAGAACGGTTGTAAACCACTCAACACTTTTTTACTCCTAAGACACATTTCTGGACTAACAAGATCCCCAATGTTTCAACAGTCTGCAATGCTGTTCTTATCCCTATAAATCCTAAGCTTTAGATTCTATCTAGGGAGGGATGGGCAAGTTGGTAGGTTGTTTACCATAGCTGCGGTTTACAGAACTAAAGGAAGACAGCTTGATCTCTATCATATAAAATATTCACATATAATATTCATATATTCACATATAAAGGCTTGGATTTCTAGGAGGTAACACAAAAGAATAACCAATTTACTTCTTTAAACATAATTTTGGCTCTTTGATCAAGTTAAAAATGACAAAAACCTCAACTTGGATCTTTTTCATTTCAAACAATTGCAATAAAAAAAAACATAAAAAAGAAAAATATATCATGTGACAAATCAGGCATCATCCAACCAAAGAGATAAACTAAATATATATATTTTTTTAAGTTTGCTGATGTTTAACTTAATATATACAGTAAATCTCATTTAAAATATACAAAAAGTAGTTATTCGATTATATTTTTTGACAAATTTTTGTGAAACTTTTTTTTGGTAATTTCATTTAAATTTAAACTATCTCTATCCTGTGTGGTGAGCAATAGATTACTCATAACTAGTATTATTTTTACAGTAATATCAGATGAGTCAATCAGTTGTAAATTACTAAAAAAATAAAAATAAATAAATGTATCTAAATTAACATATTTATGCTATTCCAGCTTTGAAATGAGTAAAGGAATTCATCAACTGTAAAAGTGTACGATAAACCGAATGAGTATATTTAAAGATGTTCATATAGCCAGAGCCATCCGAATCTCACTTCTTTCTTCTGTTTCTTGGAGTAGCATCTGTAAACTGACTCCTACAGACACTGGATAGGGTCTGCCTGCTGTCCCATTGTCATAGCCATGTTTGAATGTCTTGTACTTACAGAGAAGAAAAACTGCAGCAAAACCACAACACACTCTGAATCCAGAGCCCACGTACGTCAAATTAATTTATGAGTTCCTTGAATGCTCTTTCAGCATTTTCCTAATAAAGCGCATTTTCTTGGTGTCTCTTGCCCACTGTAAAAGACTAAGACAGTGCATCAGCTGCACAGCATCACTGCCCCATTCCCCCTCCCCACGCTAGAGCTGAAAGCGCAGCTCTTACCTCCTGTCCAGGATCGCAGGCACTTGATCGAAGGGCAAAGACAGAGAGATAAACACACACAGTAACAGGGAAAAAAACAGGAAAAGCTTGTGTTTAGCCATTGAGACAATCTGACGAGACTGCCAGAGATGAGGTCTGCTTCATAATCTGCTCTGAACGCACATCCCTAAACCTGGGCTCTCTGACGGGCGGCCCGCGCAGCCAATCAGCGGGCAGGGGGGAGATAATCGTGCGTCATTCGCCTCACAGCCTTCATTCTTGCAGCCTTTCTCTCTCCCCACACCCTCTCGCACACACACACACACACACTCTTCTACCCCTCCCCTATCGTTTTCCTCTCTCTCTGCACCCTCTGTCTCATACAAACATACAGTAGCTGCCGACCAACCTCAAGCAAAGGGCTTTATGTGTTTCAGCTCCAGTCCCAGGAGCCTCGTTTCATAATCACTTGATATCTGGCACGTCTAAAAATGACTTGAGAGCGTGAATTTGTTTAAAAGCAGAATTAAAGGTCGTGACAACTGACCTAGATTTACACTGAAAGCTTTGATAACCAAAAGGAATCAAATAGTAGAAACACCTAAACCTTATCAACCTCCACTGTGCATAATAATCTTAAAAAGGCATAGTTCACCCCAAAATTTTTACTCACCCTCATGTCGTTCCAACCCTGTATGACTTTTTCTTTTTTTTTCCCTGTGGAACACAAAAGAAATGTTTTAAATGTCCAAAACAACATTGGACCCCATTGACTTTCATAGTATGGCATGCTTTAAAAAAGCAAGAGGAGATTTGTGGTAAAAAGTTCTGTTTATGGTCAACATCTTATCTAGATTTGTGTTGTGTAAATGAATGCCAGCAGAGTGGTTTTACTGACCCAAGTGGGTCATTTGCCCCTTGTCTCAAATGTGCTTACAGCGTGATTGATAAGCAGAGTGACAACTGTCAGTCATCTTCATTGGGTAAGACAGACCTATTTTAATGTCGCCTTCACACTGGCCTTAATACAGTGAAATGCAGCGTAGACAAAGTTTAAATGTTGTGCTGCTTTTGCTCATAATGATAGAAGAAGTAAACTTGTTAATAGCTTGCTTTGACACTGCAGAAAATGCAGAACATATTTTTATCAGATCACTTGAGGGACCGTATGAAACTATTTTGAGGCCAAATTTAGTTTGCTGTTTAAGACGCCTAATGTTATTGCAAACTGATCTGAAACCACCCAGGCTGTCTTGTCCTCAGACACCCTTTATTATGGGTTTGCTTACACGAGAACTCATTTTCAGGGCAAGGACGTTTACTGGACCACAGTGGCTGCAAATGAATCACACCCAGACGGTTCACACCCAGACAGACAAAGTAGGATCTCTCAGAAGGTAATTAAACTACAGGGCATCTACCAGTACCACATTAATCACACCATGCGGGAAATTCTAATGATGTTAGGAAAATGTTGCCATCTTGTGGTGTGTAGTGTTCAAAAATTCAAACCTTCAACTTTTATTTTTCTATTTCATCAGTTTGGTGATGAATGCATACTTCGTTCAGCACCAAAATTCATCTTTGTTAAGTCTTGACATCCACATTAGGATATGCAAATGAGTATGTTTTTTGTTGCTAAGGTATCTCAATGAATACTACATATTATTGGAAGTTATAGGGTGATGATACATAATAAAAGTATCATCACCCTATAACTTCCAATAATATGTTGTATTCATTGAGATACCTTAGCAACAAAAAACGTACTTTTGTCTTATTACATGCTTTTATTATGTAAGTAGCCTGCTATACTGATTTACAAGCTATCAGAATGTCATCTTAATTTTTGACATAAATAATTAAGGTGTTTTTGTCCTCCCCAAATATGAACCAAAACATAAAACACATTTGCAAATGTTTTTTTAAGGATTGTTTTTTTTTTTAATTGTCTAAAAGTTCAATTCTGTTCCATTTTTTTTTTTTTTTAAATGATCTAAAGTTTTTTTTCTGACTACTATCAGGCTTTACAGGGTTTAATATAGGAAAGAAAAACCCCAATTATATATAAAAAATAATATTAAATGACTTTCTTCTGTGAAACACACAAGTTAGAATGTTGGGGACTGACAGTCAAATTCACTATTTACAGTATTTTAATTGTATATTTCATCTATACAATAAAAGTGAATGGTAACTGTGTCTGTATTTTGCTTAACAAGGATCGTAAGTGATATACTTTTGCAGCACACAGAAGATAGAAAGTCATACAGGTTCGGAAAGACATAATTAAGTGAGTAAATCAGAATTTTTTTTTTTTTTTTTTTTTTTTTTTTGCTTTGGAAACATTATTATTATTATTATTATTATTAAACAACATTAAGCAAAAAAAAAAATGATTTAACAGATATTAAAGACAATACAAAAAAGCGTCAGTCAGTAACTTGAAATAGGCCACATATAGTTAGCAATTTTAAATTCTTTGACCCATCTCACTACTTACTTTCCTCAAATGCGCTCCTTGTGTTCGCTGATAACAAAGCACTTCCGATTTTGCATCCATGGTAACCTATATGTTGACGGAAATACCACAAGTGCAACAAACTTGTCAGTTTGGAGCTCAAAAATACCGTTGGGAGTACGAATGATGTGTCAAAGCTAGATAAACGGTAAATGCGTAATTACTTTACAAACTGATTTATTTAAGTTCGGTATTAACACAAAATTCGGTTTGATATGTTTCCCCTCATATTTCTCGCAATACAAACAAATGCTTGAACACATTATGTTTAAACGGAACAAATGTCGTGCTTTTTTCAGTCGCTGAAATGATGACCTCATCAGGGGCATTTAAGTCTCGGACGGTGGATGGTTTGAAGAGGTACAATGCTCTGCCTCCTATCCCAAGTCCACCGGTCCAGGAGGGAGAGTCAGGCCTTCCAGAGAGCAGGCTGGCCGTGAGGAGAAAACTCCTGCGACACAGAAGGAGCAAGGAACAGCGACAACAGCTCCAAAAAATGATGTAATATTAACAGCTTTGCTGGTGTATTTAATTATTATTTTCTTATTCTTTGTTACTCACAATTAACCTGGGCGTTTTTATTTAATATACAAATGTTGGTTGAACATTACAAATACACTACCGTTCAAAAGTTTGGGGTTACTATTTGTTTTAATAAAAAAGTACTTTTATTCAGCAAAGATGCATTACATTAATCTAAAGTGACTGTAAAAAGATTCATAACGTTGGAAAATATTTCTTAACAAAATGCTTTTTTTAAATTTTCTATTCATAAAAGAATCCTGAACAAACAAATAAAAGTTTTCACAATCATCTTAACTGTTTTCAACATTGATAATAATATTCTTGAACAGCAAATCAGCATATTAGAATGATTTCTGAAGGATCATGTGACACTGAAGACTGCAGCTGCTGACAATTCAGCTTTAACTGAATTACATTAAAATATATTAATATAAAAATAGTTTTTATAAATTGTAATAATTTTTCCACAATATTACTGTTTTTACTGTATTTTGATTAAATAAATGCAGCCTTGTTGAGTGTAAGATACGGAAGAGGATTAGGTCGAAGCAATAATAAAAAAAAAAAACATCTCGAGATTAAAGTTGTTAAATTTCGAGAAAAAACTCGTTAAATTTCGAGAAAAAAGTCGAGAGAAAATGTTGAGAATAAACTCATTAAATTACGAGAAAAAAGCTGAGATAAAATGTTGAAAATAAACTCGTTAAATTACGAGAAAAAAACTTGTTAAATTTCGAGAAGAAAGCCGAGATAAAATGTTGAGAATAAAGTCATTAAATTACGAGAAAAAAGTCGTTAAATTACGAGAACAAATTCGTTAAATTATGAGAACTCGTTAAATTTCGAGAAAAAAGTCGAGATAAAATGTTGAGAATAAACACATTAAATTATGACTTTATTCTCAACATTTTATCTCGACTTTTTTCTCGAAATTTAATGAAATTTTTCTTGTAATTTAAGGAGTGTATTCTCAACATTTTATCTCGACTTTTTTCTCGAAATTTAACGACTTTTTTCTCGTAATTTAATGACTTTATTCTCAACATTTTATCTCGACTTTTTTCTCGAAATTTGACACGTTTTTTTCTCGTAATTTAATAACTTTATTCTCAACATTTTATCTCGACTTTTTTCTTGAAATTTAACGACATTTTTCTCGTAATTTAATGAGTTTATTCTCAACATTTTATTTCGACTTTTTTCTAGAAATTTAACAAGTTTTTTCTCGAAATTTAACAACTTTAATCTCGAGATGGTTTTATGTTTTATTATTGCTTGGCCCTAATCCTCTTCCGTAGTACGAGACTTCTTTCTAAAACATTTAAAAATCTAACAGACCCCAAACGGTTAAACCGTAGTGTATATTGTGCAATTACTTTCCAAGTGTTTCACTTTTATAATCACATTTTAGCTTTTTGTTGCAATTCACTTAAACAAAATTGTAAAGTTTTAATGTATACATTCGAATAAGTGATCACTTAATTAATGTATGGTCATAACAATAGCATGTGTAATAATTATCCAAAAATTAGAAAAATGTTTACTGTAGTTTTAGATATGCTTGAGATGTTGTCATCTACCCGAATATATGTCATTGGGTGTTTTATAATATAACAGAGTAATATTGTAATGTGATATCTGAAATTGTGTTGACAGGGCAATGCAAGCTTACATGCAGGCCAAGGAAGCAGGACCGGCATCACCTTCATCTCCTGAACCAGAGCTTCCCTCAACAGTATGACCTTTTTACTTGATCATACATCTCACACAGTGTATGATTTTAAATAGAGATGCATTGTATTTGTTAATAATGAAATTTAATTTTGTTTTCTAGATGATCAATGAAGAGCGGAAACGATATGTATGCTATTATATTTTACCTCATAATTAACCTCTGTTTTTTACATGGTGGATCTTTTCATTTAATTCTGTTTTTTACTTTTCCCTCCACATTCTTCTTGTAGATGAACTACTTGTTCCTGAAAGAGTGTGTTGAGCGAAGTCCTGTCGCACCATTTCAGCCACAGTGGCTGGATGCCATGTTGGCCCGTGTGTCCCATCGGCTCCTTCAGGGGCCCGGCAGACAAGAGTTGCTTGAGGACATATGCAAGGAGGTCGGTGACACCTATCTCAGAGTCATGATCAAGCACAGAGGTGAGTCCAATCATTGCTCTGGAATATAATCACATTAAAAACATCACATTATCATTGACATTGTTGTCTTGATAATGTCAAAGTGGTCATTCAAAATCACATTGATCCTGTTCATTTGTCATAAAACATAAACTTGGGATTAACAAGGACATTTTCCAGAAAACTAACTTCAGAAATGACTATAGATTTACAGTAAATAATATAAATTCTAGATCCATTTTTTGTGTTTTAAAGTTATTTGTTGTTGTTGTTGAAACTTGGTATATTGGGTTTTTATTAGGTTGTTATTAATGTTTTTTTCTAGTAAGCACTATACTGAAAAATCCACAGTCAACTGACACAATTCCTCAAGAGAGCAACAGATCGACTGAGTAAGTGTGCACATTTTTACAAATAAATGTTCTAGCAACATTTAACATATTAATCTTAAAGGATTAGTTCACCCAAAAATTAAATTTCATTTATTACTCACCCTCATGTCGTTCCAAACCCACAGGACCTTCGTTCCTCTTCGGAACACAAATTAAGATATTTTTGATGAGATCCGAGAGGTTTCTGATCCCCCATAGAAAGTAATTACCACATTTAAGGTCCAGTGCCCGGTTGCATAAAGCACCTTAAGTTTTTCCCTTCAGTATGACACTTAAGGCGTGATTTCCCCTTAACTAAGGGAATGACTTAAGGGTGTTGCATATAATCTCTTAAACTGTTCACTTAGGTAAGGGAAACCGTTAAGTGTTTCACGACAGCAACCCAGGTTTTGCCGTTATAGAATTCTACTGTTGCCATGGACACGTTATTTGTTAATATATATCGTGGTAAGTTTTCACAGAAAACAACATAAGATGGATAAGGAAAACAAAAAAGAAAACCAAATATGAAAGAGAACGACAAGACGAGAAACTCACATTGATAGTTTACTCAAAATTGAGATTTCTGCCGTCATTCACTCACCCTCATGTCGTTCCAAACCCATAAGACTTTCATTCATCTTTGGATAACAAATAAAGATATTTTTAATATTCTCTCATCATTTATGTCCATTTATTGAAAGACATCCATATGATTACGGCTGTGTCGGAAGCTCAAACGTGCGCGCAAGAACCAATGAGGTTTGTTTTTGCGTGTGATGTACGCACGTTTGCGCTTCCGTTGACCATATAAGATATGTGCTACATATGTGATTTCATCAATGTTTATGTGAATAAACCGCTAAAGTACAATTTGTTTATCATATAAAGCGGTCGATCGTGTCTCGTTAGAAGACTTGGATTGAACCTGCTCACTCTGTGTAACACTTAAGGTGAAGTTTTCCTAACCTTATGTTATACTTAGGGGTTAAGGGGCTTTATGCAACACTTACGTTTTTTTAAGGGATTACTTAAGTGAAAAATACATACTTAAGGGAAATTCTTAGGGTTTATGACGTTTCACCTAAAGAAACATTTAAGTAATACTTAACGGTTATTTTCTGCAACACCCTTAAGTTTAAGGGAAACATAAGGGCGATCTTAAGGGAAAATTACACTTAAGGTGCTTTATGCAACCTGGCACAGAAAGATAGTAAAGACATTGTTAAAATAGTCTCGTCACTTCGTAACATTAAGGTTGAACCACTGTAGTCACACGGACTATTTTAACAATGTCTTTACTATGTTTCTGGACCTTAAATGTGGTAGTTACGTTGCTTTCTATGGGGGATCAGATTTCATCAAAAATATCTCGGATTTCATCAAAAATATCTTAATTTGGATTCTGAAGACAAATTAAAGTCTTTTCGGGTGTGGAACAAAATGAGGGTGAGTAATTAATGACAGAAATTTCATTTTTGGGTGAAATAACCCTTTAAAATGGCCAGATTATAAAGTGTTTTACGATTTAAGATCTTGGTTTTGCTTCACCAGGATCCTAGATTTCTCCTGTCCATGGCATGACAGCTTTGTGCAGAGTCGAAAAGAGATACAGAAGAATCTACACATATTGCATCCAGCCATGAAGAGTGTCCTTGATATTTGCCACAGCACATTCTCCCACCTGCTCCTTATTGATCTCTCAGACTGCAGGTACTGTTGTTCTGCTTGATGATGATGGTGTTTGTGATCTGGGATCACTCATTTTCTGATTACATGCTGTGTATTTGTTGCTTGGGTCAAGGGTGAATAATATTTTCAAGATGAAAAGGAGAAATCTTTTGAAAATGAAATTCAAAACACAAGTTGCACAAATATGCAATCTTTTATATTCATGTTGGTTTCAAACATTATTAATAGCATTTACGCCATCTTCCATAAAATTAAATAAAATTATGATTCTAAAAATGTGAAAAAAGAAATACAATATTTTCAATACACTTGTCATAAGGATCTAGTTCCTGTTCCTTTTTATGGTTTTCTTGCAGTAAAATTATTTATTGCAATAAAAAAGTTATTAAATATGAATAAAATAAAATAAAAACAAAACTACTTTTAAGAAATAATAAATATATAATAATTAATCTACTTTAAAAAAAGAAAAAAGAAGAATATTAGCTTTTAATGAGACTTCTTTGCTTTTTTGCTAACTCTGGAAAGTCACACAACCTATATTTAAACTATATTAAAGTAGTAATCCATATGAATTGAAATTTGAATGAGTAATGTACATCTTGAAACCTGTTATAAAGGTCCACAGGGCCTATAGACTGTGAGAGTCTGAAGAACAAAGTGGCTGTGGAGTGTGAGAGAGTCGAGGACAGACTCATGAAATCCTGGTTCCCCAAAATCATTCACCTGCTCACCAGCAAAGACACTCTGCACAATGTCAAACCCAAAAAACTTGACTCCTTTTACAACTGTGCCTCAACTCTTATATCTAATCAGGTGAGCTGTGAGCTAAATATTGTTTTTCATGCAGTTTCATATCTGCTAACAGTAACTATGAGATTTATTTCCAACTATTGGTGTTTTTGTGTCATTGGTTTTGTTTACCCTTTGTTTTTCTTTTAGCTAAAGGCTCTAGTTGAGAGGAGTGTGGTGGCATTTGTCAGCTTGTTTGATCCCCTCAACATCAGCAAACTCCCCCTATTCAAGATGGACTTAATATTTGATGACGAAAGGATGGATTTTTATCCTAATTTTCATGATCTAGAGCAGGCTGTGCTTGAAATTGCAAACCTGATCAGCAATACCATGCAGGTTGGGAAATATATTGTTGTGCAATTGGGTTGCACATAATTATTCTGACTATGTGAATCAGATCGGATCCATCTATGTGTACATGTTTGATGTTAAGTCTTGCCTGTCCCACAGAAAGTGCAGACGATCCAGTCATGGCTAGCAGAGGTCAACATCTCTGTAGTGGATGCCAAGCTCTCAGATCATGTTCAGATGTGGGCAGAGACCACTCTTAGGAATGCTGTAAGGATAAACTTGGATGGACCTGCCAAACACTTCCAGAGTTATGGTGAGTGACCAAAACACCCTAGCAACACCTTAGCAACCACACAGCAATGCTCTAAAACCACATAGATGTTAGCAATGTGTTTTGTGACTCTATTCTGCTGTTTTTTTAAAAAAAAATCTTTTATCATGGATATTATTTAGTTGACAGCTATGACTGGTTGGTCAATGGGACGGCACAGTCTCAAGTGGAAAAATTAATGGAAGAAGAGCATTCTTTTGATGAGTACGCTAAGGTCTGCTCAGATTTATTATACATTATTACATTACATTATATCAATACATTATATACGCTACTGTTCAAAAGTTTAGGGTCGATAAGATTTATTGTTTGTTTGTTTTGTTTGTCGCCTATGCTGCATTTATTTGATCAAAAATACAGTAAAAACAGTAAATATCATTATTAAAATTACTGTTTTCTATTGGAATATATTTTACATTTATTATTCCTGTGATGGTATAGCTGAATTTTCAGCATCTCTACTCCAGTCTTCAGTGTCACATGACCCTTCAGAAATGATTCTAATATGCTGATTTGCTGCTCAAGAAACATTTCTTATTATTATCAATATTGAAAACAGTTGTGCTGCTTAATACTTTTTGTGGAAACTGTGATGCATTTATTTGAAATAGAATTTTTTTGTAACAATATGATATATACAATGTAGAAGTATTTATTAATTTCATTCAAAACAAAAAAAATCTTACTAACCACAAACTTTTGAACAGTAATGTATTTTTAACAGTATACTAAGGTGTTTGTTTTTATTGTTTTGTGTTTAATCTGTTTTACACTGCATGTCCGTGTATTCTGCATCCTGCATGTCAGCAAGTGGAACGGTTTCGGGCATTGTCGCAAGAGATATCTGGTCTTCCCTCTTTGATCCATTTTGACATGGTGCGACTGGACTGTGAGGAGCTCAAACAAGGTCTTGCAAAGAAAGCGAAAACCCTTTCTGAAATCATTGTGGGGAAGCTCGTCAGCTCACACCATCAATGCAGTCTTCAGTAAGATCAGTGCTAGTTGTTTTGTCAATGTGTTATAGTTCACCTCATGTCACCTCATTCACCTTTATGTCTTCCAAAACTTCCAAAATATATATATTTGAAATGTAGTAAAGACTTTCTTTTTCTTCAGGATTTGTAAAGAGTTTGAGGCCATTCAGGACAGGGCTTTGAAAGTCCCTGAAACAACAGAGGACATGATAGAAATGATTACTTTCATTAATGAGGTGAAAACCAAGGAATTAGAGGAGCTCAACAATAAGATAATGGTGGGTACCTCAGAACTATTTACTTTTATATGTTCTTAGTGTGGATAAAAATTAAATTTTAAAATATTTTTTTTCCAGGAGACACAACACAGGATGAATTACTTGATGGACGTACATATTTTTGATGCAGAGCACCTTGAACTGAATGCCACAGTAGTGCTCTGGCCACAAAACATTTACCCGATCTTCGATCAAAGTGATGAGGTGATATTTTGAATAAATATCCAGGGATGGATTTGAATGGATATCAAATATATAATCTTGAAGTTTTCTGTTAGAAGGACTTACTGTAACACGCTTGTTTTTGTAGGTGATGGATGAAGCCAAGCAAAAGGGTCAGCAAGAACTTATGGGTCGAAGAGAGAAGCTGCTGCTAGAACTAGAGAAAGTAGGCCGCAGGATGGAGGAATTTGCAGAGTGCTCTGAACTCGATATGATTCAACAGGTATATTACAAACTGAAATCTTCAGTTTATTTGTCCAGTTAAAGAAATAGTCCACCCAAAATATACACTTTGTCAGTCACATCATTTCGATCCCATATTCCATGGAACACAAATGCATATCTGTCAGGTAGAACATCCATGCTTCTGTTTTTCATACTTTTTGATGCTTTTTCTTTTTTGGAGCTTGTCATGGTGCATCGCCATTATTTTATTGTATGGATAACAGAAGCTTGGACATTGTGTTTAAGATCTCCTGTTGTGTTTTATGAAAGAAAGTAAATACATAATTGGTATGACAGGAAGGCTTTTTTTTTTGGCTAAACTATTTCTTTGATCTAACCTGTCATGATTATTGGACTTCTGAAAGATAGTATTGCTATACTTCCTCTCCTTTCCAGTATGCTTCTGATGTGAGAGCAGTGCAGAAACGAATCCAGGACATTGAGGAATCAATTGTCTTTATCAACAAAGAAGAAGCCCTTTACAATTGGGAACAAACCTTATACCCAGAGGTGGAGGTGATCAAGGAAACTATTGAGCCCTATCAGAAGCTCTTCAACTTGGTTCTGAAATGGCAACGCACAAGAAAGAGGTTTGTGCATTCATGTTCCTCTGATCCATAATTATGAAATGCATTACTTTATTGCCACTATTTTCAGGCAGTTTCTTTTCCTCTCCAAGAACTTGATTTATGTTATAACGGATTCTATCTTGTCATCTGAGTGTAGATGGATGGACGGGGCTTTCTTGGATTTGAATGGTGAGAGTATAGAGCTGGAGGTTGAAGAGTACATCAGAGAAATATACAAGATGCTGAAGTTCTTTGTGCAGAAACAAAAAAAGGCTGCGCAAGAAAAGGAGAAAAAAGCAGGACAAAAGAGGAAGCCCAAAGAGGAAGAGGAGGACAAACAGGAGAGTGCCACTGTTCTCATCTGCTCAAGTGTTGTAGAGCAGGTCAAAGAGTTCAAGGTGATGTTTTCACCCTACAGATTAAAGGATTGGTTCATCCAAAAATGAACAATTTACTCACCCCCATGGAATGACATGTAGATAGATAAATGACTGGATTTTTATGTTTTATATTCTTAGGAGTACATTCCAATGGTGTCCATCCTGTGTAACCCCGGTATCAGACCTCGGCACTGGGAGCAAATGTCAGAAATTGCGGGCCACGACTTGACCCCTGATTCTGGCAGCACTCTGCGAAAAATCCTCAGACAGAACCTCACCCCGTACCTGGAACTTTTTGAGAGCATCAGTGCAGGAGCCAGCAAAGTAATAACACCGTGATCCACCCAAGATGATTTGGTGCAGTTATATGCCGTAAAGAGACAAAACACCTCACATATTTTGTTGAAACTGTTCATTTTCAGGAATTCGCTCTGGAGAGGGCCATGCATAATATGGTGGAGGTTTGGGATACGGTGTCATTTCATTATCATCCATACAGGGACACTGGCGTGTCCATCCTTTCCTCTGTGGATGAGATTCAAACCATGCTAGATGACCAGATAGTGAAAACCCAAACCATGAGAGGCTCTCCTTTCATCAAGCCTTTCGAGACAGAAATTAAGGTGAACTTGAAGTTGAAGGATAGGTATTTAAAGACATTTTGTAGTCACTCAATTACTGGAAAATTAAAATGCGTATTTTGTTTTATTCACAAACATTAACCAATACATATAACAAAACAAAACAAGCTTGCTTCAAAAACCAATGTGTTTCTTTTGGAAATAAATATGTATTAATGCAAATTAAAAAGATTTAAAAAGAAAAAAATAATGAAGGAATTAATCTAATAAAACTTTTCCACTCACCTGGAGCTTAATGCACATATAAAAACTTTTGTGTCTATTTAAAGACTACCACATTTTTATTGATTCAGATGTTCTTAGTAATTGGTTAAGTGTGTGCAAAAGGAATATTCACACAGATTCTAAGGTAGAGAACATGTTTCTTTATCATGGTCAAGGGATACTGAGTTAATTTAGAAAGATTAATTTTGATTTTTGCTGATTGATACCAGGTCTGGGAGGAGCGTTTGATCCGTATCCAAGACACTATAGATGAGTGGCTGAAGGTACAACATCAGTGGCTATACCTGGAGCCCATCTTCAGCTCAGAGGATATAATGAAGCAGATGCCTGAGGAGGGCCGTCTCTTCCAGATTGTAAACAAACACTGGAAGGACGTCATGACACATTGTGTGAAGGACCCAAAGGTGATAAAACATACAAAATATAAACAATAAAAGAATTGGAGGTTTAGAAATCATTTTGCTCATGTGCTAGCATGAATCTCATTCATTTGTTTTATTTTATGTTTGAAAGAAACTAATACCAATAATCCTCCCATTTTTGCACAGATTTTACCTGCAACCTCTCTTCCTGGTTTGTTTGAAAAACTGCAAGAGTCCTACAACCTCCTTGAGAACATTATGAAGGGCCTGAATGCATACCTTGAAAAGAAAAGATTGTTTTTTCCACGGTAATACATTTTAAAATTTTGCATGTTTCAAGCTAAAATATGTCATTTTTTAAATGTTAAAATAGGCCATTCATAAGAAGATTTTACAGAAAAGTTTTAAGTGCTATTTGTTTGATCATTCTGACAAGTTCTTACACAGCAATACTGGCGTAACCAGTGATGTGAGTTTGTTGTTTGTTTGTTTTTTGACCAATGGTAGACAGGAATTTTGTTCAGGAAACATGTTTGGAAATAGTTAGTATTTTTGCAGTTTCATTATATAATGTTGATTAATATTTATAATTAGCTTTCATTTTTATATTTTCAGTTTTCATTTTCATTTTAGTTTGTTTTATTGCTTTTGTCATATTTATTAGTATTTGGTTTTGTAAATATTTGAATCTAGCTTTAATTTATTTTATTTCTAATGTCTTTCTTTCTATATAATTAAAAAAAAATAATAATTTTAGTTTAGTTTTAGTAATTTTAGTATTTCATCTTTCTCTTATTTGCCAAGGGAACATTTTGGATTTTCATTTCTGTTTTTTTTATTTTATTTGATCTTTATTTTAGTTAAGGAAAACAATTGAAATAGTTTTAGTTTTAGGTAACAATAACAACACTATCAAACAACCATGGCATATAAACTCTATATTTATTAATAATCCTTTTCACACTCTGTAGATTCTTTTTCCTGTCAAATGATGAGATGCTGGAGATTCTCTCAGAAACCAAAGATCCCATGCGAGTACAGCCTCACTTAAAGAAATGCTTTGAGGGCATCGCCAAACTGGACTTCCTGCCCAACCTGGACATCCAAGCCATGTACAGCAGTGAGGGGGAGCGTGTGGAGCTCATCGAGAAAATCTCTACCTCGGAAGCAAGAGGAGCTGTGGAAAAGTGGCTGGTGCAGGTGGAAGACATCATGCTGAGAAGCATCAGGGATGTGATCAATCGCTCCAGGCTGGTAAAACTCATTTGCACTTTTTGTTTCAAATTTAGATCTTTATTACATTTTATGCACTGTGTTACTGTGATTAATGTGTTCAGGCTTATCCAGAGACTAAAAGGAGTCAGTGGGTACGTGAGTGGCCTGGACAGGTGGTCCTCTGTACTTCTCAGATGTACTGGACACTGGAGGTACATGAGGCCATCAGGAGCGGAGCTAATGTAAGGGAACCACTCCGAAAATGAGTGGACCATAAATTCTGTGTTTATTTTGCTATTTGTCTAAGATGTCAATGATTTCATAAGGGTCTGAAGAACTACTATGAGCACCTGCAGAATCAGCTGAATGATATCGTGGAGCTGGTGAGGGGGAAGCTGCCCAAGCAGACACGCACCACTCTTGGAGCCCTAGTGACCATAGATGTGCATGCCAGGGATGTTGTCATGGAGATGATAGAGAAAGGTTATCTTGTTTAGATTAATCTGCATGGTAGCTCTGATATTATGTAGTTTATAAAGAAATCATTCTTTTTATTTTAAAAATTATCTTTAATGTGTGACATAATTGTTTGTGGTTATATTGTCCTTTTTTTTTTTTTTTTTAATTTTCTACTTTCGACATCCTTTTCAGGAGTTTCAAGTGAGACCGATTTCCAGTGGCTTGCCCAGCTACGTTACTATTGGGCTAACGACAATGTTCGTGTCCGCATTATAAACTGTGATGTCAAGTATGCTTATGAATACCTTGGAAACTCTCCTCGTCTGGTCATCACACCGCTAACAGACAGATGCTACCGAACTTTGGTATATTAAATGGCTAATTTATTTTATGCTATTTATTACAATTTATTAAATCTGAAACAACAACCAAACAAACAGTATTCATGCTAGCTACATATTTATAACTTTTTTGATTATTTTGAGGCATAATTATTTTATTTTATGATATCTGGCTTATTGTTCCCTTTCAAAGATTGGAGCATTTTTCTTAAATTTGGGTGGAGCTCCTGAGGGACCTGCAGGCACAGGCAAAACTGAAACCACCAAAGATCTGGCCAAAGCCCTTGCTGTTCAGTGTGTGGTGTTTAACTGCTCAGATGGACTGGACTACCTAGCCATGGGGAAGGTGACAGTTTTTACATTTCAAACATTAAGCTGTAATACATCAAGGACTCCTCAAAGACCATCGTATCTGGTTATTCCTCAGAAACTTCAGCGTGTTCATCTCTTACACTCTAATTTCATTAAGCTATGTTCAGCAGTTTATCTATAATATGCTCAATGGGCTCCATGAATAACATAAAAACTCTTATATTAAGTCATCATTTGTCTGGCTATTCTTTCTTAGTTCTTCAAGGGATTGGCATCTTCTGGTGCCTGGGCATGCTTTGATGAATTTAACCGGATTGAGTTGGAGGTGCTGTCAGTGGTGGCTCAGCAGATCCTGTGTATTCAGAGGGCCATCGAAATGAGACTTGAATATTTTGACTTTGAGGGGACAGAGTTACGCCTCAACCCCAACTGTTTTGTCGCCATCACCATGAACCCTGGATACGCTGGCCGATCTGAACTTCCTGATAACCTCAAGGTGTTTTTTTTTTTTTTTTTTTTTTTTTATGTGTAACTTGCTTCATTAACATCAGGCTGTCTGATGTGGCTTTAACTGTAATGTTCTGTTTTCATGTTACTCAGGTCTTGTTTAGAACAGTGGCCATGATGGTGCCCAACTATGCACTGATCGCTGAGATCTCCTTATACTCGTATGGCTTCCTCAATGCTAAGCCTCTCTCAGTGAAGATTGTGATGACCTACAGGCTGTGCTCTGAGCAGCTATCTTCTCAGTTTCACTATGACTATGGAATGAGAGCTGTTAAAGCAGTGCTGGTGGCTGCTGGCAACCTCAAACTTAAATTTCCAGATGAAAACGAGGATATGCTTGTAAGTAAATGAAATGGAAGAACAGCTAGCATAGTATCTTATACCCTAAGTTGGCTGAAATCTGATACGTTATCCTCGTTCTGTTGTTAGCTTCTCCGGTCCATCAAGGATGTCAATGAGCCCAAGTTTCTCTCCCATGATATCCCTCTTTTCAATGGAATCACCAGTGACCTGTTCCCAGGAATTTCTCTTCCTGTGGCAGATTATAAGGTAAGTTTTTGCTTGTTTGTTTAGTTTCTCATTTAAATTGCTGGTAAGAAATAAGATATTTAAATTACATATTTGTTCATGTGCACTAGTTGTTCCTGGAATGTGCTGAAAATTGCTGCAAAAAGCACAATGTGCAACCTGTCAAGGCTTTCCTGGACAAAATGATTCAAACTTATGAGATGATGATAGTTCGTCATGGGTAAGTGGGTATTTCCACACCAAAAATACTGGTGATGTAAAACATCTTTTTTATTAAGCTGTATGCCAGACAAAAAAGACTGTGAATGAAATATTAAGTTTTATTTAATACTGATATTATAGTAACATTATAATACACATAAAGTAGTCAGTATTCTACATTTGTATAGTGATCTACTTTTTTTTGTTATGTTATGTTATGTTATAATAACATGTTATATTATATTATATAAAACAACACACACTTTGTATCTAATGTAATTTTCTTTTTTTCTATTAAACAAGAGGATTTTTATCCAATGGTAAGGTTGGAACAAATAATAAAATATTCTTTTAAATTTTCCACAGGTTTATGCTTGTAGGAGAACCATTTGCTGGAAAAACCAAAGTACTTCATGTTCTTGCTGATACTTTGACCCTTATGAATGAGTGGGGTTATAACGAAGAAGAAAAAGTTGTGTACCAAACTGTCAATCCTAAATCTATTACGATGGGCCAACTCTTTGGTCAGTTTGATCCTGTGTCCCATGAGGTGAGAGTTTGAATTGTACATCAGACTGATTAAAAACAACCATTTCTCTATTTGTTCTTTTTTTCACCTGTAAATTTCTGTTTTATCAGTGGACTGATGGGATTGTGGCAAACACCTTTCGGGAATTTGCCTCCAGTGAGACCCCAGACAGGAAATGGGTGGTGTTTGATGGCCCCATAGACACACTTTGGATTGAAAGCATGAACACTGTGTTGGATGACAACAAAAAGGCAATTATTTTATATCTATATGTAAAATATATGGATATACTTTTATATCAACGTTGCTGGAGCATTCCCTATTAAACAGGAGGATTGGTGGCTGTTGACACTGAAATTTTGTTTCGTTTTAGCTATGCCTCATGAGTGGGGAGATTATTCAGATGTCCAATCAGATGAGTCTGATTTTTGAGGCCATGGATTTGTCGCAAGCCAGTGTAAGTCAATCTGTCTTAATATTTAATATTAAACCTCAGCACTGTCCAGATATACTTCATATTTGAAGCCACTTCAGCTTTCATGATCTATAGCATGCTAACAATTTCTGATTTCTGAAATAGCCAGCCACAGTGAGTCGCTGTGGAATGATCTACATGGAGCCATCTCAGCTAGGATGGACTCCTCTGGTGCTATCATGGATGAGAACACTTCCTGACCCACTTCAAGCACAAGACAATTCAAACCTACTGCAGCAGCTGTTTGAGTGGTTACTTCCTCCGGCACTTGTTTTGTTACGCAAGCAATGCCGGGTAATTGCTTTATGTTATGAATTGCATATAGCATAACCATGTTGGATTATATTGATCTCAGATGTTGTCAACAAATCAGTAGGAGCTCATTGAGTTACATTAATTTTCATATTCCAGGAGGTCATTCCCACTAGCAACAGTAACACTGTTGTGTCTCTCACACGACTCTTTGAAATGCTGCTGACTGGACCTTTAAATGAAGACCCAGGGAACAAAAACATACGCACATGGATCATGGTAATTATTCGTTTAAAAGGTACAATATACAACTTATCAGAACACAGTTTAATGTAAACATGAATTTTGGCCCATGCAGGCAGCTTTTGCCTTTGCCCTGGTGTGGTCTGTCGGTGGTTGCTGTGATACAGAAAGTCGCACTCGATTTGATCAGTTTCTGAAGGAAATTATCTCAGGAAATGCAGAGGACTACCCCATACCTGTTACCGTGTCGAGATGGGAATGTCCCTTTGACGAGAAAGGTCTTGTCTATGACTACAGTTATGAGGTTGGTATATAGTGGTTTAGTAGTCTGAGAATTTAAGACGTATATCTTTCAGAAAATGACTCGTTTTCCCTTAAAATTAAGTTCAAAGGAAAAGGACGTTGGGTACACTGGAATGAGTCGATCAGAAATGTACCATTAGGGGACAAAAATACCAAAGTACAGGATATCATTGTCCCCACGATTGACACTGTACGATACACTTATCTAATGGATCTCTGCATTCAATATGGGGTGTAAGTACTCTTTTTTTTTATGTCTTGACAAACATTAGACCAGTGGTTCTCAACCATTTTGACTTTTAAAGACCAACCATATTTGCAGAGGCCCCTAGTTTTCAAACCTTTGCATTAGACCAAATCTTTTTTTAGCCTTGATAGTTAAGCTATAGATTTTATATTATTGCCTTCATCCAAACTCATCTTATTTTTCCATTGATCTTAGACCTCTTTTGCTCGTCGGCCCCACTGGCACTGGAAAGTCTGTTTATGTGAAAGAAAAATTGATGAACAATCTCGACAAAGACCTTTTCCTTCCCTTCTTCGTCAACTTCTCAGCTCGCACCAGTGCCAGTCAGACCCAGGTAACCACTTCACAGTCACCATATTAACAATATATTATTAAAAAGGATCCACTGAATCTCTCAATGGTATTTTTCCATAACACAAACTCTCTTTCTATCCTCTAGAACATTATAATGTCCAGACTAGACAAAAGGCGAAAGGGGGTATATGGACCTCCCATGGGAAAGAAATGTGTCATTTTTGTGGATGACATGAATATGCCAGCAAAAGAGGTTTTTGGTGCACAACCTCCAGTCGAGCTGCTTCGTCAGTATTTTGACCATGGGAACTGGTAAACTAAACTTCAGTACACTATAATCGCTATTGTCTGTCCTAATCTTTTGATTCTTTGCTGTTATAATCAAGTCTTTATGTTGTAGGTATGATCTCAAGGACACCTCAAAAATTACACTTATGGACATTCAACTGATCTCTGCGATGGGGCCCCCTGGTGGTGGGAGGAATGCAGTGACTCCTCGTTTCCTTCGCCATTTTAACATCTGCAGTATAAATTCATTCAGCGACGAGACCATGGTGCGCATTTTCTCTAATGTTGTGGCCTTTTACCTCCGGACCAATGATTTCCCACCTGACTGCTTCACGATTGGCAATCAGATAGTCACTGCAACACTTGAGGTGAGTCATGGGGTAGAAAGGCAATTAATATGTATATATTGCTGTTCAAAAGTTTGGGGTTGGTAAGATATTTTAATGTTTTTGAATGGCTGCATTCATTTAATCAAATGTTCAGTAAAAACACTAATATTGTGAAAAAAATTTCAAATTTTTAATTTAAAATAATTTTTCTTTTTTAATATGTTTTAAAATGTCATTTAGTCCAGTGATGGCTAAGCTGAATTTTCAACAGCCATGAATCTTACTTCAGTCACATGATCCTTCAGAAATCGTTTTAATATGCTGATTTGGTGTTCAGGAAACATTCCTTATTATTATCAATGTTGGGAACAGCTGTGCTGTTTAATATTTTTGTGAAAACCATGATGTATTTTTCTCAGGATGAATCGAAAGTTCAGCATTTATATGAGATAGAAATGTTTTGTAACAATGTTAACATCTTTACTGTCAATTTAGATCAATTAAATGCATCCTTGCTTAATAAAATTATTAATTTCTTAAAAAATTACTCACCTTAAACTTTTGAATGGTATATATTTCCATTATTTGTCTCTTTTATTTCATACTGTCTAATTCTGTGTTCTGTGTCAAATAGGTTTATAAAAAGGCCATAGAAAATCTCCTTCCCACTCCAGCTAAGTCTCATTACACTTTCAACCTAAGAGATTTCTCAAGAGTGGTGCAGGGCTGCCTGCTGCTGAAGAAGGAATCACTTGCGAACAAGCGAACAATGATCCGGCTTTTTGTACACGAAGTTTACCGTGTCTTTTATGATCGCCTTGTGGATGACCAGGACCGAGCCTGGCTCTTCAAACTCATAAGCAATATTGTGAAGGAACATTTCAAGGAGAACTTTGAAACAGTCTTTGAACATCTTAAGGATGGTAACAAACTTGTACGTAAAAAAACTGAAATTCCCTCCTCAGAATTTCTCTTTCAGTAAATGATGCACTTGAAAATTACTTAACTATAACAATAATTTAGTATATATTATCTTAATATCAAATGCAAATTTCTAAAGTAAATGTATCTTGTTTTAAAAATATTCATATATTTTTTAATGAAAAAATTGTAAAAGGACAAAAATACTCTTTTGCTTTGCACTGATGAATATGAAGGAACTTGTGACCCTGTGAAACCAAAGATGATTCATTTTTGTATATATATTTTTTTTTCCCTCAGCTTTGTGATGAGAATATGCGGAACTTGCTATTTGGCGATTATATGACCCCTGACGTGGATGAAAGTGAGAAGCTGTATGCAGAGGTTCCCTCCATTGAGCGTTTTGGTGAGGTGGTAGAAGCCTGTCTGGAGGAGTACAACCAAACCCACAAGAACCGCATGAACTTGGTCATATTCCGGTAACTTTTCAACAGAGCATGATGTCACATACTGCCATTCTCCAATAAGAGGAATTGTCTTAAGAGATCAAAATTCTGACAGTGTTTATTAATTGTCTCCCTCGCTCTGTGTAGTTACGTCCTAGAACACCTGTCCAGGATCAGCCGTGTCTTAAAACAGCCCGGGGGAAACGCTCTGCTGGTTGGAGTTGGAGGCAGCGGCCGTCAGTCCATCACCAGACTCGCTACTTTTATGGCTGATATGACTTTGTTCCAGCCTGAGATCTCCAAAAGCTATGGCATGAATGAATGGAGAGATGATCTGAAGGTATTAAATACATTTTTTTTCTCATTATTTACTCACCATCATGTCATTCCAAACCTGTATGCTGTTATTGTTTCCATAGAGTACAAAAGCTTTTTTCAGGCAGCTATTTCCATACCACAACAATATGTTGTGACCAGGGCATGTCAAAAAAAGCACAAAAAACACCATTAAAGCACCATAAAAGTAATAAATACTACTTGTGTTCAATATTCCAAGAGTATATTACAATATTTCTGTAGCTTGACAGCACTCGGTCGCTTTGAACTATCGTTGTATGGAAAAAAGCTGCGTGAAGATTATATTAGAAGGCAAATGTGCTCACTAATGGATTTTGTATTGTCTAGCGCCTGATGAAGAATGCCGGAGTAAAGGGCCAGAAAATGGTGTTCCTGCTCACTGATGCTCAAATAAAGGATGAAGCCTTTTTAGAAGATGTGGACAGCATTTTAAACACAGGAGAGGTACCAAATATTTTTGCTGTGGATGAGAAGCAAGAAATCATGGAGGTAAGATACAGACAAAGTAAATGCAAGAACTATAAAACTCTTTTTTTTATGTGTTGTATTGTAAGAAAATATTTTATTTTATTTCTGTGGGTTCTTTTCTGTGTCCCCTACAGGCTGTACGGCCCATTGCTCAGGCTGGGGATAAAAATTTGGACTTCAGCCCTCTGGCTCTGTTTGCTTATTTTGTGACTCGCTGCAGAGAGAACCTACATATAGTAGTGGCCTTCAGCCCAATAGGAGATGCCTTCCGAAACCGCCTCAGACAGTTCCCTTCCCTCATAAACTGCTGCACCATAGATTGGTTTCAGGTGAGTTTGGCAAGGCCAGAAAAGAAGCATTTTAGTAATTATGGTTGGGAAAACCATTTTTTTTTTCATGTTATAAATATATATAATGACCAATTTGACCAATTTTGAATATAAACCTTCTCTAAAAGTGAAGTTGAAGTTCAGATTTTGATCTCCCCAGCCATGGCCTGAAGAGGCTTTGGAACGAGTGGCTAATAAGTTTTTGGAGACATTGGAGCTGAGTGATCTTGAGCGTCAGGAAGTCATGCCAATCTGCAAGACCTTCCATACTTCTGCTATTGATCTGTCTCACAGGTATGATGCTTATATCAAGGCTAATATGCTCTGTTAAATAGGTAGTTCCTCCAAAAAGTAGAACGCAAGCCCTTTGCAATATCAAACAATAAAGTTATCACAATTATTCACTCAGACAAGAGTAAAATTCTTTGTGGTAATCTTTGCAGGTTTTTGTCAGAGCTGGGTCGCCATAACTATGTGACTCCTACTTCCTACTTGGAGCTCATAGCTGCATTCAGACTTCTTCTCACTCAAAAACGAAACAATGTTATGAGTGCTAAAAACAGATATACAAATGGACTGGACAAATTAGCTTTTGCAGAGTCTCAGGTAATGTGCTGGGAATAATGTATAGAAAAAATTAGCAGATAATCATATCTATTCAATCCATATAATGGTGTATATAATACTAATATGGATCTTTTTATAACCTCATATCCTTTTTAATTATGGTCAAAAAGGCAGAGAAGGGTTTTTAATGCATTCATGCTGGTTTAGGTGAGTGAAATGAAGAAGGAGCTGGTGGACTTGCAGCCTAAACTTGAGCAGGCTAAGATTGACAACACCAAAATAATGAAAGTAAGAAACACTAACATCTGTCATACAGTACCCGTGTTTAAAACAAATGATCATTTGTTCATTTTGTACTGCTAATGTATAGGTTTATGGTGTTTCTGTTGTTCCTATTGTAGTGTTTTAGGTATTTTGCCTTAATTTTGATAAAAGTTTGCCTACATATGTTAGCTACGTGATTCTCTTCTGCAGGTGATAGAGGTTGAGTCAGTGGAGGTTGAGGCGAAGAGCAAACTTGTCCGTGCGGATGAAGAAACGGCTACTCTAAAAGCGAATGAATCCCAGGCTTTGAAGAATGAGTGTGAGAGTGACTTGGCTGAGGCCATCCCTGCACTGGAGGCTGCGCTGTCTGCCCTGGACACACTCAAGGTCAACTATGTATTTTAAATACTGCTTTTCACATAGAGAAGTATGCATTTTCAGACATCTGGAGACTAACTGTGCTGTGTGAAGGCAGTTATAAATGTGTAAATACATGCAAGGAAGACAATACCTGTGACAAGTATGGAAATTAATGTAAGAATGAATATCAATCACAATTTAGTGATTTTCAAATTTTAATCTTATTCTGATCTAATTCATTTTTCCGTTTTACAAAAGTTCAATAAAAATAATGAATGTATGACTAAAAGTTGTAAATTGTGGTTTATAAAATAATAGATTATTATGTAAGATGGGGGTTGATTTGTGTTTTCAGCCGGCTGATGTGACCATTGTAAAAGCAATGAAAAACCCTCCAGCAGGAGTGAAGCTGGTGATGGCAGCGGTGTGTGTAATGAAGGACATCAAACCAGAGAAGATCAATGATCCCTCCGGAACCGGACAGAAGGTCAAAAGCAAGTCTAGTCAGGTCACATGCCATGAGCTCTCTTTGTTTTTATCTTTACCGACAGCATGGCATCTGTTTTAATAGATTCTTGACTACTGGGGTCCAAGCAAGAAGCTGCTTGGAGACATGAATTTCCTCAAAGACCTGAAGGAATATGACAAAGACAACATCCCTGTAAGTCTTTATTAGGGTGTGTAGGTTGTTTTTGTAATACTGTGGCTAATGTATTTTAATGATGTTGTTTTGTGATAGACTCAAGTGATGCATAAAATCCGTAGTGAGTACATGACCAACCCTGACTTTGACCCTACCAAAGTTGCCAAGGCCTCATCTGCTGCTGAGGGGCTTTGCAGATGGATCACTTCAATGGAGGTTTATGACCGAGTGGCAAAGGTTGGCAGACCCTATCTGTATCTCACACTGAGTAGTTTCCTTCTCTACAATAATTATTAGATAAATTGCCACATAACATAATATCTGAAGTGAAAAGATATTGTAGAAAATATGTATTGTGTTTTATTTCTTTCATTTTTATTTCTATTTTTATGTATAGCTTACACACACAAACACACACACTTGTAAGTTGTGGTTTACGGGAACTCTACATAGACGTAATGGTATTTATACTGTACAAACTGTATATTCTATCCCCCTACACTACCTCTACCCCTAAACCTACCCATCACAGGAAACTGTCTGCATTTTTTTAATTAAAAAAAAAAAAAAAAAAAAAGTTTTTTAAGCCATTTGGTTTACGAGGACACAGGAAGTGTCATCATAAACCATGTTTATGTTGTAATACCCATGCTGTTATACACATTTGTGTCCTCATAAACCATGATTACAAGAACACACACACACACACACAAACATTACTTAAAGGGTTAGTTCACCCAAAAATGAAAATTCTGTCATTAATTACTCACCCTCATGTCGTTCCAAACTCTTCGGAACACGTTCATTCTCGTATGTTATGCAGCATGTTTGAGCTTCTAGAAGTTTATTTCTCGCGCATGAAACGGGTTTGGTCGAGCTTCTGTTTATGTTCACTGATTAATGTTTATATGTAAATAAAAGCCTAAATTAAATCTGGTCAACATATAAAAGCGATCGAGTCTGTTCAGAAAATTTGGACACTCAATTCATATGGATTAATTTACCGATCTCTTTATGAACGATTTGAGGCATCAAAGTGGTAGTCACATAGCTGTCAACGGAGGAACAGAAAGTTCTCAGATTTCATCAAAAGATCTTCATTTGTGTTCCAAAGATGAACGAAAGCCTAACCCTTTAATAAACATCATTTATGGTATATGTACAATATTATTGATTATAAATTATTGTGAATTATTGTAAAATACTGTATATTTAATTTTTTTTTTAAATATATGCATACTATTTTTCTTTATTGTTTTATACCACTTGTCGAAATCATAATTATTTTCTCTTTCAGGTGGTGGCACCTAAGAAAGCTAACCTTATTGTAGCCCAGGAATCCCTGGCCACCACTATGGCCCTGCTGAACCAGAAGAGGGCGGAGCTGAAGGAAGTGGAGGATCGTCTGGCCTCACTGCAGAAGACTTTGGAGGAAAAGACTGAAGAGAAAGCTCGGCTAGAGTTCCAGGTGGACCTCTGTGCTCGCAAGCTGGAGAGAGCCGAGAAGCTTATTGGTGGTTTAGGAGGAGAAAAGTCAAGGTCTCAATTAACTATGACCAATTCTTATAAGCCTATGTAGTTACCAAATTCCTATAATCAGGCCAAATGAGTATGTGTTCCTGTATTTTTACACAGGTGGCTGAAAGCAGCCAATGATCTTCAGTGCACATATGATAACTTGACAGGTGATGTGCTGATATCTGCTGGTGTTATTGCTTACCTGGGAGCTTTCACTGCCAGTTTCCGCAATGACTGTACTAAAATGTGGGCCAAGCTCTGCAAGGTACTGCACTGCTCCTCTCTGTTGAAGACCAGTGTTGTTTGCAAATGAATATTCATTGTCATTTATTCAATGTTCCTACTCAGTCAAAGAAGATCCCATCCTCTGATGACTTCTCTCTAAGTAAGACGCTTGGAGATCCAATCAAGATCAGGGCCTGGAATATCGCTGGCCTACCCACTGACAGCTTCTCCATTGACAATGGTGTTATAGTGAGCAACTCCAGAAGATGGTATGACTCAACAAAGCTGAAACCTTTCAAAATTTGTGTTTGCTAATTATGACAAATCAGATTTCAGAACCAAAATGTCATGTTTTACAACCCAGTTTTCTCATTTCCAGGCCGTTAATGATAGATCCACAGGGCCAAGCTAACAAATGGGTGAAAAACTCTGAAAAGGAGCATAACCTGAATGTGATTAAGCTAACTGATGCCGACTACATGAGAACACTCGAAAACTGCATCCAGTTTGGTACTCCGCTGCTGCTGGAGAACGTAGGAGAGGAGCTTGACCCCTCCTTAGAGCCGCTGCTGCTCAAACAAGTTTTCAAACAAGGTCTTTTACTTAAACTTAAAACAATAATTTATTTTTTTGAATACTTGATTAATTTGACTCTCAAAGAGGGGTTGGAAATCAAAGTGAGTTCCTGCCTTGTTTTTGCAGGGGGTGTGGATAGTATCAGATTGGGCGAGAGTGTGATTGAGTACTCGTCTGACTTTCGTTTTTACATCACTACAAAGCTGAGGAACCCTCATTACCTGCCTGAACTAGCTACCAAAGTTTGCCTGCTGAACTTCATGATTACACCAGAAGGCCTCGAAGACCAGCTGCTTGGCATTGTGGTAGCAAAAGAGAGGTGATTAAAAAATTTAAAAAGGGGGCATTATTTTCAATGTTTTTCACAAACTAATATATTTTCCCTTCAATTCTCATTACTGTTATGCAGAAATGATGCATGATCTTATTTATATAGAATGTATATTTCATGAATGTGCTTGTATTAGATTCTGTGTTGTAGAAATCATCATTTAGTAGTAGGAAAAATGTCCAGATGCTTTATGGTAATGACTTAATAGTCATGAAAATCTTAGTGATACTAAAAATTAAAAAAATATTAAAAATTTCTTAATGTAAAACATAGTTTCTGATTTTATTATTTTCATTTACTAAGGAATATGATTCTGAATTAATTTCCCTGTATGATATTCCACTTCTGTTTTCCCTCAGACCTGAATTAGAGGAGGAGAGAAATGCCCTGATCCTTCAGTCTGCAGCCAATAAGAAGCAGCTTAAGGAGATCGAGGACCAAATCCTGGAGACTTTGCAGTCCTCAGAGGGGAACATCCTGGAAGACGAGAGTGCCATCCAGATCTTGGATGCTGCCAAAATCATGTCTAATGAGATTACTAAGAAACAGCAGGTAGAGTGCATCAAAGAGCTGGTTTAGAAGAAAGCCCTTTATTGATGCCATGATAGTTTCTAGTTTAACCTCTTTGCTGTGAACTTCCAGATTGCAGAGAAGACTGAGATTGAAATAGCTGAGTCGAGAGAGGGCTACAGAGCCATCGCTAAGCACTCCTCCATCCTCTTCTTCAGTATTGCAGACCTGGCCAACATTGACCCCATGTATCAATACTCTCTCAACTGGTTTGTCAACCTCTATGTCAACTCCATACTTGACAGGTGGGGATTGACTACACATGAGTTTACAAATTATGCATCAACCATTTTTCTTTGCATTTCACTTATTGTGCATATGTATTCTACAGCAACAAATCAAAGAATCTAGAGAAGAGACTCCGATACCTGACTGATCATTTCACCTATAACCTGTACTGCAATGTGTGCCGTTCTCTGTTTGAGAAGGACAAACTCCTCTTCTCATTCCTGCTCTGTTCTAACTTACTGCTGTAAGTTCAAACAAATCAAGCTTTGATTCAGTCCTGAATGCAACATTGGCATATTACTGTCAGATTTCGTAGTAGTATGATGAACTTTATGTCCCAAAAAAATATGGTGTTAATTGAATCTTGAATCTTTCATAGAGCTAAGAAGGAGATTGAGTACTCTGAATTTATGTTCCTGCTTACTGGGGGTGTTGGCCTTCAGAACAACGCCTCTAACCCTGATCCAAACTGGCTGCCTGATAAGAGCTGGGATGAGATCTGCCGGGCCAGTGATCTTCCTGCCCTTCAGGGCCTCAAGTATGAAGTCTCTGCCATGCCATCTGAAATGACTGAAATGTTACATTTGCATGTTATATCAAGTTTTGTGCAGCTCATAATATGACACATTTCTTTGGCTGAATATAGGGAGAGCTTCATTAAGAGTCCTGAGAGTTTCCTGCCCATTTATGACAATAAGGAGCCTTACAACACAGCTTTGCCCAAGCCCTGGTGTGATAAACTCAACGAACTTCAAAAAATGATCATTTACCGATGCCTTAGGCCTGATAAAGTGAGCTCTCATTGAGTTTAAAATTGACATGTTCTTATCATAGTTCTTTAAAAAGTAATAAATGTAGAGTATTACATCACTCACAGGAACATTTATTTTAATTTTACTTTATCCTTTCTTTAAAGATTGAGCCAGCAATCAGCAAATTTGTGACTGACAAACTGGGAAAGAGATTTGTTGAACCACCTCCATTTGACCTCAGTAAGAGCTACAGTGACTCCAACTGCACCATTCCCTTGGTGTTCATTCTCTCTCCTGGAGCAGATCCAATGGCTAGTGAGTTTTTAATCACTCAAGTTTTAATAGGACAATACATTGCTCTTATTTAAAGTGTGCTTAATTTTCAGCTAAATCCACTTAGGGAAAACACTTTTTTCAGGCTGGTATACATAACACAACTTTTCCAACCACAAGTCCTTGGCCCAATGCCATAACCATGTCTTCAACATTGGTGTCTGATATGCCAGTTATTTCACATTCAGTTATTAATTACATTAATCATATCATGTTAATCAAATAATAGCATGTTTCCGATTCAAAATGGTGAAATTTCATAAAAATGTTGAGTAGTTTGCACCCCTGGATATTACTGTCGGTCGCTGAATATTTAAATCATAAAACTGTCATCAAATATTAAATGTTTAGCTACTTAAATCGCACTGCTTAAACAAAAGTGTTGCATTGGAATTCGCACTCATCTTCTGTGAACAGTAAGCCCCACCTTCTTTGATTTGATTGGCCAGCTCACTCATTCTGACAATGATGAGCGCTGTTAGACCGCTGAGGAAGACCAGCCTAAAAATGTAACTTTTAAAACTTTTCTTGTCATCCTAAAAAATAAACAGAGTGGTGCATAATGGAGTACAGCAGAGCAGCATCAATAATATCAAGTACTGGGGTGGACAATTTGACCATTTCTAATCATTGGGGGACATTTTTCCTCCTCAATGTCTAGGGTGGTTACTGGTAGAAATCATGCTGGGGGGTCAACTGTAAAAACTGTCATAGCAAGAGACATTAAAAACAGCAAGACATGACCAAAGACATCTATCTGACGCATATGTATCAGACAATTAGTAAATAGCGCAGACGGAATGCAGGATGTGCATGAACATCTTCTTTCTTCAATTTACAGAAGTTATTATTTCTCAGATAGAAGAGACATCTTTGTGTTTATAGCACAGATCAAAATCATAATTAGTTCTCTTGAAATTAAGTAGGTTTGGCAACCCCTGGTGGGGGTGTATAATATGAATTTCAATATCAAGGTGTTAAACCTGTTAAACACATTTAAGTCAAATTCTACATTAAAACACTGTTTTGACTTTTCCTTAGGTCTGCTGAAATTTGCCAATGATAAGAACATGGGTGGTTCCCAATTTAAATCCATCTCTCTGGGACAAGGCCAGGGTCCAATAGCAGTGAAGATGATCCGCTCAGCCATGAAGGAGGGCACCTGGGTGTGCTTGCAGAACTGCCACCTGGCCGTGTCTTGGATGTCCACTCTGGAGAAGATCTGTGAGGACCTCTCCCCGGACACATGCCATCCAAACTTCCGTCTTTGGCTTACCAGCTACCCATCACCCATGGTACACATACTGTACACTCCTGAGTAGACAATTGTTTTTTTTCCTTTGAACTATAACTATTGTCAAATCAGTACTTTACGTTCCTGTATATCGGAGGACGTAATTGATGATGATTTGTTTGCTCTGACAGTTTCCAGTGACCATCTTGCAGAATGGAGTGAAGATGACTAATGAGCCTCCCACTGGCTTGAGGTTAAATCTGTTGCAGTCGTATCTTTCTGACCCCATCTCTGACCCTGAGTTTTTTGCAGCCTGTCCTAACAAAGAGCCAGTGAGTACATTACCTGTTAGCAGTCTTATGTTGACTCTTCCTCATGTTTTGGATATACAGTAAGAGTATTTTATTACTGACTGCTGTTGTGTAGGTCTGGGAGAAGCTCTTGTACGGGGTTTGCTTCTTCCATGCTCTTGTCCAAGAGAGGAAAAAGTTTGGGCCATTGGGATGGAACATTCCTTATGGATTTAACGAGTCGGATCTGCGTATTAGTATCAGACAGCTGCAGGTAAAGCACCTGAATTCTCACTACAGTGTCATTTCCACCACATTTAATGTGTTTAATAGCACTCTGGTGGAAGTTAAAATTGTTTAATTAATAAACTCCTTTATCTTTCTAAGGCAAATTTCATCCTAAATACATTTAAATAATATGCTGCGAAATTTCCGGGTATTTTGGATTTTTTGAAAAACCTACTTTTGCGATCTAGTCCTAGGTTTTTGACCCGATCTGAACCAAACCAGTGCAGTGAGATTCTCTGGAGTCTGATGGTCAAAAAGTTGAAATAAGTAAAAAAAAGTTGAAATACTGATTCACGGTCCCTAAGGGCCGGCAAAACATTTGAGGTGGGTGGAGCCACTTTTACTAAAATGGCTATAACTTGTGAATGGAATGAGATATTTTCACCAAACTCAGCACACCTATGTAAGAGCTCATTCTGTGGTCGTGTGAAAAAGGATGCGGCAACTGGCCACTTAGTGGCGCAATAACAGGAAAAAAACCTGAAAATGGCTATAACTACTTAACCGTTAATCCGAGCGACTTGAAAATTTCCGTGCAGCATCTTCGTCCGAGGGGCCACTCTTGTCTATGAGGACATTGACACATCTCGAAAACGAAAAAACGTGCGATACACGATGCTTTACGCACGTGAAAAATGCGAAGGCGCCCCCAGTGGCCGATTTCTTTAGAATTTCTTACAGGCCTTTAGCCCCAGCAAATTTCCGATCGGCCTCCGTTAACCTTGTCTGATAGCTGCTCAAAATTCAGTGGTCGACGGCGGACATTCGTACGCCCACTGCATTCATACCACATGGTAGAACTCCTCACTCTGAGCAACTTTGCCTCTAGGACCGCCGCTGTCTATCGAATTGTTCATTAAATATTGGAGATTATTTCAAAAACCAACTTTGGCTCAACCTCAAGAACTCTTAAAAAGCTTTAAAAACCATATATTTTCAATGGTAAATTGCCTGTATTGGCTGTAAATGGTCTTTTCCTTTTATAATTTAAGTGGTTACATGCTTACTAAATAAAATGTAAAATCTTTTTGCACAAGTGCTTAAAGGCCTTAAAGGTGCCCTCGAATGAAAAATTTTATTTATATTGGCATAGTTGAATAACAAGAGTTCATTAATTAATTAATCATTAATATGTATGACCCCAATATTTGCATAATGCCAGCCCATTCGACGCATTAGACAAGGAAAGGCAGTATTAACGGCTGGATCTGTGCACAGACAAGGTAAGCAAGCAAGAACAACAGCGAAAAATGGCAGATGGAGCAATAATAACTGACATGATCCATGATATCATGATATTTTTAGTGATATTTGTAAATTGTCTTTCTAAATGTTTCGTTAGCATGTTGTTAATATACTGTTAAATGTGGTTAAAGCTACCATCGTTTCTTACTGTATTCACGGAGACGAGAGTCGTTGCTATTTTCATTTTTAAACACGTGCAGTCTGTATAATTCATAAACACAACTTCATTCTTTATAAATCTCTCCAACAGTGTGTAATGTTAGCTTTAGCCACAGAGCACAGCCTCAAACTCACACAAAATCAAACGTAACCATCTAAATAAATACTTTACTCACATAATTCGAAGCATGCATGACGAACATCTTGTAAAGATCCATTTGAGGGTTATATCAGCTGTGTAAACTTTGTTTATGCGATATATATATTTGAGAGCTGGTGGGGCAGAGGGAACGCATCTCTTAAAGGGGCCGTGCTGAAAAAATCAGTGCATAGTTAATGATGCCCCAAAATAGGCAGCTAAAAAAAATTAATTTAAAAAAATCTATGGGGTATTTTGAGCTGAAACTTCACAGACACATTCAGGGGACACCTAGGACTTATATTACATCTTGTAAAAAAACAATCTAGGGCACCTTTAAAATGCTTGAACACCGATAATTGCTGCTTGCAGCTATATTTATATTTACTTTCTGTATCTCAGCTCTTTGTGAATGAGTACCAGGAGGTTCCCTTTGAGGCCATCACATATCTGACTGGAGAGTGTAACTACGGAGGACGTGTAACAGATGACTGGGACCGTCGCCTCCTCATGACAATCCTCGCTGACTTCTACAACAAAGACATTATTGACCACCCACGCTACTCCTTCTCCCCCAGTGGCAATTATCACGCACCTCCAAAATCCATCTATGAAGACTATGTGGAGTTTATCAAGGTACGACTTTATGATAGCTGCTGACCTCGGACTAAATTTAAACTCAATGAAAACAATGACATATAATGCACTTCTTATGCTCCACAGAACCTGCCTTTTAGCCAGCATCCCGAGGTGTTTGGCATGCATGAGAATGTGGACATCTCCAAAGACCTTCAACAGACAAAACTACTATTTGATTCCCTCATCCTGACCCAGGGTGGTGGTTCAAAGGGTGGGGGCGGCTCTGGCGGGGATACCACTCTACTGGACATTGCTAATGACATCCTGTCTAAAGTAACTCATCATTTATAAGATTAGAAATTGTTATTGGGATAAAAAGTTATTTGCATATGTGCCAGTGATTTATTGACATTCTGATTTCGGTCATGCAGCTTCCAGGTAATTTTGACATTGAGTCTGCCCTTGTCAAATTCCCTGTGTGCTATGAGGAGAGCATGAATACAGTGCTTGTGCAGGAGATGCAGCGGTATAACAAGTGAGTCCTCAGAGCTCAATAGAAATAATTCTTTATATGTGAAGACGTTTATACTATAATTTGTGTGTACTTTCTTCTTTCAGTTTGAGCAGTACTATACGTGTGAGTCTGCAGAACCTGATAAACGCCATTAAGGGGCTGGTGGTGATGGATGCAGAGCTAGAGGCTGTAGCCGGCAGTCTGCTGGTGGGGAAAGTGCCAGAAAAGTGGGCCAAATGCTCCTATCCCAGTCTCAAGCCATTGGGCAGCTATGTCAACGACTTCCTAGCCAGACTCAAATTTCTACAGGTCAGTGACCACACATAGACAACTCCTCACAGAAGCCAAAGGTATCAGACCAAAAAAAATGTTTGTAATTTTCACAGAAGAATACTATAAAAATGCTACTGTAAAATGCTTTTTTAAAGTAAAAACTATAAATTACCATATAATTTATGGTAAAAAAAAAAAAACAACATTCCCAGAAGTCCTTGCATTACACATCACATATGATTGCATTTTTAAAAAAAAATAATTTAGTTTCTTCTCATTTTTATTCAGTTTTTGTTCTTTATTTTTGTTCTTCTCATCTTCATTACATCAGTAATGTACATTAGTGTGTTTTGTGTTATATTTTGTTATTTAGTTAATGTTTATTGCATTATTTTAGTGTCATGTGTGTTACCCTGATGGTGTTTTGTGTCAAAAATGAAAATAATGTCATTTATTACTCACCCTCATGCCGTTCCACACCCATAAGAGCTTCATTCTTCTTCGGAACACAAATTAAGATATTTTTGTTGAAATCCGATGGCTCCGTGAGGCCTGCATAGCCAGCAATGACATTTCCTCTCTCAAGATCCATTAATGTACTAAAAATATATTTAAATCAGTTCATGTGAGTACAGTGTTTCAATATTAATATTATAAAGCAACGAGAATATTTTTGGTGTGCCAAAAATCCCAAAATAACGACATAGTGATGGCCGATTTCAAAACACTGCTTCAGGAAGCTTCGGAGCGTTATGAATCAGCGTGTCGAATCAGCGGTTTGGAGCGCCAAAGTCATGTGATTTCAGCAGTTTGGCGGTTTGACACGCGATCCAAATCATGATTCGACGCAAAAGATTCATAACGAGCCATCGGATTTCAACAAAAAAATCTTAATTTGTGTTGCGAAGATGAACAAAGGTCTTACGGGTGTGGAACGGCATGAGAGTGAGTAATTAATGACACTTTAATGTAGAAATATTAACATTATATTACCTAATGAAATATACTTTTTTAATATATATATTAAGCAGCACAACAGTTTTCAACATTGATAATATAAGAAATGTTTCTTGAGCAGCAAATCAGCATATTAGAATGATTTCTGAAGGATCATGTGACACTGAAGACTGGAGTAATGATGCTGAAAATTCAGCTTTGTCCTTAAAATTACATTTTAAAATATATTCAAATAGAAAAGTTTTTTAAATCATAATAATATCTCACAATAATATAGTATTTATTGTATTTTTGATCAAATCAAGTAAATTGAATTGAAAAAATATTATTTGTCTTTGTTAATGTGTCTCTGTGTCATATTCTATTCCAGGACTGGTATGACACCCAGAAGCCCCATGTATTCTGGTTATCTGGGTTTTTCTTCACTCAGGCTTTCATAACAGGAGCCTTGCAGAATTACGCCAGGAAGTACTCCATCCCCATTGACCTGCTTGGCTTTAATTACGAGGTATCATCTGCTGCATCTGTCTCTAGGCTGAGAGTACTTTCATTAGGAAAGAGACGATTTGAGAGCAACATTTTGTTCTTTATTGCTTCAGGTTCTGCCAATCGACACCTCCGACTCATCTCCTGAAGATGGAGTCTACATTCATGGCCTTTTCCTGGATGGAGCTCGGTGGGATAAAAAAAGGCAAGAGAAGTTTACATGGCAGGAAGATGCTGGAAATAATCGTTTTTGAGTTATATTTTCATGAAATGTGTTCTTCCTTGCAGTGGAGTGTTGGCCGAACAGTATCCCAAAGTTTTATTTGATGCAGTCCCTATCATCTGGATCAAACCAAGTGAGATAATAAATGTTATGTGTTGATTATTAAGTACATCTATATCTATCACTTCATGCTTTTGTAGTTACTTTGCTCAGCAACCTCTCTAAATCTGTTTTTAGCGGACAAGAAGGGAATGGAACACCCCAACAGCATCTATGTGTGTCCCCTCTACAAGACCAGTGAGCGTAAAGGTACGCTGTCCACCACTGGCCATTCAACCAACTTTGTCATCAGCATGACACTCCCTACCAATAAGCGTCCTCAGCACTGGATCAAGAGAGGCGTGGCTTTGCTATGTCAACTAGATGATTGACACCGAACCCCTTTGACTTAAGATTTTCCACTGTGTCCATTAAAAATATTATCTCAGCAAATATTTCTGACCAACATGTCATAATTCTATACTATTGTCCTCTTTATATGTGTTTTTCAAGTACATATAAGTACAGAATATCTACATTGATGTTTTATTCCAGGAGATCCAGACAGGTCAAAATATTTTTCTGTATAGAATTTGAATAAGACCTAAAGAACACATTCAGTCAGGTAATAATAATATATAATATATATATTATTTTAATATTATTTATTAGGATATATTATATTATATAATAATATATATTATTATAAAATTATAACACTTATCAACTTAAATGCTTATATTTTGTAGAAACAATTCTGTAGAAAAATATTTCTTCATGATACAGTCTATATTATAATATTTAAAGGGGTTCTTGATTGTGATTTAAATTCTACAACATACTGTACATTAAACATTAGGATGGGATGGAATAGGGTGGATCAGAATGGGAATATATTATATTCTTGCTTTTAAGTACTAAGGAATATTCTTCCATTTTATGTTATTCCATTTTTTCCTGTTGTGATTTAATAATTCATACATCAGTCTTAATGTGCATCTCTGGTGGGATTACGTTATTTAATCAATGCACAGCTTCCTGTTTCTCTGAGAGTATGCGTTTTATACAGTCCACTGTGAATTTCAAGCCGTGTGGTGAAGGTTCACTTCAAATAGAGTGCTGAATGCAAGAGAAAGCGTGGCACGTCGCATATGTTCCTAAGAACACAAATACTAAGAACATTAACTCTCAGATCAGCTGTCCGGGTAGAATTGCAAGACTGACTGTCTCGCAGTGGGTCAAAGCCAGGTGTTGGTTGGTTGGCCCAGGAGTTAGCGAGTATTTTTAACCATGCAGGGATATAAATAGAGTGTTAAGCGACCAAAAACACAGTACAGATACAACTGCAACGACTGTTTTCAACATTTCCTGTTGCCTCAAGGTAGAACGAACATTTGCCTTTGAATTGAGCATATGTAAACAGATTATTTCTCCTGGAAAAACTCTACAGAAATAGATTGCATGGAATGTGTTGCATGTTTACAAAACATACTCATAGTAATTCGACAGTCATTTAAAGAATGAAGTTACCAAAGCAGCTAATTGTGTTATTAGGCTCTTGTTATACTTTTTCTATTCATTTTAAATATGAATTTAACACTGTAATGCAACAACCTCAGAGTTTTGAGTGCCGGTTACCTCATTTTGTAATTCAAGCCAGCTCAGTTGAAACTAGAGCAGATATTTTCAGCTTTGGCTATTGTATGCTCGCATGCATGTACAATACAGTCTCTTAACACATTGAATTCGAGAGTCAAACTAGCAGGATGCTGGTCATAATATACATAATGTACCATGACCATGCCATTTGTTGTGGTGGCAAATTTGAAAATCCTTCAGGGCGAAAAAGATACTGATTAAGTCACATTCTATCATCCATTTGCTGTAAAGTCCTGTGGTTCTGGTTGCCAAGTTTATAACTGAAATATGGAAGAGGTGTATGATGCTGCGGAGGATGACTGGGATGATGATGATGAAGATGAGGCCACTCAGTACATGATTGAACAGAGTCTATTGGAGTACGGCAAACATGCTGATTCAGCAACCAGGTACTGGTAAATCCCACCATTTTAAATGCACTAATAGTGTGTGTTTTATGATGGAACATTTTGTTTTGATGTCCCTCAGCAGTGATCCATTAGACCTCATTGACCATGAGGAAATTTTCACTGCTATACAAGCTGGTAAGAGTGAAATCCTCCAAAAAAATGTTCATGAGCATTTTCAGTGTTCCAAGTTCTGGAGTCTTCATGCCGTTCCTTCCTTGTATGACGTCAGGTAATGAGGATGCTTTGAAGGTCCTGGTGCAGCATAAGGAGGCTCTGTCTAATGCCGACAGCAGGGGCTGGATCCCTTTGCATGAGGCAGCGGTGCAACACAAGAGGAGCATTCTGGAGATCACTTATGCAGGTCTATGTGATATCTATAGTTATCTCACTAACCCTCCAAAAACATTATTTCTTAATGAGAATTCCTCGTTCAGCATCTCCTCAGGGGTCAGGGCAGTGCCGTACTCTGAGGGGGGAGACTCCGTTGTTTCTCGCTGTTGTTCACGGTCTCAGAGAGAATGCCACATTCCTGCTGCAGAACGGTTGTGACCCTGACTGCAAAAATGAGGATGATGACTCTGCATTGGTTGCAGGTGTGGAACACAGTGCTATTTTTAGCATACTTAGTAAGCACACATTTAAGATTAGAACCACAAGACACTCTTTTTTTAGACACAGATTTAAGTCTATCGTTGTTTTAATTCATGTTTTACTGATAAATCGCATACTGCGCTTCAGTATATTCCTTTGATGCTAAGTAAAGTTTAGCACCCAAGACAAGGAACTTTTCTTTTCTTTTCTTTTCTTTTTTTTAAAATACGAGATAGAGATGCACAATATATAATCCATACCGTACCATACCGAATAACAGTATTATTTTTATTTTGTTTTATTTTATTTTATTAATTTGTATTAATTTATTAATTAGATTTATTAATTAAATTGTGCATACTTATTTCCTATATTTTTACATTTAGATGATCTTTTCAGTCATGTAACACTCACTTAAAGTGAATATTTAAAAAACACTAATAATTTAATACTGTTAAATGTATTCTGTAGCAAAAAAAAATTTGTTTAATTTTAAAAGTGTGATTTATATTTATATAACTATTTAACAAAATAGTATTAATTAAAAAAATAGTATACAACATGAAAACAGTTATTGGTATCAGCATGAATTTTAACATCATAGACTGTATTTGACACAAGTCTAATTAATACATCAATTGACTTTTTTTTAGCCATAAAGAATGACCAGTATGACCTGGCTCTGCTGCTGGTACGCTACAATGCCACAGTGGACCAAAAAGGAAGTCTTCAAAGAACTGCTCTGCATGAAGCATCCGTGCTAGGCTTGGATAACTTTGTCTACCTGCTTCTACAATCTGGCGCTGACCCAAATGCCATTGATGTGTGTGAACATACCGCTGTAGGACTTGCGGCTCAAGCTGGACATTTTAACGTTGTGGAGGTTCTGCTTCAGAAAGGTGATTTTGAAATGTGCCTGTGGCTAGAAATTCAGTAAGCATCTGACTTGATTCAGCCTGTGTTTTTTTTTTACTGCTACTCGTAACAGATAAAGAGGTAATAATTATAAAATATAATATTAAATAGATTAGATTTTTAAGATATCTATCTATCTGTCTGTCTATCTAGTCTTTGTCTGTCTGTATGTCTATGTATCTATCTATCATCCATCCATTTGTCTGTCTATCTAGTCTCTATCTAACTATCTATCTATCCATCCGTCTGTCCTTCTATTTAGTCTCTGCCTGTCTATCTATCTGTCTGTCTATCTATCCATCTGTCTATCTAGTCTCTGTCTTTCTGTCTATCTATCCATCCATCCATCCATCTATCTGTCCGTCTATCTAGTCTCTGCCTGTCTATCTATCTATCTATCTGTCTGTCTGTCTGTCTGTCTGTCTGTCTATCTATTTAGTCTCTGTCTATCTATCCATCCATCTATCTATCTATCTATCTATCTATCTATCTATCTATCTATCTATCTATCTATCTATCTATTCTCTGTCTGTCTGTCCATCTATCTATCTAGTCTCTATCTATCTATCTATCTATCTATCTATCTATCTATCTATCTATCTATCTATCTATCTATCTATCTATCTATCTATCTATCTATCTATCTATCTATCCGTCTGTCTATCTATCCATCTGTCTATCTATCTTTCTGTCTATCTAGTCTCTGTCTTTCTGTCTATCCATCCATCCGTCTATCTAGTCTCTGTCTGTCTATCTGTCTGTCTATCTATCCATCTATCTATCCGTCCGTCTGTCTATCTAGTCTCTGTCTGTCTATCTATCTGTCTGTCCTTCCGTCTATCTATCTATCCATCCATCCGTCTGTCTGTCTATTTATCTATCTATCCCTCTGTCTGTCTGTCTATCTATCTGTGTGTCTATCTATCTAGTCTGTGTCTATCATCTATCTGTCTGTCTGTCTATCTATCTGTTTGTCTGTCTGTCCGTCCGTCTATCTATCCGTCTGTTTGTCTGTCTGTCTATCTATCTATCTATCCATCCATCTGTCTGTCTGTCTATCCATCCATCTGTCTATCTAGTCTCTGTCTTTCTGTCTATCTATCCATCCATCTGCCTATCTAGTCTCTGTCTGTCTATCTATCTGTCTGTCTATCTATCCATCTGTCTGTCTATCTATCTATCTATCTATCTATCTATCTATCTATCTATCTAGTCTGTGTCTATCATCTATCTGTCTGTCTGTCTATCTATCTATCTGTCTGTCTGTCCGTCTATCTATCCGTCTGTTTGTCTGTCTGTCTATCTATCTATCCATCCATCTGTCTATCTGTCTGTCTATCTATCTATCTATCCATCCATCTGTCTATCTGTCTGTCTATCTAGTCTCTGTCTTTCTGTCTATCTATCCATCCATCCGTCTATCTAGTCTCTGTCTGTCTATCTATCTGTCTATCTATCCATCTGTCTATCTATCTATCTATCTATCTATCTATCTATCTATCTATCTATCTAGTCTGTCTGTCTGTCTGTCTGTCTATCTATCTATCTATCTATCTATCTATCTATCTATCTATCTGTCTGTCTGTCTATCTCATTGGTCACTTTTAATAATATTTAATGACCCGCTTATGTTTAGGGGCCAGTGTGTGGTCCAAACCTCAACTTCCAGGTTCAGCTTCAGTTTTATTTGATGCTGCGGCTTCTGGAAACCCTGATATCATTTCACTGCTGCTGGAATATGGAGCCGATCCCAACGTGCCCACCCACACAGGCCATCTCCCCATCCACCGTGTAGCCTACCGAGGACATCTACTGTGAGTAACGCACTGCTGAAGGGTTAATCAGTGTAGTTCTGATCCAACCAGAAGTCACGAAAAAATCTGTGTTTGTATCTTTCATAGAGCACTGGAGCAGCTGATCCCTGTGACTAAGAAAGAGGTGATCAAAGAGAGCGGCATGAGCCCGTTACACTCCGCCGCTGCAGGCGGTCACACCCAGTGCCTGGATCTGCTCCTGAGCTCTGGGTTTGACCCTAACTTCATGCTACACCCCAGAGTGCGCAGAAACTATGAGGACGAACGCAGGTCAGCGCTGTTCTTTACTGTATCAAATAATGATGTCCAGTCAGCAAGGGTGCTTCTGGAGGCCGGAGCCATGCCCAATCAAGACCCAGTCAACTGCCTGCAGGTAGCCATGCGACTGGGCAACTACGAGCTCATCAACACTCTGCTACGCTACGGTGCCAATGTAAACTATTACTCCCGTGTCAACACCACCCACTTCCCTTCCGCCCTTCAGTACGCACTAAAGGATGAGGTGATGCTGCGCATGCTACTCAATAATGGCTATGATGTGCAGCGCTGCTTTGACTGTCCGTATGGACAGGCCTCACATGTGCCCGTGGATTATGAGGGCTGGAGCGCCTCTGTCATCAAAGACGTGGTGGTAAGACCACTTGCTGCTCATTTTTAAGCTGTGTCTGTATCAAGACATATGATCTGATGCTGTTGAATGAATAATTCACCCCCCAAAAATGAAAAATCTATGATCATTTACTTTCCTTCATGTGATTTCAAACATGTACGCTACCGGTCAAACGTTTGGGGTCTGTAAATGTTTTTTTTTTTTTAAATACAGTAATACATTTATTCAGCAAGGTCGCATTAAAGGTGCTACAGAGGATCTTTTCGTTGACTGAGAAACCAAAGACTGTTAGTGAGTTTTTGAAATGAGCGCATGCGTAAGAACAACCCCCCTCCTTCACCGCGCTTTTTAAGGGAACGCCTCCCAAAACTCGTGCAGGAGTATTGGAACACGAGTGTTTACCACCGGCATTCTCTGTATCGTGTTACTGGATTCATTATGTCGGACTCACCGCAGGTAACTCATAATCTGCAGTTGTTGCTCCTGTCTCCTGACAAAAACATTGCATGCGGCGCCTGTGGAGTGTGGAAAGTTACTGGAGCGCGCAGCTGCACACATCTCTCACAAGAAACGTCATGGCAGTGATTGACAAGCCAGAGAGCCAATCGTTTATGCGATGATCGCGTAAACAATTGGCTGATGTTTTTAAGGCCCTACCTCATGCACAGATGATGTATATTAATAATATTCCTTTCAGTGCACCTAATAAATATCAGTTAGTAAAGACAGTTTCAAGTAATTTTGAAAAAATATATAAAACAAAACATCCTCTGTAGCACCTTTAAATTGATAAAAAAAAACCATTTATAATAATGAGAAATCTTTCTTGAGCAGCAAGTCAGCATATTAGAATGATTTCTGAAGGATCGTGTGACACTGAAAATTGGAGAAATGATGCTGAAAATTCAGCTTTCACAGGAATAAATTACATTTTTAAATATATTAAAATAGAACATTTAAATGGTAATGATATTGTATTTCATAATATTACTGTGTTTTATGTATTTTTGATCAAATAAATGCAGCCTTGGTAAGCATATGAGAGTTCTTTCAAAAACATAAAAAAATCTCACCAACCTCAAAATGTTTAAACGGTAGTGTATGACATTCATTCTTGCGTAAAAAACAAAAGAAGATATTATGAAGAATTTTGAGGTCCAAATTTACAACAAACAAAACAGAAAAGAGACATTTTCAGAATACCTTCTTTTGTGAAGAATGAAAAAAAGACATACATATTTGTAACAACATGAGGGCGAGTTAATGATAACAGAAGTTTCATTTTTGGGTGATCCCTTTAAGGTACCAACTGTATATCTAAACTTATTTTTGTGCAGTTCTGTGAGGTGATCACAGTGTACTGGCTCAAGCACATCTCAGCACAAGTAGTGAGAATCATGTTGGATTATGTTGATCACGTGACTCTCTGCTCCAAACTGAAGACTGTTCTGGTTGAGCAAAAACAGTGGCCGGAAATATGTAAGATTCAAGGTGAGTCACGTCTTGAGATTGAGATCCAGAAAACCTTTAACATGAAATTCTCAGCAGGGCCGGTTGCATAAACTGCTAAGACTAGTCTTTCAAGTTAGTCATAATTTTTTAGTCAGTAGTCAGTACATAAAAACATAATAAAAACGTACATTAGTTTCATTGAAACTGAAAAGTAAGACTGATTATCCCTAACCAACTTCTAGTTAGTAATACAGTTACTAAGACATAATCTTAATATAATGGCTATGTTTATGCAACTGGCCCATATAGTGTTATACTTGTCTTAAGTGATTAAATACATTGAAATGTAGCATATTCTAATTTATGTATGATTTCTGCTTTATTAGAAAACACTCGAAGCCTGAAGCATCTCTGCAGACTGAAGATTCGTGATTGTTTGGGTCGCTTGCGTCTGAGGGCTCCAGTTTTTATCAGTTTCCTGCCTCTGCCTGCCAGTCTCAAAGACTATATTCGCTTCAAAGAATATGATATTTACAGTAGAGGAAGTATGACAGAATAAAACCAGATGGATAAATCTGTACATGAGAAGCTGCTGATATAACAAAACTCTATGGATATGCTGTTTTTTTTACTTTTTATTGAACAAAATATTGTAAAATATTTGTTTGTGTTTAAAAAAAAAAAAATCCAGATACAGTGGGGTCACATTGAAATTCTGTGATTCAACATGTAAATTACATTTGAAAAGACATAGAAGGTTTAGGATTTAAAACATGAAACAAGTGCATAATTTTGCAATATTTCTAGGTGATTAATCAAATAAGCACATTCGTGACCCTGGACCACAAAACCAGTCATAAGTCGCACAGGTATATTTGTAATAGCCAACAATACATTGTATGGGTCAAAATTATCGATTTTTCTTTTATGCCAAAAATCATTAGGATATTAAGTAAAAATCATGTTCCATGAAGATATTTTATAAATTTCCTACCATAAATATATCAAAAATGTATTTTGTGAGTGGATATGCATTGCTAAGGACTTCTTTTGGACAACTTTAAAAGCGATTTTCTCAATATTTTGATTTTTTTTTTGCACTCTCAGATTTCAGATTTTCAAATAGTTGTATCTCAGCCAAATATTGTCCTAGCCTAGCTTATTTTGTTCAGCTTTCAGATGATGTATGTCTTAATTTTTTTTTTAAATGGACCCTTATGACTGGTTTTGTGGTCCAGGGTCACATTTGTGAAATTGATCACGTGACTCTTACTGGAGTCAGATGTTCTTCCACTGAGATGCATCAAATCATGCATTAGGTTTCTCACAAATTTATGGAGTTCATGCAGCTGGAGTGTTGCTGTCATTAAAGTCAGGAGAACATTATTATTATTATTATTATTATGTAACGTTTCTCTCAAATTATATTATATTGTAAAGAAAATATAGGCCTATTAGAGAAATGCAACATAGAAGCATTTTAACTAGTAGACCCCACTGTATGTGATTTAAATATGTGATTTATATACTGTATGTTAGAATTAATTATGAAATATATGTCTCGATCATATTTTGAAATCATGTCACGTGATTATTATGCATGAAATGTAATGATTCTGAGAGGAAGGAATGGCACAAACATACGCACTGACTTTCCCAAAAGAGTTGTCAGACAGCTCGACGATCCGTTCTTGGCTATTCTTGTAAATGTTACAGCCATCTGTGGAGCTGCTCATGCGCCAGCGATCAAAGCTCGCGATCGTGACGTCTGGACGCTGCGCAGTTCCCAGTAGCGCCACCGGGGGGCGTCAGGCTACGTGAATGTAAACAGAGTGACGCCAGAGTTTTGCAGTGGTGGGGAAGGCATACGTCACAGGCATAATGGCGGAGGCTGGTTGAGAAGGAGAATTACTCCGTGAAGCGGCATTGAAACCAACTTCATCGCCAGCTGACTAGGTGACCGCTGGTCCGAAAAAATGGCTTGCAATTTCAGCCAGGAGAGAAAAATCGACAAGGAGAGCAGCAAGGCCGGCGGCCAAACATTGGAGGATGGCGACAGCAAGAAACAATTGTTGTCAGCTTCTAGCACGGCCACATCCAAGCAAAATGGCGATCAAGCTGAATGTGAAGACGAGCAAATGTCTGAACAAGATGCTTCTGAGCGGCGGAGGGCTGGGCTGTCGGACCTGAAAAATTGCGGCGGATCGCCCTCGACACTACCGAGGTCGACCGAGGAGCTGCCAAGAAGGAATTTTCAAATTCCAAGGAAAATCAAGGAGCGGAAAGGTTGTGTGTCCCATTACTACCACTACTACTGCCATTCCCGAAATGGACTGTTTGTGTTTTAACAGCTTTTGGTATCGCTAAAAGCGCGCTCTTTGCCGCTTCGGGTCAAATTAATAGTTGTGTATTGACATATAAACGGGAGATCTATATAACAAACCACGTGATTAGCCTGAAAGGTTTGCACTAGTTACTTAATGATTTTTTAGCGCGTGCATTGCTCGGAGCTGCAGGTAAGTCAGGCGCTCTAATGCAACTCGCTGCACGTGAAGACTCGTTCGAGGCGTTCAACGCTTTTTTTTTGTCTCACTGTTGTAAACCACACGAAGGCCGGTGTCATTGCTCTGTTAGTTTGCTCCACAGTCCACACTCCTCCTCCTACACCGTACTGCCGCACCACATGACACACTTCTTCCCCTCCTCATCAATGGCACCATTGTGAATCGGTTGACCACTCCATTTCTCCCTTCAGTCTTTACGCACGACGTTTGAAACACCTGTCAGTCTTGAACAACCAGCCTTATTTGGACACCTCATTCATTGCAATACTATTTCCTTATAGCGCAAAAGAAATAAAAGATGATATCTTGCAAACAAGAAATAAATATGATGGCAACAGAAAAAAAACTGCCTGAATGAAATCGAAACTGATGTTAAACTGGGAGGTGCTTGTAGTAGTAGTAATGGTTGTGCTAGTAGTTATGCATGACAGCTTTCACTTTGTCACCTTTGTTGGCACTAGTTTAAGGTTATTTTTTTGTTTGTAGGCGCTTTATGTTATGTTTTATCCGGTCAAAATAGCAGAACAGACGCTAAATTATTATTCTAAAGAGGATTAGCCATTTCAAATACATTTGTAACCCCGGTTTTTGTCGCTTCGTAAATGTTTTGATTAGTGAAACGACTAAGCCGATTCATTTGGCCATTGTGAGGTTATCAGCTTCGACCACCGATTGATCGATTAACGCAACTTTCCATAATACTACTAAATTGTTTTGCTTATTTATTATGAATATTTTATGATTTCATTTGTTTTGGCGAATTTTTAGTAAATGTAATATTTCATTATATTGTGTGTTGTGTAAGTATCAACATAATTTAAACGTCACCTATGTAAAATCCCTATTTTGTATTTTATTGAACTGCAAAATGTATCACATTGTACAGAGTGTCTATCAGGTGATGTGCAACTCTTTACTATGTTGGAAAAAAAGCAAAACAATATACTATACACCTGCTATATAGTTTCTTTTATCAAATGCATTGATGTTGTTCTGGTCTGATGAGCTTTGTCTTTAATGTGTCCTGTCTCCAGGTCTCCTTCAGCACTTGTCTCCAGATTCCAGAGAGTTTGAGGAAGTTGTGAAGCTTCTGTCCTCCTTCTACCTGGACGCCACCTCCCGTGGGACTTTCACCTACACCAAAGCTTCACTCATTCACAACGAACTCTTGGAGAAAGAGGTGAGTGCGGAGTCAAAAATATTTTTTGCTTGCAATCGTAAAAGACTAGATGATTGAAATAATTGTTAGGTCACTTGGGGGCAGTTTTTATTGAATCAAATACTGATATTATGGATTAATTTGTCTTTTTTTTGTCTTCACAGTTCATCGAGAAGAAAAGGGAACTGAAGCAGAATGGCAGGACAGAGGCAGAACTTGCAGAATCCTATGCTTTTCTGCTACCTGATAGGAATAAGGTGAGGTTGTGTTTGTTTTGCTTGAAGTGACAGTGTCTTTGAGTGTTATTTTAATTTTAATATTAACACTTAGACTTTATAGTCTGAGCTTGAGCTCAGAATTTTGTACTACTACATCCTTGGATGCTGAATGGTGCAGTATAAGCAAAACCCAATATTATTCTTGTTCTGTGTTCTCTATCGTTCCTGTTAGGTAACTGAATTGTAAAGTGTTTATGATGCATTTACAACATAACTGCTACAATATTGACACAGTGCTTTAAATAAAAAATGTAAGCACTTTCTCATCTAATTATTTATCAGGATTCATGGCGTAACTTAAATGGGAACGTGAGAGTAATATTTCTTTGAGCAAAACAGCAATTTGAAAGGGCTTTAAATAGCATCATCTAGCGGTAGTCTTGGTCAAAAGTATGACTGACCAGAGGAATATCTGATTTTGTTTTCCAGGCTCACTGGATCTGCGAAAAGGGTCTTTCTGTGGGACATTCGCGGGTCAACAATCTGGGAAGCCCTTCCAAAGGTGAGCGTTGTGCTGTGCTGAGTGTGTTTATATCTGTTTAGCTTTAATAATTTGTTTGGGAGGGGAGTCCTGGGAGCATTTTGTATTACTGTGGTCACTTGATCTTGTGGTTTGGAGTAGTTGAATTGGTCAGGGCCAAAAAGATCACTGCTCCATACTTTCTTGTGATCACTGGGCCAAATAAATGTTAATGAACCAAACTCGCTATAGACGCTCATTTTTTACGTGAATTAACTTTTTGTAAAGTAACATCTGTTTTAGATATTGGTCACCCCTATTACCTTTCTATTTTCAGAGCATGTTTGAGGTTTTGGAAGTAACATTGTTCATTATCGAGTGATTTGAGGCAAATGTCTGATACATGAGCTTTGTATGGTTTAGTGAAGCAGCTGCTGTGTGTTTAGAGACTTTCACAAAAACAGTTTTGTAAATCTTGTAACAGCAATTTGGATCGCTTTAACTTGTGGAATGAAATAGTTTCTGCAAATATTTAATCTTAGCAAACATAGTATGCTCTATGCAGAGACTCTGCATTCCAAATGGATTGTCAACAAATTTCTTGTGATTACCCCAGGGCTTTTTGTGGGTCACAGGAATGTCGCCCCAAGTAACTCTTCTATCCTAACTGCTGCTTTTTCTATTTTTAGGGGTTTACCTCTCAAAATACTCAGATTTGTTACAAATGAATCCATTTGAAGTGGGTGCTGCTGGAGACATAATAATATTTAAAGTGATGAAGGTAAGTCATTGATGGGGTCCAACATTTACACTTACCATGCATCAAATGTGATTAAAAATTGGCTTTGTGTCTTTCAAAATTAAAACCTACATAAATGTCATAGTGGTTTCAAAAACAATACTGACCTTTTGTCTTGTTCTGTAGGGTAAAGTGAAGACAATTTTTGAGAACATGCCCAAAAATAATCTTGAGCCGGCTCTTAAATATGACAGCCATGTGTACAAAAATGCCAGCAAAGTGACCTCATTATTGTCGTATAGGGCCTTTGAGCACACTCAGGTGAGTGAGTTTTTCAATATGATTTTTGTATTGTAATATGTGTTCAGATAAATGACTTGTGTATCTGATTTCCTTCTGTGTTTTATTCCAGCAATACTTCTACGAATTTGCATTTGAGGAGCTAAGGTCAAGGCCCAGACATGTGTTGCCGTATGCGGTTGTGTCTTTTCAATACAAAGGCAAAGAATCGGCCACTGCCACACACAGGTATGATGGGACCACTGGTGATGTGTGTTGAAAGTGTATTACAATCTGTTATGGTTTATTTTTAACAATTTGTTTTCTCTTTTAGTCGATTAAACAGCATGTTATATGAAGGGCAAAGAGGTATGATTTGTTTTTCTCTTTATAGTAGCCTAATAAAATGATTACCTGGGTATATTATCTAACTTACTGTACTATATTTGATGCTTTAGTTCGGCGAAGATATACAGTTTGGAGTGGCTCGCTGGTGAATAAAGGAGAGGAAGTCTATCAAGTGTACATCCGGTCTTCAAGTCTCCCTCACCTTCCACTTAAACTGTGAGTCTCCTTTCTTTCGACCAATGCAGTTTAACAAATGTTTGTGCATTGGTGTTAAATTGCTGTTTTTTTGTTTGTTTTTGTTTTTCAGACCAGACAAGCTTGACATCAATATGGCTATGCATCTTGATCAAGTAAAGAGAAAGATCCCGCCCGTTCTGCTATCATGGGAGGCTTACAGTGGATCACGAGAGGGTAGGATGAGTTCCAGTGATGGTTTTCAGCCCAAAACATTTGATGTGTTTCCTTTGACATGTGATCATGTCTTGTGGTATTTTGCAGTGTTGAAGTATGGGATGTACTGCAGCGTGTATGAGGTCATGGGGAAGAGTAAACAGGAAAACAGTCTCTCTGGGCTGTTGCAACGGCTTGAGAGAGAAAGAATGGTGAGCTCATTCAGACCACTTTACACTTTGATTGAATTAATGTCTGCCGCTTTACCCTAGCAGAGCGTTACCGCCCACCCTCTCCCCTCTACACCATTTCTTCAGTCTGTTGATAGAATCTCTGTCAGTGATGTGATATGCAGAAGTTAAACTGGTGATGTTTTTTATAGTCATGCTATAATTAAACTCTTCACTCTAGGTTTTGGTGAAGCCATTGATAGACAAAGGGTTTCTCTTGCTCCTTTCGTCCTCTCAGTTGCACGCTACCACTGGTAGGTATATGCATAACCTTTAACCTCATACTTTGCATTGACACAGTGATTTTTAGCATGGAATAATTGAGGATGTGTATTTTTTTTTCTTTAAAGAACGACGAGGAAGAAATGACAGGGTTTTGCAGGCACTTTTTGTTTTTCAAGAGCAAAGAAACATCTCAAAATTGAGTAAGTGTGTCTTTTTTGGTAGTTTCTCAAGGTTTTTAAGTGTGTGCACCACCAGTCCTTCTAATGGCTTTTGTTCTTTTATTTTTAAGTTTTGAAGAACTCAGGAGTAGATGAGGATCCTCCACTAGAGCCTAAAGACCCAATCTGCCACCATCTAGATAATTTTGTACCCGCCCTGCATCATGGTCTCTACAAGCTGCGAGCCAATCCACCCAAAGAGCTTGCGGCGGGACTGAAACGTCAGGCGCTGGACTACCTCAACCAGAAGGAGCAAGGTGCTGTCCGACCCTTTCACATCGTAGAGTACCGGCACACTCTGGATGACCGGACCAACCAATACCTGGCACCTCGTCCTAAGAATATGGATTTGGCACTGAACTCTTACATAAATGGACCGGGACAGTTCCAGCTGCCTGTGGAGGCACTGCAGCAGGGTCTGATGGAAAGCAGACAGGAGGCAGCATCTCCCCCAGCAGGTGCAGAAGAGTACAGTCCTGTCTCAGACTGGGGAGGGTCGGATAGACAGGCATCATGCAGCAGTACAGTTGCGGTTTCTCAGTCTAACGGTGGCGCTCAGAGGCCACAGAGTGAGTATGATAAAGAGAAGATGGAGAAATTGCTAAAGTTGATTCAGTTACATAAGCGGACTTTGAGCAAGGAGGAGGGGAGCGGGCCAGAAAGAGAGGAGGACTGGGACCCCGCTGGCCTGAAGAGGAGGTTGGAGAGGGAAGGTCCTGGAAGTGTGAGCAAGTACCTTAGGACTGGTCTACTTAACGGAGAGCAAGGGAGAGGTGAGTCTGTGCGGAAAAAAATGTAGAGGAGGGTACAGCTTGGAGCTGTTGTAGGGGAATTACAATTAGACCACATAAATATGCTCAGTTAAGACCAGGAGTCAAAGACAAAGTTCTCCACACTTACCTAGAGTTCATTATCTTTGATAAACTTTTCCCAATACACGTTAGAAACTTTGGTAAGGGTCACAGGTGAGGCATAAATTCCGGAAGGTCTCTTCTCATTTGGGCCACTGTTGAACTCTCCTAAAAGGGTTAGTTCACCCAAACATTAAAATTAATTACTCACCCTCATGTCGGTCCACACTTGTAAGACCATCGTTCATCTTTGGAACACAAATTAGATATTTTTGATGAAATACGATGGCTCAGTGAGGCCTGCATTGCGACAATTAACACTTTCATTGCCCAGAAAGCTACTAAAGATGTATTTAAAACAGTTCATGTGAATACAGTGGTTCAACCTTAATGTTATGAAGTGACGAGAATGCTTGTGTGCCAGAAAACAAATTAACAACTTTATTCAACAATATCTAGTGATGGGCGATTTCAAAACACAGCTTTAAGAATCTTTTGTTTCGAATCAGTGGTTCGGAGCACGCATCAAATTGCCAAAGTCACGTGATTTCAGAAAATGAGGCTTCGTTACATCATAAGTGTTTCGAAATTTCAATGGTTCACCACTGGAGGTGTGACTTTGGCAGTTTGATACGCGATCTGAACCACTGATTTGAAACAAATGATTCATAAAGCTTCACAAAGCGGTGTTTTGAAATGGCCCATCACTAGATGTTGTTGATTAGTCATATTTTGTTTTTTGGTGCACAAAAAGTATTCTCGTCGCTTCATAACATTCAGGTTGAACCACTGTAGTCATGAACTGTTTTAAATACGTCTTTAGTAGCTTTCTAGGCATTGAAAGTGTTAATTTCTTGCTGGCAATGCAGGCCTCAACGAGCCATCGGATTTTATGAAATATCTTAATTTGTGTCTGAAGATGAACAAAGGTCTTACAGGTGTGGAACGACATGAGGGTGAATAATTAAAGAGAATTTTTATTTTTGGGTGAACTAACCCTTGAAGACTGTTTCTTTGGCATTGTCACAAAAAAGAACCCCTGCAAGCACAATTAGACAAAATATAGGCAGTATTTTTGTCAGTATTTCACTGGAATAGAACATGAAATCTACATCCACACAGGGCACAGAACAAAATGAATAAGAATAAAGTTCAAACTGATTAATAACAAAACAAGTGCATATTTATTCTCTGGAAGCTGGGCTAAATGAGTAACATTGTTACTGCATTCCTGACATGGGTCTATTACTCTGTTACCTCTAAGATACCAAATACAGACATTGCCTGTAACATAAATACCAGAATAGATACACTGGTTTTAAGAAAACTGATATATTTTTTTTTTTTTTTGTAGAACTGCATATGAAAATGATCTTTTTGATTCTTAAGTGCTGTTATTTAAGTAAAGGTGGTATTCAGAAGTTCATATGAAGTGTTTGTTTCACACGTCTGAATAAAGGGCAGTGTGTGTAATGAGAGACTAGGTGCTCTGTCTACTTGCACGAAAGAGCTCCAGAGACACAGATAGAGAAGACTGCATATTGAGGCTGATACATCAGCCCTACTTTAAGAGTAACTGTATGTGCTGAGGACCTTGGCTAAAACTGTGAAATTTATTATCAGTGATAATTCACAATGCAACTAATTTTAGTTACTTCATGGCAGCTTTAGTTACTTTACCACTAAAAGGTGAATCCCATGAAACCTGTCAAGAACATGTCTGGGTTTTTTTGTCATCTCAAAATAAAAAATGAGAAATTATGAAATTGCTCCAGCTCAAAAGAGTGTAACTGCAGTGCTCCCTTCATGAGCTCCTTGTTGACAGCCGGTTTCTCTTTCTCTTAGTGGTGATGGACAGCATGGGGCTGTGTGACACAGACCTGCGGGAACGCGTATCTCAGAGTGCCACCCTCCGAGACACGCATGCCTTGCTCAAACTCTTTCTCAGCACACTCAACAGGATGGCCCAGAACTCTAACACTGCCAGCAGCCAGCCTGAGATACTCCCCAAAAATGTAGAAGGATACGACCCCGCTGACTCAGCTGCCCTCTGTGATCTTGATCTGCGTGCCAGGCGTGCTGATGAGGAGCAGGTTAACCTGGATTTCTTGGAGGTGTGGACTGTTCCTCATGATATCTAATGCCACACTCAATTGTTGTTTAATTTAACCGTTAGTATATATGTGTAGGAGCAGATGGCCTGCAGCAGGAGCAGTGTGGATGTGTACAGTCCCCCTTCCAGTCTGGAGCAGCAGCCCTCCCGTCCAGCAGAAGCCTCACATCAGAGCCACCCTCTCTGGAAAACGTCCACCACAGGTCCGTCCTCACCTGCATGCTTGCAGCTGACTTGTTCTTAATATACACTGTTCAAAAGTTTGGGGTTGGTTTTATTAAATTTTTCAAATAACCTTTCTAGTTTATTATATTTTAAATGTATTCCTATGATGGCAAAGCTGAATATTGTTGGTATAACAATTTTTGGTTTAAATATGCATTCTTTCAGAGTCAAATCTTGCATACCCCCTCAAACACTTGTGCAGTGCAAAAATGTTTTAATTAATAAATTGATGAATTCATTAAAATGAAATAATGAATAACATATTTTAATAAACATATTCTGTTTTTAGCTTTAGAGGGTGTTTGTGAACCTTTTGCTTGTGGAGCGGAGAAGCAGGTACACTCTACGGGCAAAGTAGTAGACACTATTCTTGACAGTGAGTTCCAGAACCTCTGCACAGGTATCCAGAAAATGATGGAGGACCAACATATAACCTACATCCCCCCGACTCATTTGCCACGATCCGAGGATCAAGCCAAACGGTCGAGCTCATTCTCACCTTTTGTCTCCAAATACGTCTCCTCCCTGCCTGTGCAGGGCTACGTTAACAGTCTCTGTGAAAAGATGAACCGTATGATCCGTTCTCCCAGTGCGTCCTTAGAACCCATGGCTGTCGCATCACCACCTGCTGTTGCCCCAGTTCCTGCCCACTTGCCACCTGCTCCGCCCCCTTCTGTCATGCCAGCTCCTGCCCAACCCACGCTGCCCTCACCTCCTGCTCATCCTCACACTAAAACATCTTCTCCAGTGCCTAAGTCTCAGGCTTTGTCGAGCAAATCACAAGCTATCCTTAAACCTCCTTCTTCAAGCAAGCATCGCCTTGGCACTGTCAGAGAGGTCCACCTGTTTTCAGCAGAAAAAACAACTGACCCCAAGAGTTCAGATGTTGTGGAAAGTCCTATGTGTTCCCCATCAGCAGGAAGTGCTAGTCATCCTCCAATCCCTTCAGTCCCAGAGATGCCCTCAGAACCTACTCTTGTAGGAAGCTCAAGCACTGTGGGGGGCAGCGTTATCGGACAAATCAAGCCAGATGTGTTATGCACACTGATGGAGATCATGCAGAAGAATGCTGTAAAGTTTTACATTCAGAGAGGAGATGAGGAGAGTGAACTCTGCACTGAGATCAAGGTCTGAAAGTATAACATTTCAGAATATTCAATGTAACTTTGAAACACCTTATCTTTAACCTCCCTTGTTTGGTTTTACAGGAGTATTTAAGAAGTCTTGGAAACATCGATTGCAACCCTCAGAATTACCTAGAGATAAAAAGTCAGCAAAAGTTTATGATCATTATTCAGAATGAGGATATCGCAGCTCATGTACATAAGGTAACTAATAACTCTACATTGTAATCTTAATAGTTAACTAGTTGCATAAAGCATCCTTTTTATGACATTCTTCTTTCTATACCCCATTTAGATCCCAGCTCTGGTGTCTCTGAAGAAATTACCTACAGTTTACTTTGCTGGAGTGGACAGTCTGGATGATGTGAAAAATCGCACTTACAATGAGCTTTTCGTGTCTGGAGGTCTCATTGTGTCGGATGAGCTCATTCTCAACCCAGACAATATAACACTAGGTAAGAGCTGAATGTAGAGGGGCTTACAAAATCTTCAGCCACAAACAATCTGTCCAAAAATGTACTGTTTGTGCTTTTAAATTCGTATCTTCAAGTGTGAATGCAAAATTTGGTGTATCCTTTACTTTAAAGTCAGCATTTTCTAAATGTATCTTAATTATCTTAATGTGAATTATTCATATTCATTTCATTAAAAAAAAAAAATGTTTTAACCTCATAATTGTTAATCGAAACATCATAACTCGATCTTCCGTTGAAAGTGTCAGACTTTTCTGGTGGCGTACTTCTACAATCATTAGTCTGCTTAAAACGATTGCAAGCTCGCAACTGCCTCCATCAAATCAACAACTGATGAATTTTGATAATCCGTTTCACTCAGATGTGTCACAATATGGAAGAAAAGATCTGTTTCTACTTTTGTTACATCAAGACTTTAAGAACTGACATTTGTGTTTGCAGAGAAGCTACAGGCATTTCTTAAGTTCTTGGAGGAACAGGGCTCACCCTGGAAGTGGAAGGTGCACTGTAAGACTCAGAAGAAGCTTAAAGAGCTCAGCAGGTTAGAGACAAAATGATTAGTTTATTTCACCAATCCTGACAGACTCCTAGTCTCCAGTATCTCACACATATTTCCTTTCACAGGTTAAACACTGAGGCCCTGAATCTGTTGAACCTGCTGACGACTTACCAGAAGAAACACCTTGTTGAGTTTCTGCCTTATCACGAGTGTGATACACCATCTAGGCAGGCTCCTGATTTGGACTGTTTGGTAAAGCTGCAAGCTCAACACACACAGCTTCGGCACCTCATCTTCCTCACAGGTACGTGCAACAGGTCTAGTTGAAGGCTGGTATTTATGAATGGGGCTATGTGGAGTCGTCTGTGATGTTTCTTGATCAATCTGTGCTGTGTTCATATACAGAAAGGTATGATGACACATTCTCGCAGTTCTCCGGTAGTGGAGTCATCATTGCTGGTATGAATGACATCATGAACAATTTCCAGAGTTTGATCAGTGTCCCAGAAGAAGTACCATTGGCTGCCCTACCTGATCCAGGTAAAGACTGCACAGTCCTTCTCTACTTCTGACAAAAATCACAAAGAAATTATAGATTTCAGTGTTGACACATTATCTTCTCTTTGACTGCTCAGTGGAGCCTGATGCAGTTCGAGATGAGGAGGACATGTCTATAGACTCTGAAGATGACATGCTGGTTATCTCCGAGACTGCCATTCAGACTGAAAATGACCTGTCGGAACCGCAGGCACCTCAGCCCCCTCCGCCTCAGACTGATGGATTTCGTCCTCCCCTCCCTGACCAACCCTCTTTGGACCCCATTATCGATCCACTTGTGCATCCAAACCCTACTACCTACCATACCCAGGGCTCTTACTCGACTGATTATGCAGCTCTGAAGTCTGCCATCGCTCAATATAAAGCTGCCAGTCAGGATAGCACACCCAGGCCTGAAGTAGAGGACACCCTGGCCAGTTTCGGCGTGAACCCTCACCAGAGCTACCTGTGTCCCAGCTCAGCACAGTGGAGCCCTTACTCTGGTTCTCCCGCATACCATATGTCCTCTGCTTATTCATCTCCAGCCAGCGTGGCCTCCAGGGGATCAGAGTATAGTCAAACTGCCGCTCCTCCTGGGACTCAACCTCCAACAAACACCACCTTACCCGTTGCCCAACCACTCACCCTTCCCCTTTCCCTCCCACAGCCGCCGGTTAGCTCAGTGGAGGTGCTTCCTATTCCAGAGTCAGCCGCCTCTCTTCAACCACCTGGTCCTGTTCCTGACAGTGTGGGAGTGCATGGGGTGGCAGCTGCAAACACCGCTAATCAGCAAGGACTTGCTGGCTCTCAAACTGCTAAGATGGTTGTAGAGACTGCTTCCTCATCCTCCGCTTCTTCCTCGTCCTCTCTTCACGCCACTTTTCCCTCCTTCCCAGATGCTACGCCTTTTCCAGCTCTCACTCCAATTCCCCCTGTTCCACCGCTTTACAGCTGGGTTTCTACACCGGGAGCCCAACAGGGATACGTGGCTGGACAGAGTGGGGCAGGATTTGGCGCACTACCGTCCACCCAAACTGAGGCTGCTAGGCCTGCAGATGGATCGTGGGTGGAAGACGCTGAGAGCGGAACCTCTCGTGGACATGAGGAAGAAGGTGTCCCTTCTTCAGCCACCTTCAAAGTGGGACAGCAGGAGGGCGGTAGAGATAAAGGAAGTGCACTGGGTAGTTCGACCTCATGCGGCCAAGGCAGCAAAACTCCAGTGAACTCTTCCTCCGAGAGTCAAGGCAGCAGTCATGCTCCTCCCATCAGGGGTGGCACTGCAAGCAGAGGACTCTTACCCATCCCCGGAGCCGCACTGGGAGCCATGTGCCGAGGCGGACACAACAATAGCATGTACAATCCCAGAGGGGGACCCGCTGATATGATGCGTGGTGGCTTCAGAGGTCGAGGTGTACCGCCGCATCCCATGAGATCTAGACCTGGCCGGGGTCACATCAGAGGGGGACCGTCCTGTAACTGGGGTTATCCCCCTGGGAGGGGAGGGGGTGGTCGGTCAGACTACTATTCGGACTACACCTATAACTAAATGCCATAGGGATGCCATGCTCCCTCATAGACTACTGGCATTAGGAATGTACATATTTACCATTAAGAGCACATCAAAATATCATCATCTGAAATTAAAAAAAAGAAAAAGAAAAAAGAAATCTGGTTTTGTATAAATGAGATTGGTGACTCAGACGGTGGCCAGATTTTCACTGTTTTCAATAATGCTCTTCCTAAACCAGATGTTTGAGAAACCTTGTTCATACCACTATATTTATATTGCCAAGAAATGTAATTGCCTTTCAATGTTTCATTTTTGTCAATACTTTTCGTTCAGATTTTCGAAAAAACGGTTTGTGAACAAGGAGCAAAATGCAGACAATATTTTTTTAAAGAGAAAAAGTGAGTCGTTCTTCATTTTAGCTGTTTTTGGTTTTTTTTACATTCTTGGTTGTACAGATGTTCTATTAAAACAAGGTTGTATCAAACATTGTGATATTGTGTTCAGTATTAATTCACAGTTGGGAATGGTTGAACTCTTTGTACATGTACATAGATATTTATGATGTTATATAAAAATTGGTTAGATTTTCTTTTCCAATGAGGTTAATCAATGCCAAAGTGGTTTTAATGGTTACGACCTAATGGTTTTACAGCCGGCCAGCAGAGGGCATAATTTCCTAATTGATTCTGCTGGTCTGATGCTGATGCAATTTTTCTAAAGGGTTTGTTTCTGGTCAGAAAACAATGAATTAATGTGTTAAAATATCTTGATTTCAAAAACGACTCTAAATTTGCCCTTTGTACATGACAAATGTGAATATGGTTGGCTAAATTTCTGTAGAAAATACCTCTGGGCATTTCACAAATGTTACAGTTTACCAGATGAACAGCTATGTTGTTAAAAAAAATGCGTAAGATTTTGTTTAAAACAATTTTTCTGCTATTTCTATATTTCAACCCAAATGAATGTCCGGTGTGTTTACCAGATAAACGGCTATGTCTCTAAAAACAATGCGTAAGATTTTGTTTAAAACACATTTTTTGCTATTTCTTTATTTCAACCCAAATGAATGTCAGGTGTGGCTTGGATAAGAGATCTGTTGTTGTTGGTTACATTTATCACCACCTGAGTTCAGTATAGGTTAGAAAGAAAGATAAGACCAAATCATGCCAGCAGCAGAATAGAAAAAAAAAAGAAAGCTTAAGGGATTAAGAGAAGGCTGAAAAATTGTTGGAGTACCTAGTTTTGCCCCAAAGAGTAATCTGCTAAAATCTGACCCCTGGTCATCTCATCTCTCATTTAATACAGTCATTTCTCAAAACAACACAACACAGAGGCAAGGCTGTAACAGGGCAGTCACAGTTATATAACTGCAGCCTGTGTATAGTGAAGTTGCAGATACAAAATGTGTTATTTGATGACAAGGTCAGATCCATTTGGTAAATCTGATTAATGTTTTGGCATTACAGGTCTTGAAGAGAATAAGGTCTAATGAGAAATAATAGTGTACGATCACATAGACCTCTTTTTTTTCCCCAACTAATCTGGTAGCTGGGCTTTGTGAACTGCACAACAGTTGACAAACAACCAGGGGACATGTGTTGTCGTATTACGTATGTGAAAGTGGGTTGCTGCAGATAAATCTGATCACATCTGGAAATGGGCTGCACGGATTAACTTTGTACCTTGGTGCTCTTTCATTTTCATGTTTTGCTTTTAGTTTGCATACTGTGCATGGTGTGGGAGGGAAAATTCTGGCAGGGGTGTTAATCCTCTCCCATAGCACATCTCTATAATGAAAGAGCCATTTGCCTAATGCAAAGTGCAGAAATGAATAATATCACACATAAACAGACATCATTACATTGCCTTCACTGCTGCTGCTTCATTTATTTTATTTCATCAACTGCTAGGTGCGAGCTGGTAGGAACATTTATTTTCACAAACTCTCATGGTTCCGCACAAAAATGTATCGCCATGTTTTCTTGACATAGAGGATTAGATGTATCTAATGGTAATGACACAGCTGAAGAGATTAAACCTTAGTCTAAAATAGATCTAGAAGGCCTTCTGTTGAGGATTTAGATTACTGAAATGTCCTCTCTTTAAATCACTGCTTATAGTATAATATCTACAGCATGTAGATGTTTTTGACTGCCTTCAAAGGGATTTCTACATGAAGAACTTGTGGTCATCCTATCTTCCCAGCTGGTAGATGTGTAACTCAGAGGAAGCTCTGATAGTTTTTGTTCTGAGCAATAACTCTGCAAAGCTGGCCACATTAAACATTGCCATTGTCATGACAATCAGTGTATTTTGTTCGTCGCAGTGACTTTTGAGCTTTTTGGAGCAAATTCAATACATTTGCTCTTAGGGTCTCTAAAATATAAAATTCTCTGCTTTGGATTTTTAGCACATTACTAGCAGCGCAGTCCCATGCATTCAACATAAACAAATGGATACTGTGAGACAGGAGACACCCTATAAATCTGAGGATCAAAATGATTTATTAGGGAATTGACAGATTAATTTGTGAGGGTTAGGCAAATGTTACAAATGTGCTACTCTGAGTAATTTCTTTCTCTAATAATGGTAAAGTTTTCTGTGTCCCATTCAATTGCAGGCTGTTCAACGACAAATGCAGCTTTCGGATGGCCGTTTCTCCCTGCCACGAGTGGTTCAAGAAACACTACGTGCCTGTCGGATTGAGACTTGCCCTTGAGACGATCGGTTGAAGGAGCTGCAAAGATAGAGGCCAGAGTGCAGCGGTCTTCTCCAAAGGTTGAGATGGCTGGAGAGGAGGGCGGAGGTTTGCAGCAACCACAGCGACATGGGGTTAAATACAGATACATCAATATGAGGACAAGGGTCACAACACACCCCAAAAGAGTGGTGTAGCCTGTGTTGAAAGTCTCCTCTGAGGAGCGCTGGGCTACCACAGTTAGGTTCACTTCTCGTGATTCATTTATCATCCTCGTATTATCCACAGCAGTGCACTGGTAGATCCCTGAATCTGTGGACTGGGCAGCAAGAATATCCAAGCTACCGTCTTGATTGAGGCGTAGAGTTCCGTTCTGGATCAGCTGAGAGATGTTCTCTTGATGAGGAATGATCCAGCTGTAGGACAGGTCTTCTCCGTTTAATGTTCCAGTGCAGTCCAGTCTCACTTGTTCTCCCTCGTAAACAACTTTATCAGCTTTTGGGGATATCAGGGATATCATCTTCCCAACTGTACAGTTCTCAAAGAAGTATGCAGAGCGCAGAAAATTAATTGAGATTTGAGGTTCACCGTACATCAGACACTTGTAGTCATCCTTGTAGTCTTTCACGCTTGCATATCCCTTCTGCTCCCAGTGCCAAAACATACGGTACAGAGAGCAATCGCACTCCAGGCTGTTGTTGTGCAGGAACAGGCCTTTTTGCACTGCAACGGGCAACAGCACAATGTCATCCATGGGCAAACGAAACAGTCGGTTTGAGGAGAGGTCCAGCGTTACCAGGTTGGGGTGGCTATGCTTGCGAACTGAGAAGAACGGGAAGTCTGTGATCTGGTTGAGGCTGAAATATACCTTTCTGAGACTGCCAAGCCCCATAAGCGTGTTGCTCTCCACTCGGGAAAGACGGTTGTTGTACAGCAGCAACACCTCCAAATCTGGCAGGTTCTGAAAGTGAAACTTCCCCACCACCTGCAATTTGTTTGAAGAGAGGTCCAGGTATCGTAGACTGCTGATGTTATGGAAAGCTCCCGGGCTGAGCAAGGAGATGCGGTTATGGGACATATGCAAAGTGTGCAGCCTTGGGAGTCCGTGGAAGGTGCCGGCTGCTAGCCATGTCAGTCTGTTATGACTGAGGTCCAAGACAGAAGTCGTGGATGGAAGCGGGTTGGGAAATCTATCCAGACCCAAAGAGCCACAGTTCAGTATGTCAGAGGTGCACAGGCAGCCCTGAGGACAACTAGCCCCTGAGATCCGAACCAAGAGTGAGAACAAAACCATATATGATGTAGAGGTCATTCTTTTGGTTGCACGGTAAAAGGATTCTATCAGGAAGAGTGCTGGCACAGTTGGAGAAACACTCAACATAGGAAGCCCTCTGTTTTTAAATCCTAGAAAGGTTGTTTTACATTTGTCATGTCCTCCAGTATTTCACACATGTACTTTTTCTGTATATTATGCATGTAATATAAGAGCAGATGGGTAGTATCAGGGGCGAGGAATGCACTGAGAATAAAACAGTCTGTAATTAATTAAAATGTTTGGTTTATATTGGTTAACGTCTTCTCTTAGCACAACATACACAGGAAAGCCTACCGGAAAAGTCACTTAGAACCTTCTTAGATCTGGTTCCTCTGTTCTTACTTTGCTGTAACAATCCATAATTAGAAGTTGTTCAAACTGATTATCCTGATCTGAAAATATCCAGAAAGTCCAAAGCGATTTCCAGTAAGTTTTTATATATCCCTAAAACGAAACTCGCACCTTTCCCAGTTCTCCTGAGGCAGAGCGCCCGTGTTGTTTGCAGAGTGTCCTTTTATTGAGTGATGAGTCCACAGAGCGCAGCACTAATCTCTTCCCATCCTTCCCTCTGCTTCCTATTCAGAGCACCGCCTCACGTCTCTCCCTCTCATGCTGTGATTATTCCCAATATGGCTCTCTCTATCTATCTTTCTTTCTACCCCCTCACTCTGTCTCGTTCTCTCTCCAATTGTTTAGTTCCTTTAATCCCCTCTGGATTTGTCTTTTTTCCATTTCAGTTTTTTTCCCCATACAGCACATCTCTTAACAGGATTTCAAATGATGTGTGTTTGTATCATCTTTCATTTCATGAAAATCATCAAAACATTTGGACTTGGATGAGAGAGAATTTGTTTGTATAGCATGAGGTACCAGTCATCTTAGAAACCTCAGCTTTGACTCCCCCTCATCTCCGCTGCCAGGAGGTGTTTGGCAGCTGTTGTCGGTTGTCTTGGTCATGGTGGTCCTGAGGGAGCTGACTGCTGTCACACTGCATTGGTCTTGGTTTGTTTGTGCCTCTCCAGAGGCCTTTGGCACAGTCATCATCTTGTACATCTGAATGGTAGTATTGGTATTTCATCTGTATGATTTGAATATCTACAACCGTTCTGGTTTCACCTGAAGTTTCAGCATGATTCAGCTGAATATTATCTATCTATCTATCTATCTATCTATCTATCTATCTATCTATCTATCTATCTATCTATCTATCTATCTATCTATCTATCTATCTATCTATCTATCTATCTATCTATCTATCTATCTATCTATCTATCTATCTTTTGTAAATAATTACATAATAACATCCACCTTCAAATCATATGTCCATTTTAGTAGACGGATGCAAAATGTGGCCGATGCAAGCATAATGTTTTGGAATATAATGGATCTTGGAGTCAAGGCAAGTTAATCATTCACAGCATGTGACAAACCTAAAACTGTGAAATATAATTAGGATGTTTGTTTTTATAGAGTGCCATTCTGTTAGGGTGGCATCTCTTCAGAAACACTGATGCGTAGCATAGATAGCTGGCAGCAGTCACATTGACAGAAGCACAGAGTACTCCCACACACAAGACCAAACACTGATAAGTCTTACAGCATTCCAGAAAATGACTGGAAACAGCTCTGCACAGTATATCTACTCTACACTCACATGATGTGGGCACATGAAATGCTGAGTGTGTGGGAAATTAACTGAAAAGTGAGAAACTTTGAATTCAGTTGCAGCTTTATACATTTTCTTTGATGACAAACCATTTAAAAAACTCTTATTTATACTACACTGACCTTTTCGAATGCAAGTCTCTCTTTGTTAGTTTTTGTTGAAAACATTTCTAAAATTAGATCTCAATCATAAATCCGCAATTTCCACTGTTTGGAAAGTCTGATGGAGTTTGATTTGTTTAAGCTTGAGTTCTAGCAATAAGTCAGGGTGAGTGCGAAAGCCAGGTTTGTTTGTTTCCTTTTTTTTTTTTTTTTTAAGTGTACTGTTGAGGTCTTTTTGTACCCTGTATCCAAACGTTTTGCAATTTTATTTTTAGGTTATTCTAAAGTCATTAAATAAATGTAGTAATTTATATTTTTATTATTTAATATATTAAAATTTCATAGACAGTGCAATCATCAAACAGGTCATTCATATAAATAACCAGTAGGTGGAAGCACTTGCATATGTGACAAATTGCATGATTTTAAATTGCAGTGAATTTATGTTGAATGGGAGACTATACAATATTATATATATGATCAGGCATAACATTATGAGCACTGACAGGTGAAGTGAATAACACTGATTATCTCTTCATCACGGCACCTGATAGTGGGTGGGATATATTTGGCAGCAAGTGAATATTTTGCCCTCAAAGTTGATGTGTTAGAAGCAGGAAAATTGGCAAGCGTAAGGATTTGAGTGAGTTTGACAAGGGCCAGATTGTGATGGCTAGATGACTGGGTCAGAGCATCTCCAAAACTGCAGCTCTTGTGGAGTGTTCCCGGTCTGCAGTGGTCAGTATCTATCAAAAGTGTTCCAAGGAAGGAACAGTGGTGAACCGGCGACAGGGTCATGAGCGGCCAAGGCTCAAGAAGTTAATGCTGGTTCTGGTATTAAGGTGACAGAATACGCAGTGGATATGGGGCTGCAGAGCCGCAGACCAGTCAGTGCCCATTTCGACCCCTGTCCACCGCCGAAAGCGCCAACAGTGGACATGTGAGCATCAGAACTGGAAGAAGGTGGCCTGTCTGATGAATCATGTTTTCTTGCATCACGTGGATGGCCGGGTGCATGTGTATCGCTTACCTGGGAAGAAGAAAAGCCGGCGGAAGTAGTGTGATGTTCATTGCTTTGGGCAATGTTCTACTGGGAAACCTTGGGTCCTGCCATCCATGTGGATGTTACTTTGACACATACCACCTACCTAAGCAATGTTGCAGACCATGTACACCCTTTCATGGAAACAGAATTCCCTGGTGGCTGTGGCCTCTTTCAGCAGGATAATGTGGCCTGCCACAAAGCAAAAATGGTTCAGGAATGGTTTGAGAAGCACAACAACGAGTTTGAGGTGTTGAAATTCCCCAGATCTCAATCGAACATGTGGGATGTGCTGAACAAACAAGTCCGATCCATGGACGCCCCACTTCGCAACTTACAGGACTTAAAGGATCTGCTGCAAACATCTTGGTGCCAGATACCACAGCACACCATCTGTTTTTTTTATTGTTCAGATAAAGCCGACTCTGTGACCCTCCTCACATGATTAATAGCTATGCTATAATAGTGTTATGAGATAGTGCCTTTTTTTAGACAGTATGTTTTTTTCTTTCTGATATCATGCCCCATTTAGTGTGACAAATGCCTTTTTTTTGTTTTGTTTTCCCACCTCTGTTTCTTTTTTTGTGTTTAAGATGTTTGTGTTGGCCTGTCAGTGCAGTGGTCGAGGAGTTTGACTCAAGCATTCATTTCCTCCTGATGACCTCCTGTCTTCAGCAGTGAACTCACACAGAGACTCTGCAGAGGTGATCGATTGGAGACAACGGGCAGCAATTCCTCCTTGGGAGAATGTGCAAATGAGATCAATTGATCGAGTTCACCATGGATGCAGTGAGGAGAGGCATAATTAGTTACACTGAGTGTGTGTTGTCTGCGTGTTTCTTCATGTGGATCTCTGTCTTCGGAGTGACTGAAGGTCTATTTATTGCATTCAATATATTGTAACAATAAGACTCGTTATTGCTTGAGAAAACAATTAACAGGGCAACAAAAATATTCACTCTATTCATCATATGAAATGTCTTTTATCTCACCTAATACTTTAGCAAACTGTTTTTTTTTTCTCTTCACTTCCATTTGAATTCATTACCCCAATATGTGTTTTGCTCATTAACTGTCTTTGTGGTATTCAGAGATTTTTCATTACAGGCTAAATGAGGTGCTGTTGCATAATTAGCCCACATTTAAAGTGTGGTACAACTTATTTTTAGGCCACAGCACAGTTAAAAGTACTGTACTCTTGCCTAATGACTCGAAAATAATGTGAAGGTTTACATTATCGCTCCATTTCCAGGATACAGACCCATGACTGATTTATCTTCTTTGCCTTATATGTCATGCTTCACTTGTGGTTCGATACACAGCTGATTATTTGTAAGAAATTGCACGCACGCACACACATACATACCTTTTTCTTCTTCTTTCTTTCTTTATCCCCCTTTGCTAGGCCAAAATGGTGGCTTTTTTTTAAATAATGGCCTTTTCGCAGTCCGCATGTGGCTAGACAGAAACCCATCCTGAGAAATTCACTGGAATGAAACGTGGACAAATAGCAACAGTGTTGCTGATACGCGACAATTTTACTAAATGCCAAAAGGGGGCAGTAGTGTTACAAAATGACAGCTTGCACCGATGCACTTCATTAGTGAGTCTGTCACTCACAGCACCCCCATTACCCATGTCATTTGTTATAATAGTCGGAGCATGCGAGGTACAGTAGGGTTCGAAGGAGGATCGCAACAGGATCACTAATACTTCATTTCGAATGTCTATATATCACGCATTCTATTGGAAACATGAGTAACTGAACACAAACTTGACACTTAAAGCATGAATGATTTTTGAGTGTGTGTAGTAGTGTGTGTGTTTTTAAGTTCCACTGAATGAACAAATAAGATATCAATGATAATTTTAGTAACAAACAATTTTCTGGCGCCGCAAATAATGACACATAATAAGATTATTTAAAGCGATCGATTTCTTGTCTTGAGCAGTCAACCAATTGAACTCTTGAAGTGACATTAAAAGGCTGTAGGATAAATCTATACTTGTTTTGATCCCAAGTGTTCACTTTGTAGTTCTCTGTCAAAGTGGAAGATACATCCAGGATGCAGACAGCGCGTGTGAGCATTCAGGGGAGGGCGAAGTAAGTGATGCTGAGCCAATGGAGATACTCGTGCGAGAAGCATCTGTCCGAAACCCAAACTAACCGCTGGCATAACGCTACTGTCTCCGGTATGAGATGCGCGTTGAGATGAAAATCTGATTGAAGTTTGAAGAAGCTCACTCTTATTCACTGACTTTTGGAAATTCGCTCGAGCAGGACCAAACAAGAAGGTAATAATACGCACGAGAAGGTTATTATTGAAAGTTTTGTCGTGTTATTTTGCATATAGCCTACTCGAGGCACATGGTGCTGACTGCAGTTTGTGCCTGTTTTTGAGAAGATCCACCTATAGCATAATACTCTGTATTATGATATTAAGACATCACGTTTTAACGATTATAAATTAATTTATTATAATTTCTATCAAATATTTTACCGTCGTATGAAAAGCGTATATCACACAAGCCTTATTGTCGTGTTTTAGGAACGCTGATGTTAGCTGCAACGAGTATCTTTCTGATTTAATCTTGATTTCAGGATGTTTTAGTTCATGTAGTATGTATTTTTATATAAATGCATATTTTTGAGTTCAGGACTGGGTAAGGCGGTTCGTGCAGTGTGTGTTTTCACGGCTTTTGGAGATGCTGTTCCGCATTAGGTCAGCACTGCACAACCCCCAACTGTTGTAATGCTGAACTGCTACATACCTCTTAAGGATATGTTTAGAGAATGGCCATTTCTATTATGGAGAATGGTTGTTTAGTGAGAGGCATCTAACTTTAGGCTATTATTCGCATGGTTAAACAAATCCAATAACAACAAGAGCTTTTATTGTCACAGTACAGCAATAATCTCGCTTAATTTAATCACCTGTTGCATGGCTGTTCTCTTTCATCTAAGATGGCATTTTAAATTTGGGATTAATGTTTCAACAAAACCATTTTACAAGCTTACAATAATGAAATCCTCAGTTGTGATCTATATCTTTTTATGCTCATAGTTTGTGTAACCTGTCTTCAGATGTAATTTACACTACCTTGGCCTGAGCAAAGTTGTTTTTTTTTGTTTTTGTTTAAAGGGTTAGTTTACTCAAAAATTAAAAAAATTGCTCACCCTCATGTCGTTCCACACCTGAAAGTTGACGTGACTGCAGTGGTTCAACCTTAATTTTATGAAGTGACGAGAATACATTTCATGTGAAAAAAAACAAAACAAACTTTATTCAACAATATCTTCTCTTCTGTGTCATTATTATACGTTGTTTACGTTCAGCGCCGACTCATTATTGGCTGGCTCTGCATCAGCATCACACGAATGCGTTGTGCTGCTCATGTGATCAGCCTCTGCCAATACTGAGCCTGCGTTAGAAACTGGAAGCACTGAACATAAACAACGTATGAGAATGACGCAGAAGAGAAGATATTGTTTTTGAGCACAAAAATGATTCTTGTTGCTTCATAACATTAAGTTTGAACCACTGTAGTCACGTCGACTGTTTTAATGATGTTTTCAGTACCTTTCTGGACCTTGAAAGTGGTGGTTAAAGTCACCTCTCGGATTTCATAAAGAATATCTTAATTTGTGTTCTGAAGATGAACGAAGGTCTTACAGGTGTGGAATGACATGAGGTTAAGTAATAAATGACAGAAAATTTAATTTTTGGTTGAACTAACACTTTAGCCAAGCAGACGCTTTAAAGTGTTAGATCTAAAATCGCTTCTAAAAATAATGACTGAATCTGTAATTTACTTACTCATATATGCTCATTCCAAACCTCTTTGTTCTGTGGAACATAAAAAAAATATATTTTGAGACATTTCTCTGTTTATTTGTTGTCCATACACTGGAAGTCAATAGCATCCAAAATTGTCTGGTTACCAACGTTCTTCAAAATATCTTTTTTTTTGTGTTCTGCAGAAGAAAGAAACTCAGAGGTTTGGAACGACATGAGTAAATGATAACATTTTTATTTTTGGATTCATTTTTTTTATTCATCGAGTGACTTATCAATGAGAAAATTCAACAGGAGCCAACAAAATTAGCAGTCTTTTTAAAAGTCATATGAAGGTTTAGGGTCTGGAGATATGTCATTTGATTTAAAGTCAACGTGATTTGGTGTTTGCAACCCACTTTTATTTTTGTAATGTATTTCTGAGTAAACATAATTTTGAATGAGACAAAAATAGGGTGGTACGTGATTTAATCCATTGGAATTTGAATGGACGATGGGTTTTTCATATCAGAATGGATGCAAAAACAGTGGCTAAACAGCCATTTGGCTATTGGGTAATACAATGAATGGCCTACCTGATGTCAGCTGTGCCTCGTTCTCACCTTGTAAACTACTGCTTTAAGCAAGTATATGTTTCCTCAGCCAGGGTCTGCTACTGACTAGAGCAGGGGTGTCCAATCCTGCTCCTGGGGGGCCACTGTCCTGCAGAGTTTAACTCCAACCCCAATTAAACACAAATGAACCAGCTAATTAAGGTCCTACTAGGCAAACTAGAAACAAAACCACTTGAAGGCAAACCTGCAACCTTAGCTGAAAAAAGCATAATGCCTGCTATTGCTGTGGTACGCAAGGAAGGAGACAAGAGGCTGTTTTTTTGATGGATATCAATGGAAGAGAGGCTTCACTATGGTAAACAAACCATTTTTGTGAGGAAATGGTTTATTATTTAATGAATCGACAGACAACATTTTCTCTTTTATGTTTGAGTGATCTATTTTTAGAGATTACACTGAAAAAAAATGCTGTTTTATAAGAGGAGTCACGGACAATTGCGCGTCAAGTATAATTCAGTTTAGGGTACTTCTCAATAACTTCTGTGGTATCTGCAAACAGTGATTGACTATCGCACAACCCTGAATGAAATTCAATGATGTCAGGGCTGTAATGTGATTTTTTTACTAAGGCACACTTGATCCAAGTTAGCCGTTATGCTTTCTCCAATGGTAGAGCCACGGACCCTCTTATCTCCCAGTAATAAGACCATCTCTGCTAGAAACTTTCAGGCAGGTGTGTTGAGGCAAGCTGGAGCTAAACTCGGCAGGACAGTAGCCCTCCAGGACTGAGTTTGGATACCCCTGGATTAGAGGAACAGAAGCACAACATTGTGTTTTTACTGTGAGTGTACACAAATAAACAAAAGAAATTTCACAGTTTTGAATGATGTAGAACTCTTATCTGTATGTCCAAAATCGATTTTGAATCTCTTTTTTCACACTCTTTTGGCTCATATTATTGTGAAAATATTTGTGCATTCGAATGCTCAGGAAAGATGACATAATTATAACAGCCTTCTGTCTGTACTATCTTGCACTCTAGTCATTACTTAAATATATATATTGTTGTGAAATAAAAAATCAAGTTCTGAAATGCTGTTAGACTTCTTACTTGTAATTGTTATTTTATTGAGCTTAGATGACACAAATTATGCCTATTGATTCGATATACTATCATGACTTGTCATAGTTTAACATTTTCAGTTAATCAAAAATGTATTTAATTTTAAGTTCTGTTAGTGTAAAATACAATCTGATGACGTGTAAATGTATTTCATTGTTTTGAGTTGTATGAACACTTCATTTAATTTAGACGAACTTAAGTTAAGTGAAACTGGGCTGGGATTTATATTTCCCATCATGCTTTGCGCATGGCACTTGAAAGTAAATGCTAGAATTAAGTGTTATATAATGTTTTTTGCACAAGATTAATGGTAAGGGAGATTTAGCAGTAATTAGTGTTTTGCTTGGTAAGTTTATGTTACTTAGAAATGCGTTTTATTGTGTCCACCTTATTTAAAACATTATGTTGGATCAGCTTAAATAGTTGCCTTCATGTTGACAATTATTAAGTTCATGTTACTTAGAAATGTGTTTTTATTGTGGCAAAAAAACATCTTCACCTTACTTAAAACATTATGTTGGATCAACTTAAATAGTTGCATTCATGTTGACAATTATTAAGTTCATGTTACTTAGAAATGTGTTTTTATTGTGGCAAAAAAACATCTTCACCTTACTTAAAACATTATGATGGATCAACTCAAAATATTGCTTTGAATGAATGTAATTCTCTAGCCTGACTTCGTCATACTCATATTCTAGGCAGAATGTGAGTCTGATACTGCTCCATTGCACTTGAATTATGGGGCGTGTCTTAACCGAACCAGTAAAAAAAAACTCTGCACTCAATTGGATAGACCTACAACCAATCAGAGCAACGCAGTAAGTGACGTATGTTGAACTTGTACTTAAACTTTTGCCGAATCCCGTTGGAAGGACGGTAAACATATCTTTCCCATCGGCAAATGCCTTGATTGCGGTTCTTTGTTCGTCTTTTAAAATGAATGCGCTGTCGATTTCTTTTATTACAGACGTGATAGCGGAATCTAAACATCTTACTTCTCCAGCTGCAGTCATCGTTGGTGAAAACCAATTCAACCCAAGCGCTCTTTGATGACGTGGGTGGTTACGTAACCGCAGATAGCCTGTCCATCATCGATTAAAGCCCGCCCTGGCAATTTGATTGGCTCGGCCTTCTGGGAGCCGAGCATAATTACTCCACAATGGATCGAGTCCGGACTGAACTTCCCGTCCAAAAAATGTTGTGGGCGGGGTTCGGGCTGGCACCCAGGCTAGTAATTCTAGTTAAAAATTCTAGTGGAAAACATTAACACATTTTTTTTGTTGAATCACTTCTTTGCTCGCTTTCATCACTTCGCTTTTTATTTCGTTCGCAAAGCTGAACAGCCAATCAGAGTTTTCTATTTCACAGACGGGCCGAAAACCAGACTAGAGTGGAACACAGCGAACATTTGGCTTGGCTTGGTTTTAAATTTCTATTAATTTCTAAATGTCAAACTTTTTAGTTTGACCACTTAGTTCTATTTGATTGTTAAGGTGAAGTTTTAAATGCATAGCTGCATCACGCTAAACTCTTTTGCTTAATGATTTCGTCTCGTGCTTATCCCTGGAGGCGGTAATTACTGCCTTGCGTGCAGACGTGATAACCTTCGTCTGCTTGGCGATCATTTGCATAATCATTAGAAAAATTAACGTGCACTTTTTCCCATTTGCACCACAGGCTGATATGCAAGTGGCTGCTTTGTCAACTGGTAATTAATGAGCAGTGTAATGAGTTGTGTGTGCTCCCAATAAACGCTGTCTTTTATGGCTCTCTGTAGTTTTTGGATTTAAGGAACGTGCCTCTTCACCCCCATTCAATGTGACCTGACACCAATTCTGCTAAATAACACAAAGTCCCCAGAAACAGAACTGGTAAACCCTTTAACCCAGGCACCATGAAGAGAGATACTTGAGGGCTGATTCACAGAAAGCACAAAGTCATATCTAGAAACTGCAGCCTGCAACGATCGTTTAAAGAAAAGAATGAGGGAAAACATGACTGAATGTAAATTAGCAAAGCGCCATCAATCCTCAAAGCACCATCAGTTTACAGTGTAATTGTTACATGAATGTCAATCCATGTCCGAGCGCTGGGCAATTAACTGCCTAATCCAGTCATTTAATTTTCATTGAGTAGGTTGGTGAAGAGGGCTTCGTCCTTCACAGTCTCCAGTATTTTAGCCCCTCACTGTGCTGTCAAACATCTGAGGTGACGCCCCGGTCAGAGATATTATAGTGCTGTATCAAGTCAAATTCCACTTGTTTGAATCAAAGTGCAAATGTAAAAACAGAAAATGATTGTGCATGGATTTCCAGTTATATTCACCTTGGTCTTTCCTTCTATTTGCTTATAAATATTCTAAATGTTAGTGTCTCCTCAAATACATTACCCAGAGGAAACTGTGAGGATGGCTAATAATGGCCTGTAGTGATTCTCGTCTAATTTGACATAAGAAAGGGCCCAACTTCCTGTGGAGCGCTCTTCCAACAGAGAAATGATACGGTCACAGGAGATGGATGGCCTCTCAGTACACTCACTTAGCCAGCGGCCCCTAGGTCCCCTTCACGGCCCTTACACCCTACTGAGTTTACAACATTAATTATAGACTTGTTAATAGCTATCCAGAGAACATGCTCACATTAATATGCTTTGAATTTCACACCACCCACTCGCACACCAACACACCTATGCACACACAGACTGTTTGGCGAAAGGTTGGTTATCTGAAAACAGTGACTTTCATATGCATGCAGAGAGAAGAAGGGGCCACAGTATCTTTATACTCTAAAATAGCATTTATAAATTTGCTTGAGCAAGATCAGAATATAATTTAACATTGTGCTTCAGGTCATGCAGACCAATATTTTGTTGTTGCTGACTTCATATTTGTTGGTGGAAAGTTAACTGCAAAGCTACAATGTGCAGTACAGCTCAACTTGTGCTTCCTCATGAAAAGTCTGAATTTGGCTGTACAGCCTAGGTGACCATGGGTGCCATCTCTTGTGGGGTGTCAATTAAATTGATTTATGTGTTTACAAAACAAGCCCGGGAAACCTTTAAACTCACCTTGAATGTTTACAACAGGCTTTATTTTACTCATAAATTGAAAAAATCCAATATAAAACCTCATAGGAAAATCTAGAGTGAATCCCAGGTTTCGACTTCATCCCTGCACCACTCTATAAGTTCTTCTCTAACGGAAGCCCTGCATCCTAGTGAGGCTGTGTTCAGTCAAGCCCTTCAGAGGCTAGAGTCCTCCTCAGCATTTATAAAACTTGGAAAAAATACTGTGTATTAAAAATCTTTATATTAACTGTCTTTCTATTAACTGTCTGTGGTCTGGTTTACATTACTGGGAGTTTAGTGTTAAATTGAGACAGCCTTCAGTGGTGCTTTCAGCGGTGTGTTTACTAGTGCAAGGGCAGGACAACCTGTCACTCACATGAGATCGCAGCAATGGTCCCTTTCACATTTCCAGGGTTCTCAGAAGCAGAAGTCATCATAGTTGGGTAAACTTCTATGGTGGTGAAAAGGAGATGACAGCAGATATAATTTTTTGTATTCCCATTCACTCCAATAGTAAAAGAAACAATCCATGATAGTCTTTAAGAAAGGAGAATGATGTGAAATTTACTGTCAATCAGCCATTGTATTAGAAACACCCTTGCAGTCGCAGTAGTGTCAATTTAGTTTTACCTGCCAAGGTAATATCACACAAAATAGCGTTATAAATGCATATATATATATATATAAATATATTATATACAGTACAGTCCAAAAGTTTGGAACCACTAAGATTTTTAATGTTTTCAAAAGAAGTTTCGTCTGCTCACCAAGGCTACATTTAATTAAAAATACAGTAAAAAACAGTAATATTGTGAAATATTATTACAATTTAAAATAACTGTGTACTATTTAAATACATTTGACAAAGTAATTTATTCCTGTGATGCAAAGCCACTTTGTTACTCCAGTCTTCAGTGTCACATGATCCTTCAGAAATCATTCTAATATGCTGATCTGCTGCTCAAGAAACATTTATGATTATTTTTAATGTTGAAAACAGTTGTGTACTTTTTTTTTCAGAATTCCTTGATGAATAGAAAGTTCAAAAGAACAGCATTTATCTGAAATACAAAGCTTCTGTAGCATTATACACTACCGTTCAAAAGTTTGGGGTCAGTAAGAATTTTTATTTTTATTTTTTTGAAAAGAAATTAAAGAAATGAATACTTTTATTCAGCAAGGATGCATTAAATCAATCAAAAGTGGCAGTAAAGACATTTATAATGTTACAAAAGATTAGATTTCAGATAAACACCATTCTTTTGAACTTTCTATTCATCAAATAATCCTGAAAAAAAAAATATTGTACACAAATATTTTGTACAATTGTACACATTAAATGTTTCTTGAGCAGCAGATCAGCATATTAGAATGATTTCTGAAGGATCATGTGACACTGAAGACTGGAATAACGATGCTGAAAATTCAGCTTTGCATCACAGGAATAAATTACTTTGTGAAATATATTCAAATAGAAAACAGTTATTTTAAATTGTAATAATATTTCACAATATTACTGTTTTTACTGTATTTTTAATTAAATAAATGTAGCCTTGTGAGCAGACGAAACTTCTTTTAAAAACATTAAAAATCTTAGTGGTTCCTGTACTGTGTGTGTGTATATATATATATATATATATATATATATATATATATATTTTTTTTTTTTTTTTTTTTAATTAAAATATGAAAAGCTTTATAGATTTGTGATGTTGATAACTGTGGAAACGGACTGTCTTAATTACCATAATTATGAGATTTCAACTTGTAAAAAGCGCTCATGTCCTTATAGAACTCGTAATTACAACTTGTAGGCTGGGAATTTTCCAAGCACTTCTACTTGTACCACGTGACCGTGACCGAGTGAGTAGTGTCTCGAAATTATGGTACCACACGGCGTGAACCTAACAACATTTGTAAAAGTGTCCGTGGCAAACCACAACGATCCCCGAGCAGTTTCCGATGGGTAAAATCAAGCCCTACGTTTTTTCTTGTTCGAGAAGCTGTTTCGCTCGGATATGGGCCTACGTCACAATAAGGAAGAAAAGACTATCGGAACTTCCGTTTCACTCCGATTGTAAGTACGAACACGATACGTCTTTATCAATTACCTGAGAGTTCCTTATACCTACCTGGAAAAGTTCAAAATTTCCCTAACAACATTTCAGCAAGCATGACTGTCAAGTATTTTCTGTCCTTTGCATATTTTTTACAGTCTATGGTCCTTTGTTTAGGATCAATACTAGCAGTGTCCGATTCGTGAGTGAATCACTCTTTTGAGTCGGTTCCTTTCCGTAAATTTAGCGAATGGTTCCGTTTGAATCATTCGAACAGCTCAAGGCTTGCGCATTCGTTTGGAGCGGGTTTCACACTCTATAAAACACAAAAACGCGGCACTTTAGAATGCAGAGAACAAAAACAGCGCTGGAAGAAACGAATATTTACACCGACAAACAACCGAAACAATCTGCAAAAGCGTCCTATTATTTAATAGTGATGAAGACGCGGCCTTCAATCACTTATGCACGTGCGTCACGTGAACCACTGCAGGTAGCCTAATATAGTTTCCGACAAAAAGAGTATCAGAAACACTAGCTATAATAGTTAATACCATGTCAAAATACCATATGATTACTGTTTCTTATCTTTATTGTACCATCACCATACTACTGTCGTGGTATGATATTTTATCTTAATATTTTTTAGAGGTAATAGTGATTTAGTCAGTGAATAAATATTTTATTTTTAGAGGTTGTAGCTAAGTTTACTGAAACTGTTAAAGATGGTACTTTTATTTCTCTTTGCATGTTTAGGATAGTCAGTCAATTAAATATCTTCCTAGCATTGCTGTTGATGTCATTTGATTTGAAAATAATTAACAAGGGTAACCTTTTACTTTACGTTTAGTGTTCAATTATTTTTTATTTAGTTAACACTACAATAAGGTCCCATTAACGTTAATGCATTTATAATTGGCAATATGCCTACATTTGTTACAGTGGGCTATTTAAGTAGTTATTAAAATACACCTGTTCCGTTCATTGTTAGTTCATGTAAGCTAAGATATGTAAACTAATGTAGTAAACTAATGTAGTAAACTAATGTTAACACAGAATTTTATTGTAAAGTGTTACCTTTATTTTATTTAGGCACTGAACCTATGCGACAGGTCCTGTTTATAAAGAGCAATGCAAGTCCCTCAGATTCAGATGGAAGATATGGAATGAGGATGTCTGTGTGTGTGAGCAAGAGAGGAAGATTCTAGAGAGGAATGAGGAGATGAGCTGTTGTAATGGAAGCTGTCTTCTGTGTCTGAAGTGGTCCTGATCATTTCACTGGACTGCGGATTAGTACAATGGTAATCCTTTTCTCCTTGCTTGTCCTTCTCATGAAAAAGATTTCTCTTAACTTTGACAAAAATGCACACACTCCCCTCTCTTTCTGTCTCTAGTTCTTTAGCTTCTAAATCATTCACTCAAATGTTGGCATTAGTTGAAGAAGCAACTAATCTAGTTTATACTACTTAAATCTGGCATTGTGTAATGCAAATATTGTTGGCTCTCATGATGAATTGTTTGTGATGTTTCTATGCATAAAAGCATCTTCTAAATGAATAAATGTAAGCTGTACATTAAGAAAAACTATATTAAAGGTGCTAAAGAGGATCTTTTCGTCGACTGAGAAACCAAAGACTGTTAGTGAGTTTTTGAAATGAGCATATACGTAAGAACAGCCCCCCTCCTTCACAGCTCATTTCGAGGGAACGCCTCCCAAAACTCGTGCACGAGTATTGGAACACGAGTGTTTACCACCGGCATTCGCTGTGTCGTGTTAGTGGATTCATTATGTTGGACTCACCGCAGGTAACTCATAATCTGTAGTTGTTACTCCTGTCTCCTGACAAAAACATTGCATGCAGCGCCTGTAGAGTGTGGAAAGTTACTGGAGCGCACAGCCGCGCACGTCTCGCACAAGGAACGTCATGGCAGTGACTGACAAGCCAGAGGGCCAATCCGCACACGTCTTTCACAAGGAACGTGAAGTGCACCTAATAAATAGTCTTTTATCAGTTAGTAAAGACAGTTTCAAGTAATATTGCAAAAATGTATAAAACAAAACATCCTCTTTAGCACCTTTAATTCAGTCAGGAGTTAAAGGAAAGACCAGTTAACAGATCCCATTAGGTTCCACTGGTAATTCTTTCTGAGGAGCTGACCATCTAACACCATTGTGGTGTCAGTATTTAAAGTACACGAAGAACAGCGAAGCTAACTTAAAAAATTGAAAAATTGTCTACTTTACAGTTCATGGAGTTATTTTGAATTGGATTAGCTATACTCCACTCCACAGCAGAGATCTCCAAATTCGGTCCTGGAGGGCTGCTGTCCTGCAGAGTTTAGCTTTTTTTTTTTTTTTTTTATATAATTTATATATATTTTATAATGTAATTTATTGCTGTGATGATAAAGCTGATTTTTCAGCATCATTACTTCAGTCTTGAGTGTCACATGATCCTTGAGAAATCATTCTAATATGATAATTTGATTTCTGATTATTTTCAATGTTGAATACAGTTGTGCTGCTTTATATTTTTATGGAGACTGTCATGCATTTTTTCAGGATTTTTTGATGAAAAGAAAGCTCTAAATGACAGCATTTATTTGAATTAGAAATCTTTTGTAAAATAAATGTCTTTAATGTCACTTTTGGTACATTTAATGCTTGCTGAATCCTTGCAAGTAAAATCTTACAGACTCCAGATTTTTTAATGGTAGTGTATTTTTGTTGATTTTTAAAACAATTCTATTCTATTTTAATTCTACTTTCTTATACCAATTCACAATTCTGCATATTGTTTGCTACCTCAAGTCAAATTTGGGAATTTAAAAGGCATTTTCAGTTTGATTCAATTCTGAATAACACACAACCCTGGTATTTATAGGGTTCAGCTAAACCTGTGAAGGTGATTTTTTTTTTTTTTAAGTGTTACACACTCTGAGAGTTCTTTTAATTAAAGACACTCTAGCTCAATGTCCAGCTTCTCTCTCAGCACTCCAGAATATTTCAAAAGGTCAGTGTTTAAAAAGACGTCACCTTGAGCTCTCTGTGAAAAAGACAGAAAAGAAAGCAGAGGCAAGGATTCAATGAAATGGGCCATTTGCACGCAATCCTGGACATTGACAGACTGTGCAAAGTGCTTTTCTGCAAGTCCCTATAGTTAAACAGAGATGGCTGCACAGACATTTAACATTTCATTTATGCGATTCACTTATTTAATCCTTCTGGCTTATTATCTTTTTCAGACCACAAAAGGAGAATTTAAAAAAAATGTCCTGCCTTGTGCTCATCCATATAATGGCAGTGAATTGCGACCAGCTTCAAGCTTTAAAAAAAAAAAAGACGCAAAAGTATCCCAAGGGATATATGATAGTGATAGTGTTTGGTAAAAATCCTGACCTTGGCCGCTGATCTTTTGTGCACAAGCCAAAAAAGAAAATAAATCTCTTATCATTTACTCACCCTCATTTTGTTTAAAATCTGCTTGATTTTTTTCTTCTTTTTTCTGTGCAATACAAAAGAATATATTTTGAATATAACTGTTTTTGTTCATGTAATGGAAGTCATTGAAGTACAGTGCTGTTTTGGACTCCATTGACATTCATTGTATGGACTGTTTCACCCCGTCTAGGGAAAAGGGTGCAACTTAAAAGACTGAAATGCAGTAAATTTGGAACAACAATGATGAATTTATTGTCTTAAATTGGGACTCTAGATTCAGGAGCTAACTGGGTCAGAAATTATTTTAAAACCTCTTTCCTAAACCCTAACCAGAAAGGAAATAAAATACTATATATGAACCTAACTCTCTAACCAAAAACAGAGATCAAACAATTTACAATAAATAAAAGTGTTCTCAGACTCCTTACTTTCCCAGATTTTCAATATGTATAATATTTTTACAAATCTGTTTACAAAGCCAGACAAATAAAATTGAACAGGCAATCCAAAAATCAGTGTCTAAAATCAGGCAAAGGGGTCAAATACACCAGTGCAGTTCCTTAGATGCAAACAATTTTCAACTCAAACAAACAAGTAATACTGTAAGGGCCCTATTTTAATGATCTTAGGGCATGTCCGAATCCTCTCTTGCTAGTTTAATGGTGGAAAAAATGGTCAGCATGCCAGGTGCATGGTCCAAAAGGGTTGTACCTAGTCCAGTGGTTCCCAAACTGGGGTATGTGACGTGACAAAAAGGGGGTTCTGTGTTTCGTGAACAATTCTGCGGCTTTGAACGAATCGTGAGAGTCAATGATTCATTCAAAGCCACTTGCTTCGTTGCTGAATGAATGACTCGATGACTCACTCATAAAAACAGTGACTTGGTGCCACCTACTGGCGGTTTTAGTTTAATATTTAAAAGTTTTACTTAATTTTACCAACATTGCATATTTCTCTATTGAACAGTTTTTATTTAAAACATTATAAAATAAAGTTTTTCATAAAGGTAATAAAATGCACTGGAAAATCAATTTAGGGGGCAAATTTTGTCCCTTAATGGTAAAGGTGTGACTGCAGTCGAAGTGGAAGAGAGGGTGTACTCCAAGTTAAAAAGTTTGGGAACCACTGACCTAGTCTCTTAAGCCTCATTCAGACTGTCAGTCCAAATTCGATTTTTGTGCATATCCGATTGAAATCCGGTCAGATTTAGCGAGTCTGAACGGCCAAAAAACACATGAAATGCGATTTTTACAAATCCGTTTCGAACTACGTTCATATGTGGTTTGGAATCCTATTCAAATCACATTTCTGGAAATCCGTTTCAGTCTGACCACTCTATTCGATTTCCCATTGTTTATGTGATTTTCTCACGCAACGTAAAACGTAAACGACAGACGTTGTTATAGGAAACATGCTGAAAGTCGCTGCAGAAACAAGGCTGTGTTGTTGCAAAGTGCCGGACGAGCAGAAATTAGCAATAGGCTTTAACTGAGACATGTTTTGAGACCGGGGGAGACGACAGCACGGAATAAAGCTGCTCATACCTGCCTCCTAGGTTTCTGCCGTTGCCTCATCGTAACGCAGTAGTCCAGCACCGTTGGCTACACATTGTCATGATGTAAATAAGACAACATTTGTTCACCCTTCATGTTGCGGTTGTTGTTGTTTTTGGCGTATACCTACGAAGGAGAAACCAATGCAGATATTCTGGAAAACGAAAAAGCGCCATGGACACACAAATCGGATCTGAACACTTGCGATACACAGTGTGGACATCACATTTTTTAGACCAGATTCCAATCGGATACATCAGACAACGTTCCTAGACAGACACACACAAACTCACAAAACAACAGAAATATAACAAAATACAAACCATAGCGTCATAACATGGACAAAAATTAAACAAATGGACAAAAATTTAAAAAAAGTTTTTTTTAATTTTAATATAATTAAAAAAATATTATTTTGTTTTGCTCAGAAGAAAAAGAAAACCGGTCTGGAACAAAATTAGGATGAGTAAATGATGACAATTTTTTTTCTTTTTTGGGTCAGCTCTCCCTTTAAAACATTACTCATATTTATACAAAGCCCTTCCCAAACAAAGCATCTTTTTAACTTTATATTGTCTGTGATTCACTTTATGATGGGTTATTCTCTATTTCCTCTGGCTGGCCGGCTGGCCTAGTTTCTCTTATCTCCTTAGAAATAGATTGTGGGGTCAGGGATCAGATAAAGTAGAAGAGAGATCTTTTTTTCTCTTTTTGTGGTGGGACAGTAAGATAAATGTGTGCACGGACCCTCAGGCTAGGCATTAGAATAACCTCTTCAGTCTTGTGAGACCAGTGTGTTCCCGTTGCATAAATTTCCTGTATAATCATCGCTTACTATTGAAGTGATGTGCATAATGGAGTTAAGAGATAATGATAGGTTTTCAGGCTGTAAGGAGAAGTTGTCAGAATTGTGCCTTTTGGTGTGAGTTTGTCACATTAATAAAACATTTTCTGTGCCACATTACTAGACGTGTTTGGGGACCAGATGAGCATGTGGATATAGTGGTCAGGTTTTGTCTAAATTAGTTCTCTTTAATTAATGGGGTGCACAATGGTCTAAAGTATTTGAGTAAATGTAATTAGTTACTTTCCTTATCTTTTTGGCTACTTCGTAGTTTTGTTGAGTACAAATGATAATAGCAAATTTTACGCTCTCTACTTGGGGTGGGTTTATGATTAGGCAATGAGTCAACCCACCTTCACCTCTGTTATCTTGCAGATATGGCCACTTTAAAGAGAGTAAGTTGCATTTATTTTGCTAGTCTTGAAATGTAACAATATCCTGTAAACTGCTGACACCTTTCTATGTTTTATTATTTACTTAAGTCCACAAGTGAGACTTATTGGAGTAATAAAACTTAGTAAATCCCTAATATGGACAAATACATCCTCGCTGTAGCTGAATAAAATGCAGATAGAGACAGTTTGACTGATTGAACATGAAGAGAATTAACACACCATTGTGCTAGTATGTGGTTTATCTGTGATCTTCATGTCATCTTGGGTATTTTCATAGGGATAATGTACATTTATAATGCAATACCAAATGATATAGCCTTTATTACTGTATAGAATACTATAAAATAATATAATTTTTTGCCTCATTGTGTGATAAGAATCCACAGCAGTTTAAGGAAGTGTAATTGTTCCTTTTGTATGCAATTGTGTGATTCTTCAAATATACATCTTCATTTAATATGACAGACAGTATTATTTAGTTATAACTTATTTTAAGGTGTCAATATTACAGTGTAATTATACATTTAAGTACTGAGTAATAGTAATTAACTACATGTACTTACTATAGGGTTATGATAAGGGTGTGGTTGTAATTTTGCATAATTTTTTTGTTATTACTACATGTAACAAAATACCCATTTTTTAAAATATATTTTTAAATATATTGTGATTTCGATATACTTCCTTATAACAATAAATCGTAATATATCATTATCGTGAATTCGTTTGGCCGTGATAATTGTGTAGTGAAAAATCTGATACCGTGGCAGCCCTAGTGCACGCGTAAACTTAAAAAAAAAAAGAAAAAAAGTTTGTGCGTACAAAAAAGTACAACCTGAACTCACCAGTCAATGGTTCCCATGAGGAAAACAAGTTAATGAGAGTATAAAAATTCAGAGAAGTTTGTGTAAGTGTTTAGGTGTTAGAGGACGGAAAATATCATTAGCTCATTATAAAAGGTATAGAAGTCAATCTAAAATCACCAAGATGGAAAAACAAACGTATGTATGTGTATACATGATGTTGTTTCCTGCCTTTGGTGGTAGTAGAGACGTTGAGCGGCGAGGCAGTAAATCATTTGATTGGTTGATTCACCAAGGGAATCCTGGAACATATTTGCTGCGATGTTAACACACACACACACACACACACACACACACACACACACACACACACACACACACACACACACACACACACACACACACACACACACACACACACACACACACAATGATATAAAACCATTCCCTGCATTCACACTGTCTTTCTTGTGTTTGCATCCCCAGGCCTCTATATCTAAATTTCTTTGTTTATTTTACCTTATGCTCTGTTTATCTAGTTCTTCCCTGCTGACTGCTTCTGTTTCCTTCGGTTTTGTTTGGTACTCTTTCACAGCCGAAAAGCAAAAAGGGAATACTTTAAATGCTTGTTTATGCATTGTACCTGAGGAAGGAACCATTTTAAAATATTTTTGCATAATACTTGGCAATGAGTATACTTACATCAAATATATCTTAGATTGAGATGCTGCCTTTGCACCTCACATTATAAAAGAAATCTGATGTTTTCATGCCTTTAAGCATGTGTATCATTGTTTTGTGCTACTTTTATACTGTTTTGAAGACACCCTGCATGTTCTCCAGTGTCCCACTGGCTCAACTCCCTTTCCCTGGGAAACTCTTACGCAGAAATAATCATGTTTTTGTGCCAAAGGCTAAATGCCTGAGAAATGCGGGGGCTCTTGTGATCGGTGTCTGTCAATGGGAGCGAGAAGAGAGAGGCTGACGTGAGGCAGGAGAGGATGGTGGAGAATGGAAAAAGGGAACAGTGCTCTTTGCGTGTACATTAGGTTAGACAGAACCTAAGCGGGCATGAAAAATTCAGACTGTGGAAGGATAATGGGAACAGATAAAGAAAGTGTGCTCTTTGAGCCTGGATCAATTGTGAAGTTGCAGGATTAAGGCTGACCAGCCTTCAAAATGTTATCTGGTGCTCAGGCATGGACGTGAACCCATCTTTAAGAGGGAATAAGGCCTTTGCACCTTTTCCAGTGCAGACAGAGCCAGAATTCTTACTAAACAGCCATGAGCCTCTGCTGAAACCGAGAACTGTTTGTACAGAATGCTTGATTCATCCAACAGTATGTTTCTGGAGAACTGTCAGCTGTGCCCAAGGCCAATTCATCTTTTTCACTCAGTATCAGGGTTTCCATCTTACAGTTTGACTCCATTGCTGCTTAGCAATTATAATTCATCCTATTAGTCAAGAAGCATAATGAATTAAAACATTTCCCTGGGATTCCCTACAGGTTGTGTTCTCTACTACAGAAAAGCACTGCCACCTTTGCGTCTGTCTGTCTATCTATTTGTCTATCTATTTGTCTGTCTGTGTGTTTTTCTTTTGCTGACAGTGTTGTCTTTGCAGACTTTAATCATTTGGAATCATCAACAAGACTGCCATTTCAAATAAATGCATACAGTCCTATTGCAAACATCCTTGTCTTAATTAGTATTTTTTTGTCTTGTTATCCATTTTAAAATATGTAAACCTCCTAATTTATTCAAGACTAATTTACATGAAGCATAATTTGCATATGTTAAGATATTAAGACTTGATTTAAAAAAAATACTGATCTAAGTTTATTCTTTACTCCATTGACACATTGTTGTTGACTATTTGTTTTAAGGATGTTTAGATATTCCTAATGGAAAGCAAGATAAAAATACCCATTAAGAAAATGATTTCTGCAGCATAACTGTGCATCTCTGTTTTTGAATTCTGCCTGAATTCTGTCTTTAACACTAGAAGTCCCAGAGAGCAGCCATTTGGCTTTTCTACCTATAAAACCCGCAGGACAGCCGATGGGCTGGAAGTCTTTAGGCTAATATCCTTAATCAGCTGTGAACAGTTGCTTTTGTTATGTAAACAATGTAGGGCCATGCTGAGCCACTTCAAGGAAACTTGTGTTTCACTTTGCCATCTTAGGGAGAAATCAACACACATGTTTTTTTTACTTTGTTGCTGAGATGTATTGATAAAAATAGTACACAATAAAATAAAGAAACCAACCATTTGTACACATATTTACAAATAATATTAAAAAGTGAGTGAGTACATTCCAGCAATCACTCACAATCCTGGCACTGCCTGGCAATATGTTATAAATACATTCATTATATATTAATCTTATATTTGAAATACATCATAAGTCCATTTTTAAAAGTGTTTGAAAGATGGGTTCAAGTGTACTACAAGTGGTAACTAAATACATTTTTCTATACAGAGATAGTATGTTAAAAGCACATTTTAGTTCAAATTCATGGTGTCTCAAAATAGCTTAGTTGAGTACACTTAGATGTTCTTAAGATTATCTTAAGAAGTTCTAAAGAAGAGCTTTTAGTATATAAGTGCATGGAAATAGAGCACTGGACATTATGGAAGTGTAAAAGTGTACTAAAATAAAGTGTATTTTACGGCACTTTTTTTTTCACCTGGGTAGACACTCCAACACTTTCCGTTTGCATTAAGATTATTTTTATTACCACACTGGCAGATCATTTTACTTAAGTAAAATGCACTTAATTTAGATCCCCCCAGGAAACAAGACTAAATATCATATATAATTTTCTCATATAGAAAATCCATCTTGATTTAAGATTTTTTTTTTTTTTAATTTACTTAAAATAGGATAAAAAAAATACTTAGTATGAAAAGCATTTTTGCAGTGTGAATGAGTGAGTTAACTTTTTAAACATCACTTGCACTCCCTCATTTCAGGGTTAACATACTCAGAGTTTTCACTTAACCTCCTTTCTGAAACCGGCCCATGGTCAATCAAGTTCTCTGCTTTTAGCAGCCCTCCCTCCCCCACACATACAAACAAGCCACCAGCAACCATTCACACATACACCCCCAACCCCCCTGCAGATTGCTCAGGTAATGACCATATTTACACATGAATTGATGCTAATGATAGCCAAAAGACTAGCCAGTTAGCATCCACTTGGCTAAAGGAGGGTTACAAATCTCTGGGACTTCTAGTGTTAATTTCATTAAATGTGTTTACTGAAGTTTTGAAGCTTAACAAACAACAAATGCTGAAGACTTTTTTTTTTTTTTTTGGCTTTTATAATCTTTAACAGTTGTCTGTGCATTCGGTTTTGCTGTGTGCTCTGAGGATTCAAGGGCCTCTAACTGTCTGAAATTGAGAAATGTGCAAAAATAAAGTCTGTACCTGTCTCAGGGTCGCTCATAGTTGCCACCTGGCATTGTTACAGGGAAAAAAAATAAGTTGAAAAACAGCTTTTATCTTCTTCGGTAGAATACAGCACCCTTAAATTGCACTAGTTTCTGTCAGATCGTGCCTCTTTAGGGCTCTGGGTCTTAATACAGCCTTAAGTTAGTGTGGAGACGTGAGTAGAAATTTCTCCCTGTGAGCAGACACTTCATAGAAAATCAATTTCGTAGGTTAGGGCACCATTACCGCCAAGTCCAAAAAGGATTTTTTAAACATAGTGGCATAAGTGAATTTCGTCAGTAGGGAGGAAAAAGATGCTTGGCATAGTCTGTATTTTTATTCGAAAAGTTTTTTATTGTGCAAATTTCTTTTTATAGTGCTAAAACACGGCATTATATGCTTCTAGTTTTGTTGAAATCTGCATTTTTAGCTTCAATATGACTCTTTATGCAAGATATGATGTCTCTGCCTAATTATAGATAGGAGTCCTTCCAAGAACACAACATAAACATCTGTTTCTCTTCTTGGATCTCTGCCTTTTTTTCTATTTTTTTGCTCCTTCCATCGTTCTTCCAGTACTTAGTTTGTTATAGTTACTTCCTCTGTTTTTTTCTAGGCAATGCAGACTGGAGCTGATGTTTATCCCGTGGCTCTACTGGACAGCATATCCCCATGACATTATCATCTCCCATAATTCCCAGAAGACTCTTCTTTCTGTGTCGAATAAACTCTACAGCTAGGGAACTAGAGCTTAGACAGTTGGGATTTTTCACATGTTTCTGACATTAAGAAATGAGACTGAGGCATCTGTCTCTCTACATGGAGGAAAGTTTGATGAAAAGTCAAGGGAATTGTTCTAAAGGCTGATCAACAGGATTACGTTTACTTACAAAACTGCTCCTTCACATCTAAACCCAAAGAAGAGCCTGATGGTGTCGTATGATCTGGACTGATTGTACTCAGTCGGAGCACCCAGCGGCAGAACTTTGGCTCCAGATGAAACTGATGTTTTTCCTGCATAATTCTTAGTCAGTCTGGAGTCGTTAACCCTCCCGCACTGTGTGTTGTAGCATGTGGCTTGGGTTCAACATCCACAGCATCTTAATTACACAGCCGAACCGATTTAGACCACGGAGGAAACATCTCTACATCTGGACATTGGCTGCCATTTAGAGATCTGCTTTCCTCTTTTCTTTTTTTTGTCATACCTATGCTATTACCCTAAAGATGCCCAAGAGATCCTGCTGTCTCCCAAACATGCACCTAGTAAGTATTTGCATATAATGTCTGTAACCTTTCTCTCCAGCACTAACATCCCATTCATTCACACATATCGCCATAATGAAGCCTTTAATTAATGATACACAAGTCCAAATTAGCCTGGTTCAGTGACTATCCAGGGCCGTTGGTCCCCGCAGACGCAGTGACCTTTGGAGAGGGCCAGACTGCTGCTTTGTGGCCCGACACCCTCACACACACACACACACACACACACAATCACACTGGCAGTAAATAGTGAATTGTAAATGTCAGCACTCTGGCCATTGAACTATACGGTTCATTTAAATAAGTATAAGAGCAGATCAGATTGGCCCACAATCTCAACCAGCAGCTTGCCTCCATCCACAAATCAGCCTTCGGCAGTCTGAGAATTTTCTCTTTGATTAGAGGGATGACATTGTCCTCATTCTGATGTCATGTCCTGTCCTGTATTGTTTTGTTTTTCGTGACTTTGATTTGGCATACAAAAGTTTTTCAAATATTTAATACTTAAGCAGTTTATTTAAAAATATGTTTTCTAATGAAAAAAGTAATAAAATTAAAAGTGCTTACAGAATACTTAAAGGATTAGTTCATCCGAAAATGATTTACTCACCCTCAAGCCATCCTAGGTGTATACGAGTATTTTCTTTCAGACGAACACAATCCGATATATTTAAAAACATCCTGGTTCTTCCAAACTTTATAATGGTAGTGAATGAGTCCAAATAAAGTGCATCCATCATAAAAATAATTCATACGGCTCCAGGCGGTTAATAAAGGCCTTCTGAAGAGAAGCGATGGGTTTTTGTAAGAAAAATATCCATATTTAAAACTTTATTATTATTTACAATAATAACTAGCTTCCGGCAGATGGCCATATGCATCAATTTGTGGTGGAAGGTGACATCTGACCCAATGCATAACATAATGACAAATGCAGAAGTGCAGACGATAGAGCGAAACAAAACACTTGTCACAAATTAGAAGTCTAAAACAAGAATTTTTAAAGAGAAGTGTCGGAGGTTTTCAAAAAAGGGAAGAGGAGCTTGAGTTTGTTGCCCAGCCCTATTTGTTTGAATGGCGAGAGGCGTCTAAGCTTACGCTACATCCTGCATCATACATCGCGTCAGGGGTTACTCTTGTCGCGCAAGTCCACTTGTGCAATATGCCTGTGGTCATCTTGCCAGAAGCTAGATATTTTTAAGTTTTAAATATAGGTATTTTTTCTTAAAAATACTCATTACTTCTCTTCAGAAGGCCTTTATTAATGCCCGTGTGCCATTTGGATTATTTTTATGATGGATGGATGCATTTTTGTGCTTCAAAGTCTGGCCCTCCATTCACTGCCATTATAACTTTGTGTTCACACCGCCGGTGGCGAGAGCGTCAAAGTGACGCTAGTCTTTCATTTTCAATGAGAGCCGGCGGCGAGCTCCGACGAGAGTGACGCAGCGCGTCTTGGACGGTGAGAGCGTCGAGGAGAGCTGAAATCAGGTTAACTTTATGGTAATGAGCTATGACGCGGTTCGGCGCCAACCAATTGGAATGTAGAGGTCCTCGCTTTAGAGGCTTCTGACTGGTTGACGCGACTTGACGGTGTGAACGCACGGTAAAGCTGGAAAGAGCCAGGATATTTTTAAATATATCTCCAGTTGTGTTCTTTTGATAGAAGATAGTCATATACACCTAGGATGGCTTGAGGGTGAGTAAATCATGGGATAATTTTCATTTTTGGGTGAACTATCCCTTTAAGATTTTTTTTCAAGAATTTCATTCTTTTAATGAGTCTTTTTTTCTTTATGACATTTTTTTTTACTTTATGCCCTCCCCCCAAAAATACCACACTGAATTTTAATGTAAAAATTAAAAACATACTTTTCATAGAAAAGATTTATTCAAGTAATTGTATGTATGAATTGCATTTTTAATATATTTCAGAATACATTATAGATAAAAAGCAACAACAAATTATGCATGGGATTCACCAAGTAAATTGATCTCATTTGATTATATTGTCTTTTATCTTGCGCTTGCTTTGTTACTGTCTCTCTTTTACTCTTCCTCACAGCGTCAGGCATGAGGGTCACACAGACACGTTTGGCAGGGCTACAGAAAGGGATCCAGCTACACGTTCCACGTGGATAAATTAGTTTATTTCGTGTCGGAGTTACACATTCTTTCCATATTTTTTTACAACTGCACAGCTCGTGGAAGACGACGGGAAAGACTTAAAAGGGCCTGATGCACCTTTTAAGAGCAGCGACAAAAATGAATAAATCATCAAGAGGGAGTGAGGGCTAGTTCTTCACAGACAGCGCTTAAGGAAACGCTCCCCCCCTCCCCACACCTGCCGGCTCCGAGCGAGCGAGAGCTAGAACTGAGGTCTCTGGCAGACTGACAGTTGCAGCCTCTCCTGCTCTCTAGCCTGGTGTTTTGTTGATGCATTTGCCTTGATTTTCACGTTCCTCTGCCCTCCCCCTCTGTGCCCGTGTCATGCTCTGTTGCCGGCGTGCCGTCCTGGAGCCATGCCCATCCCCGAGATGGCTTTGAGCCCGGTGAAGTCTCTGTACTGGGAGGTGTTCCCCTCCATGGCCACGCAGCGGGTGTACTGCACGCCCGTGCTCTGGGCCGGGCGCCTCTACGTGCTGGGGGGCTGCAGTGAGAACGGCCTCCCTTTGGACTCTGCCGAGGTGCTGGATCTGGAGAGCCAGCGCTGGTGCGAGCTGCCTCCTCTCCTCACCGCTCGGGCCGGGGCATCCGCCGTGGCTGTCGGAGAACAACTGATGGTCATGGGAGGCATGGATGCGCAGCAGAGCCCACTGGCCTCGGTGGAGGTGTATCACCCTGACGAGGGCAAGTGGGAGAGGAAGACAGGACTGGGACAGGCCTCCATGGGCATCACCATGCTGGAGAAAGGTAAGAAGTGTTTGCTCCTCATTTTGACCAATTCCTTGTTGAAAAGACCTGCATTGGATGCTGGTTTGCGAGAGTGCGCGGTTTGATCTGCCTCATCGAATAAACTGTACTAGTCAACTAGCATCACCATCAAAGTTTTTTTCTTATTACACTGCAAAAAAAAATTTTTTCCAATTAAAAGAAAGTCTAAAAATCCTTAACTTGAAGCAAAATTAATATTTTCAGACTTGTTTTCAGAGACTGGGCCTTTAATTATGCTAATTTTCCTTACCCTATTGTCAAATTAGTCATGTATGAACCTGTCTAAATATTGTTAGTTTATGCCTTATTTGACAAAGGGGTAAGAAAAATAAACTTAATTACAGGCATTCTCTGAAAACGTCATAATATTTTATGCTGTTTTACTCATAGGATCGATGACATTAAGCATATCCTTGGGGAAAAAAGTGTTTATGTTAGTTTCTTTCTTAGAAAAGTTTAATAATCAATGAAAAGTAATGTTTTCCTTACACCTTGAATGCATGTAATTTTACACATATTAATCAGTATTTTCCATATATTTTATTATCATATATAATCATTTATTTTTCAAGGAAACATTTTTTTTTTAATTAATTTATATCATGACTTTTTGGTACGCTTTTGTACGTCGCACTACATGACATTTTACAGTCTGAACTGACCTGCCTTATAAAGAGTCAAAATATGTAATCTTTTAAAAGACTAATTGACCTTGACACATGGTCATCTCTGTAATGAAATTCCTGTTTGTTTTTTTTTGTTATACATGTTTCTGCATGTTATACCACATGACTTTGATTTGATAGACAAGTTTTTCAAATATTAATAATACTGAAGCAGTTTTTTTTTTTACATTTTCAAATGAATAAAAATAAGTGTACGCTTACAAAGCATGCAAGGTTGTTTTTTTTTTTGTTTTTTTTATTTAATTCTTTAAATCTTTTTATTATTTTTTTTTTGATATTAGGACAGCTGTAACACCCTGACATTTTTTGGCCAATTTTGTTCCCAAAAGATGTCAAACTGAATTTTAATATAGAAATGATAAACATACTCATCATAGAAAAGATTTATTCAATTTATTGTATGCATTAATTGCATTTTAATGTATTTTAGAATAAATAATAAAAAAAGAGACAAAAATAGCATCATGTCATTGACCAAGCAAATTGATCTAATTTTAAGGATGTTTAGATGTTGTTGTTGTTTCTGGAAAACAAGACAATAATATTTCTTACCCACATCACTGTCTCGTCACTACAAGTGTATTAATTTCTGCTGTTGTAGTTTGTCAGACTAAACTGTCATTGTTTGGTTCTCAAACCACAGTGAGCAGCAGTGTGTAGAAAGACATCAGACTGTAATTGGGGAAAACAAAGTTTGCTTCCTCTCTCTTTTTTCTGCTGTTTCCTTTCAGAGCACGATTAGCTGTATAATCTCGGATGCTGTTATCTTTGGTACAATCACTGCAGTTGTAAAGAATATCTCTCTCTGGCCGGCGCCTCTGGAGTGCTCCGGATATACTAGCACCAAATCAAGGCATCAGTCATGCCACACAAAGAATTACACTGCAGAGAAAAGTCTCTCTCACAAACTCTCCCTCCTATCTGGCTTGTGTAGGTGTTTGTTCAAGTGACAGTTTATATAGTTTGAGACCCCAAGGAGGAGTGTTTATTCACAGGGATTCACTTCTGCTAAGCCACATTCCACCAGCTGAGCTGAATTTTATTTTTGTTTTCCGCAAAATTTAAAGCATTGATTTCATCTTCTGCAGTCAGTGAGACTGCAGAGTTCAGACTGCACGATTTTCAAAGCAGTCGGGTCACTGTTCTTTTCACACTGCATGACTATATTGGCCAGCATTCAGTCGCTGCTGTGTTCAAACTGCACGATGGATCGGCGACAGAAGGTTTCAAACTGCATGACTTTACAATAGGAAGAATCGCCGACAACTCTGTCTGGCATGCAAACTACGTTTCACAACCAAACACACGCGAAATGTGACAAGGGAACACCGTGATATCATGCTGCAAGACCGGAGTTGTTATTATTATTAAAATCGGTAGCTTGCAATATGAATTGCCGGTGCGCTGATTTGCAGCAAAAAAAAGAATATGGAGGAGGAAATGGTTGGGGAGACTGTGGATTGTGTGTTCTGCAATGAGAGTTGGAGGTAAATGCATAACTTTTCAATGTGCTGCTGTTGTGGATGGTCAAGCAAATGTTTGTGCTTTGTTTCTGTTTGATAGAATTGTAATGTTTATGTGAATGAAGCCATGCTTGCTGATATTTTGGTCTATAACTCCTCTCCGAACTCCCCGCTGCTCTGTATCTTGCTCTCTCATTGGCTGTCGGTCATCGCCGATGTAGTTTTCAGTCAGAACACTTTTCACACTGCAGGTTTTGAATCGCCGACAGGTCCAGATATTTAGCATGCCAAATATTCTCTCAGATCGCATCTTTGCTCATTCACACTGCGTGATTGTCACTCGCGTGAACGAGCTCCGATTTGCCTGTGATTTCGGGCATTTGTCTGCGATTTCCCAAAACCTGTCGGCGAGCCAAAATCGGGGCTAAAATCGCTTTAAGAACCGGGTAAGACCAGATTTGTTAAGATCATTGAAATGATCCAAGAATGAGAGAAAGTTCAGAAGTCTTTTGTCCTCATTCACTTCCTTAATATTTGAAAACATTTTTGTTCAGTAGAAGAAAGCAACTCAAACGAGTTTAGAAGGACATGACATTATTTACATGACTAAATAGTTAGAGGATTTTATTTTTTTAGGTGAACTATTCCTGTCTTTTGCTACTGTACCTTTAAGAGATATAAATGACCTCTGCTATGATTGACTAACCTCTTTGCATGTAAAAGAGTAACACTGCTTAGACATGGTAGACTTGCTGTCAGGTACAATTGATCTGAATTTGTAGCTTCTTTTGTGTGTGAAAGAACATGAGCACACCAGGGAAGGAGCTGCAGGATTGTGTGTTTATCCATGTGCATTTGTGCGTTTATTATTATCCCATGTCTCCATAAAATTGTATTCATTTTTAAGCACCAAATCATACAAGAATATAAATACCAGCATGATCCATGCCTTGCCTTATTAGAACAAGTGCATGCAAATTGCCATATGTCACCACCATGTGAACTAAACCTGAAAAATGTTATTATACAGCTTTCTTGAATGCTTGTTTCTTACTGGTCAAATATTTTCGTATAATGACCGATAATTTTGACCTTTGTCAATGGCAGCCATCCTTATACACATCTCTCCGTGGTCTTTCTTCTTGCATAATAAAACATTTCCAGATAATTCAAGTACATTTGTTGTTTAGACTAGTTATGGACAGGTACAACACACAGCAGCTTTACATCAGCGTTCTTTCGTGACCGGCTCTAGTTCGCCTGCACGAGCACAGGCTCTGCCTCTGGCTCCAGAACAGCGTCCTCCTGATACTGTGGATAATCTGCGGGTCGGGCCAAGTAATAAAAAAATAACATTCAAATTGATGTGTTGATTTTAATAAAGGCACAGAACTCTTATTTCGCGGTAAGACGCAACAAACGTGCGTCACTTTTACTTCCTCTTTGATCTTGTTAATAATAATTAATTTTTTGAAGAATAATTGCTGAGTGATTTACATACTGAATTTTTGCATTGAAAACTAAACTTTATTAAAACTATTTGCACTGATTTATTGTGTTGGGTAAATTTAGTTAATTTGTGCTTATTTATTCCCTGCAGTGGCTCTGGAGATGAGTTTTGAGTCTGAAAAAAAAGTCAACAAAGTTAAAGTCTAAAACCAAAGATTTTTTTGAGGTTATGTAATCTTGTTTAAACAGATTTTATAAAATTGGTATCGGTATCGTCTCGGTATTGAAAATTTTTGAACGATACCCAGCCCTACTTAGTAGTCATTTAATAAATGTTATAATTTCAGTCAGGACCTCAACAAATTAAAGGGGTTTTGTATCCTCGTGAAGGGGTTTATTTTCTGACACACAAACCACTTTCTCACATTTTTTAATTGACAGTCTATCACGTCACCTTTTACTATTAGTGTATCTTGTGTCTCTTGTGTCGCAAAACACATTAAGGTCCTGAAGCAGGTCGTTTGAAGCCATAATTCAGTTCTAGGTTTTAGTATCAAAGACCTCTGTTTTCACCTCTCTCTTTCTGTCAGTGGATCTTGTTCTCTTTGATATCCTTCACGTCATCTTAGAGACAAAATGCTTTGAGGGTCCAATCTGTATTTGTATGGCTTTGAAATCCCATTTTGCTTTATTGGACACATTCTGTATCCGAATATCAATCTGGGTCTGAGCCAAACCATCTGGATCTTGTAAATAACATCCCATACTGGATTTGATCTCAATGTTTAGGAAGAAAAAGACTTTCTTTTTTTTTTAGCTGATGCTGTTTGTGATAATGACAATAATAGAGACTTGATCTGGAGAAGTGCAGCTGTGGCCGGTCAAAACCACAAAGGTCCTTTCTCATATTTATTTCTGGTGTTGTCTAGCGAGACGTTTGAGTGTGTGCTGTGGTGTGAGGACGTGTCAGAATCGTGCTGACCTGTTTGTCACTGAGACAGCATTTGGAGTGGATGGCTATTTAGGTAGACATGGTCTTTTTAATTTCAGACTAGCAATCTGAAGACAATATGACTGTCAGCTAGGGTTGCCAACCATACTATAAAAGAATCATCCTGTGTTAAACCCAATGCAGGATGCATTTTGTCTTGTGTTTTAGTGTTTTGCTCCTGAAATACAGCTTTGGCATTTGTGTCAATTTGGTGTCAATGTTATAAATTACAGAATAGAATGGAAAACATGCATATATATAGTTTTCTGCTGTTACATGCATATATTTACCATTACAGTAAAAATAGAAATATTTTAGAATATTATTACAATTTAAAATGACTGGTTTTCTAATATTTTTAAAAATGTAATTTATTCCTGTGATTCAAAGATGAATTTTCAGCATAATTAATCCAGTTTTCAGTGTCACATGATCCTTCAGAAATCATTCTAATGTGCTGATTTGCTGCTCAAAAAGTATTTCTTGTAGTAAACAACTTTGCTGCCTAATATTATTGGTGAGATTCTTTAAAGAATAGAAAGCTGAAAAGAACGTTAATTTGAAATAGAAATCTTTTTTAACTTTAAAAGTTTCTTTTACTCTCACTTTTGATCAATATAATGCATCCTTGCTGAATACAAGTATTAAATTCTTTAAAACAATATTACTGACCCCAAACTTTTGAATGGTAGTGCATGTATTTTGTGAATGGTAAAATAATAAAGACAATCAGTCAGTTTCTTGTGCATTGGTGCACATTTTCACTGGATTTGTTGCTTGTGTTCATTAAAAAATGTTGAATAAAAAGTAGGGCTGCACGATAATTGTTATTTATGTTATAAAAATTATAATCACTATTATTAATCACACTTACTCTCATTTGAAAAAAATAATAAATGGTTACCAGATTAAGAAGATTAAGTAAAAAACTGGGCAGAAAATTTATCCTTTTAAGAGAAAATCCCCATTTGGGGGATTTATTCTCTTAACATATGGCAAACCCAAGCAGGAAAGATTCTCTAGTGTTATGTGATTGTTGGCCATAACTTGACAATAATTTTTGACTTAAACTTAATAATTTAGATCTGCTCTGATGGAAAGATCCATTTAGATCCATTCTGAAGGACGACAACAACAACAACAAAAAAACTCCCCAAGACTTCCTAGCTCATCCATCCAGATAGCAAAATTCTGTTTTTACTGTTATTTCTATTCCTTATGTTCTATTTTTATTATTTCACATCTTTATGTAAAGCACTTTGAATTAACAGTGTGTATGAAATGTGCTATACAAATAGAATTGCATGAATTTTACTGGTGCATCCATAAAAAAAACAGTAATATCGGCAGATCTGATCTATCCATACATAATTACATAAAAAAAAATCAACAGATGCAATAAACTCATGTCGGTAAGGCATAATCTATGTGATTTGGTCTAATTTATTTTAAACTTTATTTCAGTCAAATGGTTACAGATCTTTCTTTGTACACATGTTTCTTTCATACACTGTCACTCTGTAACTCTTTGTTTACAGTGTGGTTAGTTACCTGCCACTAACACTTCACATACATCTTAAAAAGCATATGTAGTATATAGATAAAGGTCTTCCTAAGTTGTTTTAAAAAGAAACAGTATGTCGTAATTTTCTTCTGCTTAAGTATTCAACCCTCCAAACATCACACCTATGGGCCTGTGACACTTGACTCTCTCTCTTTCTGTGACTACTGCTATCTGTATCTCCCACTCTACCATCCCTCTCACTTCCCTGCCATCATTCGATCAAGAGAGCATTCTTGTTGCTAGGCAACAGGTGTGTAAATCTGTGTGTGTGTGTTTGCATTTGTGTGTGTGTTTGACCCAGAGACATTTTTAGAACGGAACAGGCTGAGTTGCAATGCCAATCCATGATTCACTCGCTGCTGTGCTACTCGCCTCTTTCCCTGATCACGAGAGGCAAAGAGAAGAGCTTATTGCCCTTCTGCCCCCTTAATACCCATAATGCCCTCTGTGTTCATCAGATACACCAAGAGAAACTCTCAATTCACTTGCTCTGATAGTCCATCTGTTTGACCCAAACAGGGTTTTTTTCACCATGTCCTCTAGTAGACACACTGGAGCTATGCGCATCTCTGCAGTTTTTACACTCACTTTCTTTTAAAAGAAGTACTTATGTTTAAGGACAGTTTGTCCATCTGTTACAGAAGCATCTTAAAATAAGCTTTTGGGTTGTACAGTAGCCCCTGGAGATGGTTTTAAAGTATGTCTCTGCTGTAATCCTGGTGGACCCACTTTTCTAGAAGTATGTGATTCAGGCTAAGTGAGCTTTTCCTCAGTGAATTATGCAGAAATGCGGTGAAAGTGCTGCTTCTTCAAAAGACAGCTGTACTGTACATGTAAAAATCGAGGTCAGCTCCAACAATGTTCCTCATTATTGAGCTCTAGAACTTTGTGATGAAATCTTGTTGTGCCATTAGATTGTGTTGATGCTAAACAAAGGCACTTGGACAAGAAAATGCATAAAATTTGCTTACAAAGTGTTGGGGAAACTGTAGCTTGACAAGCTACAAGCTATTTATGGTTTCAACAACTTAAACTACGGATGAATTCTGAATAAAATAATATTTATGTCTGTAATTTAAAGCATATATGCTTAGCTGTTTGCATTTGTACTGTGCTTTGAATATATATACTTGGATGAGCATTTGCATTTTTAATAACATTCAAGATGCTTCCATTTTGTTTGACATATATAATTTCATTAATTATACAGTAGTCGGTTAACACTCTCAGAATTCAGAATATGGATGGCTGGATGGATGCTCTTTTTGTCAGTGGAAATGTTTAAAATGAGCCCTGGACCACCTCTCCATAAATCTAGAAACTCTTATGTAATAAATTCTTGTAGCACATAAACATTTGTCATTGATTGAAAGCATATGCAGAAAGCATGCAAACAAGACACATGGCATCAACTCACTGAAGTGCCTGAGTGTTTGAAGTGTTTGTCTTGAGAAACTGACATGTGGTGTCATGAAAAATTATGAGACCACACCTTTTAATAGGATAAGGCCCTGCAGTCTCATAATTATTCATGAGACACTATAGCGCATTCTGTGATGTTTACTCCATGTTGATTACAGATGAAAATAGACCAAAAATTCCTAAATTAATAATTTTCCTTTTTAGTTTCCTTTTTCACATTGTCTGTACAACACACCCGCGACCATCCACAATCTATTTTAAAAAATATGCTTGATATGATTTAGAATCAGAACCATATTTTTTTATAGCACAAAACAGTAGGGATTTTTGAATCAACAATTTCTTTTTAAAGGTTTAATTTTGATTATCATTTTAGCATAACATGTTTGATTGACTCCGCATATTTAGTTGTAAGTAGGGTTCAGTATTGTTTAATTTAAACGATTTAGATTCCAATTCTGCTTATCGATTCTGATTCTTATTGATTCCTAATGACAGTAAGGTAAAAAAAAAATACCATGAACAAAAACCAACAGGCTAAAGAACACTTACACAAGGAACTTTTGACTATGGTAAAATACCTTTCAAAAACAACTAGCCTAACTAATATAAATTTCAAGAATTATTAAGGGAACACTCAGTAATTAAAAAAGAACAAAATAATTAGCAATTGCACAAATAAATACAACCGAAAAAAGATATGATTTAAATGAACAGTGTTTTTAAATAACAAGATAACTTTATAAATAAAATATACGTTACAAATATAGTTACAAAAGTTATTCAGTCAAGAACAGCGAGTGAATTTGTTGTTTGAATTATGTTATTGTAGAGACGGCAGCAGAACTATTAGGCTGCTGTCACTTTAAGAGCTGCACGGATCCAATATACTGTTACACATGCATTTTCTTTGTCCAACTGTGTTTATGTGGATATTTTGAAACCGTCTGTGTTTTTACGAAGATATTTTGAGATATTTTTGTGTGTATTTTGTCCTTTCAAGTGTAAAAAGATGCTGAAGAGAACTCAGTATCGCACACCTTATATTATGAGAGGTGGCTTTCTGTGCGTGTGCTTTGGATGTGTGTACAGCACAGAAAACAGCGTGGGTTCTTGTACTTGAATGGTTCAAAGTAGGGCTGTAACGATATGCGATATGAAACCGAAATCGCGAAACGCAGGTCCATGAACCTGTATCGCGATGTGAGAAGGCAGAATCGCAACACACCCCTTCCAACTCCCAGAGTTATCCTTCCTGTCCAGATCCAATGCTACCACATTTTTAAATTACTATAAGTATTAGGGGTGTAACGATTTATCGTAGATGGTGTGTCTCAATCAGCTCTCTAGTTCAGTAAGTGTTTCGGGCACACATTGAATCTTGCAAGCAGGTTTAAACGTTTCTCATGTCAGTCTCTTGCATGGTCGCGTGAGAAAATTCGTGGCTTTCTTTCACCACAGTGCACAGCAACGGCTGTGCTCACAGAAAAGCAAAAGATGCTTGCGATGCTTATTATTTTCAAATGTAGCCGCGCAGCAGGCGCGCTCATAATGGGATCGACGCGCATGCAATTCTCAACTTCTCAGAATGCCGCAAGCGCACCGCAGGTCGTGTGACAAGAATCAACCGATCAGCTATGGCCTTTCCGTAACAAAACATCAAAAGCTCAGCCGAACAGCTGATCATAGCTGTACAGGGTGGTTTTTATATCTTATCTCCATCAATATATCTCGTAGTAAAACTAATGCAAGGGCTAGGAGAGCTCAGTTCATGGTTGCATAGCAACGGCCGACGCCACGGGAGCGCAAGCGCTTTGGAAAAGAAGGAGAAGCGGTGCGGCCGCGCCTTCCACGCGTTTTTAGACGCGATATGTGAACGGCCCCTATTCATAATTCTAAGTCCATGTTAAATTTAACATTTTTTTTCAGTGACTGACAGCCCTATTCAACTGTTAATTTGAATACAGAAGGTTTTTATTAAAATTTTATATTTATTTATTTTATTGAAATTTGATCTTGTATGTACAACAAGGAAAATTATTGAAATTTGTTAATGTTTTTTTAATAAATCTTGTTTGAATTTCAGTTTCATTTTGTTCAAAATATCGTGATACGTATCGTATCATGAACTCAGTATCGAGATACGTACCGTATCGTGACCTGAGCGTATCGTTACATCCCTAGTTCAAAGCCATATTAAAATACAAACAAAGGAATCGATAAGAGGAGTCAAAATTTTAATTTAGGTACTTAATTATCTGATAACCAGAATTGGAATCGATTTTCAGTTCCCAACCCTAGTTGTAAGGATTAGAGCAAAATACAAGGCGTGAAAATAGCAATGTAGCATGATACTGAAAAATTTAAAGTTACTTTAAAGTACTTTAAAGTACTTAAGTTATTTGGTTAGTCCCCAAAACTGCTAAGAATATCTCCAAATTTTATGCTTTTATGTTTAATTATTTAACTTGTTATTATTATTATTTTGATGTTAATACTACTTATACTATTTAAAAGGATCATTTATTACTTAGAAGTATTTCATTCATTCATTCATTCATTCCATCAAAACCTTATGATAAAAATCAGCAGGTTCATTTTAACAATTGCTTTATAGTGTTTAGTTTCATGTTCGTTAGATTGAATCATGAATTTTGGCCAAAATATAGTTTGATTGCAGAGTTTTATTGGATTGCACCATCTTTGACTTAAATGGTTAATTGCATTTTATTTTAGATACAACAGTTGATGGGTCTGTGGAAAAAAAGTGAAGCTTTTTAGTTTTGTTTCACTTAAAATAAACAACAAAGTTTTCTGTTTTTTCAAAGCTGCAGTGTTTGTTGCAGTTTACAGTGCTGATAATGTTGTTTTTGAATGATATTACGCGAAGACAAGATGTGCAGTTCATCTGATGTGGCCTTGTTAGCGCATGTCTTAATGCAACCCATGTTGTGTGTAGGTGTGCAAGCTGCTGATAGAATGTTACTAGGCTAGCATGTGTTTGTCATTTGGTTATCACCACAGCCGTGAAGATGATGTCGTGTTTGTGTGTGCATGTGTTTGCGTGATCTCATTATATAAATTTGTCTGGGGAGTGAGCGGAGATGCAGATCACTATGGTAACACATCCATCTCTGCTTCACGTAGGGACGAGACAGCTGTGCAAACAAACACATTTTAAACTCTAAAATTCTTGAAAAATGAAAGTTTCACCTACTAATACATTCATTATTAGATGTGGTAACTTGTGACACAGATGGTGCTCAAAGAATACAATGCAGCTATTGCACGCACACGGATATCCTGACCGTAAGCCTTCATTACGTGCACACATTCATGCAATCTGAAATAAAAGATGCTGAAACCATTAGTCCCTTCCTCTCTGCTATTGTGCAAAGGCTGTTTGATGTTGCTTTGCGACCTCTGTGTTCAGCACACGTTTGATCGGTGTGTGGTGCGCGGGACACTTTCTTCTGAGGAAGCGTGAAGAATAGGGAAGAATACATATAACTGCTAATTTCCATCATCTCTCTCCATCCCATCTCTCTTTCTTTCTGACACCTGCATTTTTGATGCTCATCTAATTGAGCTGATCTAAATGCATCCTCAATCACTGTAGAGCTCATTAGTCTTCTGAAACCTGTGTGTGTGTGTCTGTGTATTTGGGTATGCTGTTGATTCTGAGTGTGTGAGATTTTATTGAACTTGTTTGTTTGTCCTTTGTTTAATTCACAGATCTTTTTTGAAGTCACATTGCCCTCAATACCTAAAATGTTATTGTAAATATATTAAATATTTCTTTCTGTATGTACACAATCACAGTTGTTGTCTAAAGTAGTTGCATTGAAATTATTTTACATCATGACATCAGGTGGCCACTCAATGAATAACTAAAACTGTACCAAAGTAAACAATTAATTATATTTATATAAAGTTAAGTGTGTGTGTGTGTGTGTGTGTGTGTGTGTGTATATACAGTGGGTACGGAAAGTATTCAGACCCCCTTAAATTTTTCACTCTTTGTTATATTGCAGCCATTTGCTAAAATCATTTGTTCATTTTTTTCCTCATTAATGTACACACAGCACCCCATATTGACAGAAAAACACAGAATTGTTGACATTTTTGCAATTTATTAAAAAAGAAAAACTGAAATATCACATGGTCCTAAGTATTCAGACCCTTTGCTGTGACACTCATATATTTAACTCAGGTGCTGTCAATTTCTTCTGATCATCCTTGAGATTGTTCTACACCTTCATTTGAGTCCAGCTGTGTTTGATTATACTGATTGGACTTGATTAGGAAAGCCACACACCTGTCTATATAAGACCTTACAGCTCACAGTGCATATCAGAGCAAATGAGAATCATGAGGTCAAAGGAACTGCCTGAAGAGCTCAGAGAGAATTGTGGCAAGGCACAAATCTGGCCAAGGTTACAAAAAAATTTCTGCTGCACTTAAGGTTCCTAAGAGCACAGTGGCCTCCATAATCCTTAAATGGAAGACATTTGGGACGACCAGAACCCTTTCTAGAGCTGGCCGTCTGGCCAAACTGAGCTATCGGGGGAGAAGAGCCTTGGTGAGAGAGGTAAAGAAGAACCCAAAGATCACTGTGGCTGAGCTCCAGAGATGCAGTCGGGAGAAGGGAGAAAGTTGTAGAAAGTCAACCATCACTGCAGCCCTCCACCAGTTGGGGCTTTATGGCAGAGTGGCCCGACGGAAGCCTCTCCTCAGTGCAAGACACACGAAAGCCTGCATGGAGTTTGCTAAAAAACAACTGAAGGACTCCAAGATGGTGATCCAATAAGATTCTCTGGTCTGATGAGACCAAGATAGAACTTTTTGGCCTTAATTCTAAGCGGTATGTGTGGAGAAAACCAGGCACTGCTCATCACCTGTCCAATACAGTCCCAACAGTGAAGCATGGTGGTGGCAGCATCATGCTGTGGGGGTGTTTTTCAACTGCAGGGACAGGACGACTGCTTGCAAATGAGGGAAAGATGAATGCGGCCAAGTACAGGGATATCCTGGACGAAAACCCTCTCCAGAGTGCTCAGGACCTCAGACTGGGCAGAAGGTTTACCTTCCAACAAGACAATGACCCTAAGCACACAGCTAAAACAATGAAAGAGTGGCTTCACAACAACTCTGTGACTGTTCTTGAATGGCCCAGCCAGAGCACTGACTTAAACCCAATTGAGCATCTCTGGAGAGACCTAAAAATGGCTGTCCACTAACGTTTACCATCCAACCTGACAGAACTGGAGAGGATCTGCAAGGAGGAATGGCAGAGGATCCCCAAATCCAGGTGTGGAAACTTGTTGCATCTTTCCCAAAAAGACTCATGGCTGTATTAGATCAAAAGGGTGCTTCTACTAAATACTGAGCAAAGGGTCTGAATACTTAGGACCATGTGATATTTCAGTTTTTCTTTTTTAATAAATCTGCAAAAATGTCAACAATTCTGTGTTTTTCTGTCAATATGGGGTGCTGTGTGTACATTAATGAGGGGAAAAAATGAACTTAATTTTAGCAAATTTTAGAAGCAGGAACAATGGGCAAGCTTAAGGATTTGAGCGAGTTTGACAAGGGCCAAGTTGTAATGGCTAGATGACTGGGTCAGAGCATCTCCAAAACTGCAGTTCTTGTGGGGTGTTCCCGGTGGTCAGTGGTGAACCAGTGACAGGGTCATGGGCGGCCAAGGCTCACTGATGCACTGATCAATGATCAGCATACTTTTGCTAGCTGATCACTTACAGCACAAAGCACATTTTATGTATTTAATATATTCTGGGTCATTTTTTTTTTTTTTTTTACCTTGCATGTTTTTAAAGGTGGAGGACATTATGCAACCTGTCCATGTTCACGTGCAAATTTTGTCTTGCTTCTTCCAAATGATAGATGATTTTGGGCCAAATTACAGTATAGTTGGATTGGATCACACCATCTTTGACAGTTAGTTGCATTTTATTATTTGCATTTGCCATTGTCAGAGCAGACCTATGACCCATTAGATTAGAACTAGTCTGAAGCATTCTTGGAAATGTAGTTGTTCTGTCCTTTTGAATGTTCATCAATCACCTTGATCTACGCCTGCAGACTTCATCAGGTTAGCTTTAGAGAAATCCCTCAGTGTACTTGAGCTTCTGCTACAATTTAACGCTCTGAAAGGAAGACGATTAGAGAGTTTCTCCCACAAGAAGTAATTGTCTCAGAGCTGGCGACTTGTAACTTTCCTCACCCCACTTAAAGATTATTTTCCTTCCCTAGGGGAGCTTTGGGGGATTGTGCTTTTCTGACAGTCAGTGCTTTTGCCGCAGGCACAGATATAGTCCACAGCTAAAGTGTTGAGCTCACTTTCACAAAATCCTGCAGACGTCTATACTTTTCACAATCTGTTCTCATGCATGTACATAGTGCCATAGATACTGTGTTTGCCATGTGTTTAATGCTTTCAGAAAATCTTGGGTTTGTGGAAATATAGTTAAAAAGGAGATTTTGGCATGACTACTCTTACCACCACCACTTCAAAAAGTTGTCCCATACAGAGTTTGTCCGGTGAGCTTAAGAAGCCATAACAGTTTTTTTGTAAGCAACACTTAAATGGAAAGTATTTCATTACATTATGGTAGTTTTTAATTTTTTTTTTTTGTTCTGTTTTTTGGGAGGGCTTTTCCCCCCTCTGTTGTGTTTTTGTGGTGCCATCAGCCTATCAATGTTGTTAGCATGTTACTGGCCTTCATAGTGATTTGTCACGTGATATTTGTGGCTCAACTAATCGTCTCAAAAGGGCTGTTTGGCTATGAACAGCTGCCATTGAGATAAATGGGAATACTGTTGGATTGCTTCCTCAAGATATTATAGACATCCTTCATCACTACGAAAAGCAATTTTCTTTAAGCACCACAGTGTTGACTCTTTCAGAAAATCAGCCTCCAAATGACTTGCTAGTAGTTTGTAAATATTAAACTGGGATAGGAGTATTTTAACAATGAAAAATAACCTCACTACACTATTAAGCCATAATCTTAAAGACAACCTAATCTGCAGTTTGTAACCCATAATACTTCTGTAATTGTATGCATTTTTGATTGAATGAGGAAAAAATAGACTAGATTTTATCCATCAGGAATGGACTAGATTGTGAACAGCTGTTACTAGAATGCAGAATGGATCCTGAACGAATGTTAAAACAGTAGCCCCTTTCACACTTTACTGGTAAATTACCAATTAAGAGATTAGGTGTGAACAGAACCTTTTCAAAAATTCCATTAAATCAGTTCTGGCAATTCCCCAGTATGAGTTATAGTAACATTACCAGTAAATTACCAGCATGATGCTGTGTGTGAACTAACAACAGGTTTACCGGTATGAGCATGTATGAGGTCAGAAAGCGAAGATCTGTTAGAGCTGTTTATGATAAGCTCCGCTGCTTTGGATTGATTTTCTATGTAAACATACCCAAGACGGAGGTCTAACCATTGTACTGCGTCTCCTGCTCGAAACCATGCTTTCTTTTCCATTCATCAGCGGCGTGACTCTGCAGTTATGGAAATTCCATATAGCAGGCAACAAAGCGCAGTGAGGGTTGATAGTTGGTACACCATAGCTCCAAAAGTAGACAAAATATTTATTGCATGTTCTCGCCAAATGTAACATTTCGGGCCATGTGGCTGTTTATCATCTGCAGTTATTGTGTACTGTGGTAACTGCAATAATATAGTAGCTAATATACGGCTTGTGTTTTTACGAGCGAAACTGCGTTCTGTGTGATCATTACGCCTGTCACTCCGAAGTAAAAAAAAAAAAGTCAAATTAGACAGAAGAATTGGATGAAGAAAATGGCTCAGCTTTTTAAGGTCTTTTCCAATGATTGACATCACAGAGTTTACCATTATTTTGGTACTGATGTGTGAATGGTAAAAAGATTAAAGGCCGTTGCTTGTGTGAACAGCACATTTGTGTATTTACTGGAAAAGTTGTTCTGGTAATTTTACTGAAATTTACTAGGATTACTGTGTGAAAGGGGCTAATGTCTAAATACCTATTTGACATTTTTTATGATCATCTAATAGCCTGTGTGGCCTATCCTATATGTGATGTCAGCCAAAAATGAAAGTTATACATTTTGATTAAATTCTACAAGACAACATGAACACAATGCTCTGATAAATCGTTCACAACAAGACCAGGAAATTAAAGTAAAACTGTCAACTTCATGTTGGCTTTAAGGTGTTATGTAGCTTTATTTCACTCTATATTTAAACTTATCAGTCAAGCCATTCATGATTTATTCAGTTTAAAGAAAAACAACTGTATTTAGATAGAAAAAAACAAGATATGTCACATTTGATATTTCTTTCGCTTATCTAGTAAATTTGCAGTCTGAAGGTGTTTTCGAATGCACGTTAAAAAAAAAAACATACTTTGCAATAGTTCAATAAACATAAAACGGAAATGGTGGCGAGAGATGGTTGATAGTCCTTTCTACATCAGACCAGACTTCAAAGTCATTTCAGTGTTTGTGTGCTCTAGGCGTCAGCTGTCTGAGCTCCTGCTGAGACGGACGTACCTGTGCACAGAGAAGATGTGCGGGTCAGGCATCTTCCTTTTACCAGTCCACTGTGTTGACTTACCCAGCGGCTGTTATATAGAGTGCTCTCAGAGTTTCACAGAGGAGAGATAGAGGTCAGAGCTAATTTTGAGAAAGCCATATCTCCCCTTGAGCAGGTGGCGGAAGACTATTCTATCCCACAATCCCTTGCCTCAAGAGTTCACTGTGTGCTGCTTTGTGCCAGCTGTTACACTTGCAGAGTCTTTGAGAACCGTGGTGTGGCCCATTGGGGCTCAGTGCTGAATGGTCTCTAATGCACTAGCTTGTCGGCCATACATCATTCCCCAATCCATCCTGAGGCAGCTCTACACCTGAGCCTGTTGTGTTCACCTGATTATTTAACATTTAATATATGCTTTTCATCAAGAGGAGCTCCAGTAAACTAATCGTAGGAACAGGCCCCTTAGGAAAGGTTAGGAAAAATAATCATTTATTCACCCTTGTGTTTTTTTTTTTCTCTGAAAATAGCAGACTACAAACTGTTTTAATTGGCAATCTTGCAGTTTCATAACCACTGAGCCAGAAAACTTAGTTGTTAACATTTGTTTATTTTACATCATTTACTCCAAAGCCAAAGGGCCTTGTTGCGGTTTCCTATGGAAGCTTGTTTCTGCCATGGAATAAAGCAATTTAAAAGATAATTGACCCTTCGCCGGGAGTTTGATTGACAAACGATCTAACACATCAGAATGCAGAATCCGCCATTTTGTCCGACAAAGCAGTCAGGAGTTAAAAGATTAACCTCAGTGGAGTTAAACTTTAAAAATTGTGTACATTGACGTTTTTCCGTGTTTGAAACAACATTCCTTCTCATGTCCATTCATGTTTATTTGATGCTATAAATGGACTAGTAGGAAGAGATGATCGGTTTACGAGCCTCTTGAGCTGAGGCGCTACAGCAATCTGTCACGACCATGGTCACGACACATTAAAGAGCCACAAAACGGTTTTTATTGTTTGAATTTCTTAAAAAACTACACAGTTTGAAAGCTGGGACTTTGTTTAATATCATAAGTGACCTGCTCTGTCTTGTCTGTCGACATGTTGTCAGTTTCTTCTTTGCTCCGCGATGTATTTTTCACTGCGTGCGGAGTGACAGCGCCACGGCTTGTCGGACAAAGCAACAGTAACCAAGGGGGGGCGGGTCTTTGCAAAGGGTCAATTGCAACTTTTTATCTCCCAATTCTGACTTTTTTTCTCAAAATTGAGAGTTTAGCCTATAACGATTCTGACTATAACTCGCAGTTGCGTGTTATAAAGTCAGAATTGTGAGATATTAACTACCGATTAAAGGTTATGAAGTCAGGATTGCGAGATATAAATTCACAATTCTGAGAAAAAAAGTCCGAATTTATATCTCACAGTTCAGAATTTATAGCATGCAATTGTGACTATAACACGTAATTGTGACTTTATATCACACAATTCTGACTTTATAACACTCAATTCTGACTTTATATAACACAAAATTTCTTACTTTATAACTCGCAATTCTGACTTTATAACTCGCAATTCAGACTTTATAACTCGCAATTCAGACTTTATAACTCGCAATTCTGACTTTATAACTCGCAATTCTGACTTTATAGCATGCAATTGTGACTATAACACGTAATTGTGACTTTATAACACTCAGTTGTGACTTTATATCAAACAATTGTGACTATAACACGTAATTGTGACTTTATATCACACAATTCTGACTTTATAACTTGCAATTGTGACTTTGTATCACACAATTCTGACTTTATAACTCGCAATTGTGAGTTTATATCACGCAATTCAGAGAGAAAAGTGAGAATTGCGAGAAAGTCGAAATTACATTTTTTTTTATTTTATTTTTTTTTATTCAGTGGCGGAAACAAGCTTCCATACACTGTAAAAATTAATTGTTGGTTTAACTTAAAGTAAGTTACCTGGTTGACTTAAAATTTTGAGTTCAGTGAAATAAAAAGTTAATACATTGAAGGCCATTGGTTTAATCAACAGAAACTCAAAATATGATATGAATCACATTAATTATTGAAGTTGATTTGACAAAAGAAAAAATAACTTTTACAGTGTAGTTTCCCCCAATCATCTTTAAATGTGCCTCCTTAAAACTGTATTGTGTGTGGATCAATCCGCTTGTTAAGTCGTGATGTAAGGAACACCATTTCTGGGTCCAAGCCCTGGCTCGTTTCACTTGAGAATGCCATCTCGACGGCCGTTTATGAGAGCTATTTATTCATATTAAACATTTAACATTTTAAAAAGTTCAACATTTAAAATACTTACAGTCTACACAACAGTCTCCGTGCTCACAGTGTCACAGACATTAATATATTCATGATTTTTAAGATGAATCACTGTGTGGCCATCTGGGATTTTGCTATGGAGATAAAGGTTATGATTATAATTTTTTTTGTAATATTACACCACATCATGTGGTGTAATATTACACCTTTTGTTGTTTTCTTGTCGTATGAGATAGAGCATTTGGACCGGGAAGCTCTGCTGCGTGACGTCAATTTTAAACGAATATCCACATGAAAATGATTGTAGTTATTTGTAGTTATAATGGAGGAATTCATTCTACATACAGCTGTAAGTGCAGTGAATTAAACTAGTACTGTGGACTACTTTTGTACGTTTTGTCAGTTTTGGAGCTTTACAGATGTGGTCACTATAGATTAGTCATTGTATGGAAAGGAGCTTCATGAAGACTGTAATATCACCTTTACTCTTGGAAAAGCAAACTGGTGAGTTCATTTTTATGAAATATGCATCAGACGCGGTGTGAACAGTCGGGTGGGCCGTGGGCTTGCCATCTGAGGCTGAGATGACAGTAACAGTCAGGTAAGGCAGATTGCTAGAGTTGTTTGTAGCTGCTGTTGTCTCTCAGACATGGATCAGTGACCATACGCAGATGACTGAAAGTCAGTTGTCAGAGGTCCGTGCTGCCATCGCACTGTACATTGACCTTGAGGATATCTTGTGCATGCATGATGAAACAAGAGATGCAGCACTCCATTGTTGCAGGCCTCTCGCTCTCCCACTCCCGTTGTGAGTCTAGATTGTAGCTGAGTAGCGTCAATTTGAGGGAAGGCAGATGCTCCATCACAGCAGGGATATTCTTGTAAAAGAGCACACATGGGAGCATGCTGTCTGGTCAAGGAACTTTCCGAATTTAAGATATGTTAAACCTACTTGAATAATTCCAGAGAATGCAATGAATGCAATGACTGTTTTTAATGTTTTATTTTGCAGTTTCATAATGACCTGAGTTTTCTAGCTCAGTGGGTTCTCCTGTATACTCACTGTATACTTCAGTTACATAATGAATGTCAAGTGATCCACTTCTCTTAAGTCCCTGAGCAAGAAAATTAGTTGGTTTTACATCATTGCCTTCATTCACAGTGCCTTTTGCAGTTTTTCCCCCTTCGTGCGTCATGCCCATTCAAACGCGCCACCTCAGATTATGAATCAAATGGATTTTAAAGGTCCACTGAAGTGCCTGCATTATACACATGAACGCACAGCATTATTTATTTTGTTGATGCAATTTCCACTGAAACAGGAAGACAGGGCGGGACATATATTGAACAGCTCCTCCCCTTTTTAAAATAGCCAATAGCATTTTGTTTATATCACAGCTCGGGCAGAGCTGTTGAGCTCGGTAAAGCCTCAGTTTCCTTCTAATCTCGAACCGTTTCTCCTCCTAATCTCCTCCACATTACTTTAAAATATAGTATTCTGTAAATAATTAAAATGGGATACGTTTTGTGGTCTGTGCCGACTTGCGGATATGATCTGTCTGTGGTATCATGTCTCTGGACTGGAGCAGACGGTGCACGCTGCGGCAGTCCATGTGACACTAACATGAAACCAGACCTCATTTGCCTCGATGGAAACGTCTTAATCCTTCCATATCCCCTATATAGTGCACTGTGTGTCACTCGTCATGTAGAAAATAGCAAATGTGTGAACAAGTGATTGATTTCAGCTGCAGATTCAACGTCTATTTATAATGTAGGGAGCGAGACACTTTAGATTCTAGAGAGCAGTTGATTGGACTGATGAGAAGCTGAAGTGCAAAGTGTCTTTTTTCACATGCGTTATTACACAGACAGATAGATAAAAAACATAGGATAATACAGTGAAGGGAAATTAATAGCAGAAGTGCAGAGTGATGTCATCAAAATCGTTGATTCACATTGGCGAAAGTGAGAGACTGTAATTTTTGAAGGCTTATATCTTCTAAATGTGAATTTTGTCATTGTTTTGGAGCACACTAACTTATAGATAACAGTAAGACTATCATATACATAACATACTAAGCCAAAAAAAAATCAATTTTGATTATATGGCAACTTTTAAATGCAACCCGACAAAAAAACAAACAAAAAAACAACAATTATAAAAACATTTGTCTTTGAATGTTTGGGATGGATCATAATGGCTGATAAAAATCTAAAAAATAAATAAAAAAAATCTTGATATACTATTCAATTGGTTTGAATGCCTAGTTTATCTAGGCATGAGGTTTTCAATCTTTTTGTCATGAAATATCATTTATTTGATAATACTTTTGTGACAGTAATTGTCCCTCTGTTTGCCGTCAGTTGCTGACGCCTGATCTGGTTTAAATCATGTTTTTTTTTTTTCTTGATTTTTAGTGGGGGCGCTGTGCAGGTAGTCAGTTTGTAGAGCAAAACATTCTTAGAAAAGTTGTGCCTTTAAATTCAAAGCATTGGCCATATATGGCACTGCCACACAATACTATTGTAGATCCTATTTAGAGGATTTTGTTTTGTTTAGTAACAAGTTGTGTCTTTAAATTCACTATACTACAGTACATCCGTACAAATGCCACTGCCACAAACAGTTTTTAAGTTGCTCTTTTTTTTTCTTTTTTCTTTTTTATTCAAACACCCCCTTAGAAGCATGTCTGATTGTGGAGATTGAATAGGCAACTATACATTTGCCCCTGTGTACATCTATTTATTTATTTTTTTTCCGCTTGGCTGAACCTCAGGGAGAATTGTGGACCATTTAAGAGGAGTTTTACCAGCAATTCAGCTAATGCTTCTTCTGGCACTTACTCTAAAGTGGCCCACTAAGTAATGAACAGCCAAGAGGGCCAGTGGGGATAAATTTAATGCACTCTGTTTCCACCCATCATCTTTTTAGTCAGTCATGTTGATCTTCATTACTCACTGATTTTTCCTTTCCTTCTGTCCTCCACATTATTATTATTATTATTATTATTATAAGATATTCCTTTTCAACCTGTCTTTCTTTTTTTTATAACGTTTCTTCATCCACAGCTTCGTTACATCCTTCAGTAATTTTAAATCAGTTTAAAATCTTTCTGCTTTCTGAAACACATACATTCCACTTCATCTTCTCCAAAAATAATAATAACAAAACAAGCACACGTCATGTTCATTCAATATCAAATCACAAGTAGTTCATTTTCACTTCAGTTTCTATGGCAATGGGTAGCTCTGTGGAAAAGTCAAACCATTGGCAAATAATTAACCCTTCTTGTGGTTTAGTTTGACACTGACGCAGTAAAGTCGTGATGTGGAGTCCACAGAGACAGATGATGGAGTTTAGATTTTTACATGTATTTATTTATTCTTTTATCTAATATTTGTATTTGTTTTTGTTTGTTTTTTGGTTCATTTTTTGCCAAACATCATCTGAATCCCTGAGTCTGAAATTACAAAATAAGATGCAGCCAAATGCTCCACTCTTACTTATATATGTTTTCAGCCAAAATCAATTTTAATTTGTTGCAAGATTTGAACCGCCTTAGAAGGCAAGAAATATTCCAGAGTCAGATCAGCTCATGGTTAAGATACAGCCGATTAGAAACAACATTCTCCAGCACACATACTGATGTAACACACACACATATATATATATATATATATATATATATATATATATATATATATATATATATATATATATATATATTAGTGTAAAGGCTCTTGCATTTGAATCAGTCCCTGAAGAAACTAATAATTGTATAATACATGAGCATGCGAATATGTGTTTGTGTGGCTACACTGCTAAGTTGTGTGGCTACACTGCTATAGATCTCAAAGGGCAATTGTTTGAAAATGTTTATCTGCTTAGCTTGATATCACTACCCAGCATGCCTGTTTCACACTGTATCTCTGAAAAAAAAACCTGCGAAAATGTGTTTGCTTTCATCTGATGCCACGAAAGAACTCTGCGCTTGATTTCTTGAATTCATTGGTTATTTTGGACTTGTGGAGGAGCATTTAAACTTTTTTTCTTAGTCCAAAAATACCTGCTGACTCTTTCACCAGGTGATCAACTGCTGCTGTGAATTTGATGTCGTCGATGCAGCAACATACTGATGAAGAACTTTCACTCATTAGCGCATATGTCTCTGAACATCTCCTGCAGACAAGTGCATTCATCTTGTTCTGCTTAAATGCCACTACTGCAGTCAGAGTAAAGAAACTCATAAATCTCCAGAGAACTGTTGCTCTGTCAACTTTTATTCAGCCTGGAAATTCAGCACTATCACAGAGGAGCTGAAGCCCAGCTCACACTGTGATCACGACACTGTTCAACTTTTGCTCGACTGAGATTATTGCCATAGTAACCAGGTATGAAATCATCCAGGTTTTCTCCAGGATTTATGGATTATGGATTTGAGTTTATTCAAATGGTTTGGTATGTTATCAATCTGACGGCAGGGAATAGTTGTGGTGTAAATGGTTGTGGTAATGTGTGTCTGCACATCCAGTGTTCTTTGCAGCCAGATTTCTTCAAAGCAGCTTCACAGTAATAAATGGGGAAATAACGGTGTTAATGTTGTAAAATTCATCAATTATGAAATGAATAAAATTCAGCTATAGAGCAGCTCTACAGAAGATTTTTCACCTCAATTTGTGTTGATTCAATTCAGTTCGAATTGCAAAGTTTTTGTTGCAAAGTATTTTGTTTTTTGTTTTTTAAATAAATGAAGCCTCTACATACTTGCATGAATACTAATAAATAAAAAACTAAAATAATTTAAAATGCAAGTCAGTTTAGGCATCACAATATTATAATGTACACTACAACTATACAGTGTTTATCTATCTATCTATCTATCTATCTATCTATCTATCTATCTATCTATCTATCTATCTATCTATCTATCTATCTATCTATCTATCTATCTATCTATCTATCTATCTATCTATCTATCTATCTATCTATCTATCTATCTATCTATCTATCTATCTATATATAATATGGACCACATGGTCATGAAGCAAAGTAACTATATATATGTACTGTATATGTGGGTCAATGACATGACGGGGTTTTTTTTTTGTTTGTTTGTTTGTTTTTTCAAAGTAAAAAAAAACAAAGATGGTATGACATCCAAAGTATGTAAGGTAGTACAAGTAGATCTCTTTTATCAAATCCAAAATGTTTTCAAGTAAAATCAATAAGCTCAAAAGCTGTGGTACAAACAACTCTAGGATTCACAGTCATCAGACATTATCATTAGAGCATCACATGTGTAAATATTGGGAGTTTGAGACAGTAATGGTGGATGTTTTAATGCCCTAAGTATATTAGTTTCCTAATATGCACACCTTTAAATGAGTCTCATGAGTCTCTTGTCAGTCTGTCTTCGTCGCACATTCACACAAGCCAGTGAACAGAAGAAAGCTGCTTGGGGTGATACTGCAGAGGAGAGCCAGTCGTGAGGATGGCACACACACACACACACACACACACGGCTGCCACCCGCCCACGCACCATCCTCATCCTCATCACAGTCTTTCGCTTTGACCCCACAGACACTTGCTGCTGTAAGCTGATTATTGTACAAAAGTATGTGTGTGCTGATACTCAGCAGTATTTACTTTTTAAGTAGGAGCTGAATGTTTGGTGTTCCTACACGCCCCTTTTTGTAGTGTTAGTGGTTGACAGTCTATATTTGTGTGTATTTGTGTGTGTGTGGCACTGATTCGCTTCATCATGCTCTTCTGCTCCAGATGGTGGAAGCTGAAAAGGCGGATTTCTCTGTGGCTCAGCTTTGAGATTAGTCTCATTTCCATCTCTCTGCTCATTTAACGGTTTTGGTGTAGATGTGTTTGTATACATGGGTGTTTCTTCGAGTTCAGGCACTTTTATGTCCCAGGGGTTGATTATTCATACTAAGAGATTGCAACTTTTTTTAAAAATATTTTTGTTAAATGAAGATGACATTAAAATGGCCTCATAAACTTTTAACCCTGCCTTGGCTACTTTTCAAACTTCTTTTATGGTCTGTATAGGTTTAATTGTCTTCACCTTGTCCCAGACCCAGACTTTCAAAATTCCAATCATTAATTTTTAAAAACTATGATAATCTCTAAGCAACGACTGTACAAAGCTTAAGCTATTTCAATATTTATTGTGTGAACATTTTTAACACTGCTATTCAAAAGTTTAAAAGAAGTCACTTATGCTCACTAAGGCTGCATTTATATGAACAAAGTTACAGTAAAACCTTAATTTAAAATAACTTATTTTAATCTATTTTAAAATGTAATTTATTCCTGTGATGCAAAGCTGAATTTTCAGCATCATTACTCCAGTCTTCAGTGTCACATGATCCTTCAGAAATCATTCTAATATGATGATTTGCTGCTCAAGAAACATTTATTATTCTTATCAATCTTGAAAACAGTGCAATATTTTTGTGAAAACTATGATGCTATTTTTCAGGATTTTTAGATGAATATAAAGGTCAAAAGAAAAGCATTTATTTGAAATAGAAATCTTTGTAAAATTATAATGCCTTGACTGGCACTTTTGATCTTTACTGTCACTTTTGAATTAATGCATGTTGGCTGAATATTAATTTATTAAATATAGATAAATAAAAACACTTATTCACCCCAACTTTTGATTGTTAGTGTACACTTTTACACAAAGACTCATAGTTACAGTGTGATTTCCATCTTGACCAACAATTTTGCCAGTAATAAATTTTTCAATTATGCATTTTTGACTAATTATGCAAAAAGTGTGTAAATATATAATTGTGTGTATTTAGCATACATAAAAAAAAAAATGCTAGCTATGGTATTAGCCTTATTGTAGCAAGACAAAAATAATTCAGCCATTTGTAAAAGGTGATTTGAGATCTGTGGGAAATAAGATTTGTTCATGATAATATAAAGTAAAAAAGTTTTAATAAAAGTTAGTGTTCTTGTTTACCAAGGAGACCAACAGTGGCAGATAGATAGAATATTCTAAGATAGAATTTTGAGGCATATAAGTGAACAAATATTGGTAAATACCACCTGTGAACAATTTATTTTATTTTACTTTTTCAAATTAAGCTGTAATTTTTGTCAAATGATGCAAAAAGTGTTAAAATATTACTTTACTGTGTGTTCAGGATAAATAACACTATAGCTAAAAAAATTGTCTTAGTAAGACAAGATGAAAGTGTGCCATTGTATTCCAAAAATGTCATTTCCACTACAGAAAGGTGCTGGAAATAATATTTGTTCATGACATTGAGAAGAGAAATGATAGAATTCTGTGTTGCATGTCTTCTGTTAGACATTGCTAGTAGACAAATAAACAGGTGAGAGTGTGAAAAATGTTTCAAGAGTGTATATTATAGGCCAAAAGTGTCAAAAGTAGAAAAAACACCCATATATATCTGTGTGTGAGTGTGATTGTGTTTCTGAGCTCTTCAGCCTTACAGGAGAGGTTTATTTGGCTTGTGGCACAGTTCCTTTTATATCATACTCTCTCATCTCTTTCCTCTCTCAGACTCTCTCTTTCTCTCCTCCTTATGTTCTATTCTCTCTGTCATATTGTTACTGAGGCAGATACGATAGCCCAGTAGACCTGACTTCCCTGAATACATCTCCCATAGCGCCAATTTACACTCTCCCAGATGACCGTGGTCTATGTGCTTAGTGTTGCGCCCACCCATTCTGTCTGTCTCAACCCAAAGGTATGCTCTCCTTTCATTACCCACACTGACAGAGACGAGAACATTACCCATGATTCCCCTGGTGCACCTCATACAGATGCTTGCAGTTGTTCAGAGGGATAGGACCAAGAAGGATTGAATAGGAGTGTTAGAAATGCACTACCGTTCAAGTGTTTGGGGTCAGTAAGGGTTTTTGGTAACACTGTATTTTAAGGTGTTGTATTACATGTATTTATTATAGTAATAACAGTAAATTATGCATAATTACAAGTAACTAACCCTAAACCAAACCCTAACCCTAACCTAATAAATATTACTCAGTACTTAAGTAAGTACAATGTAACTATGTCACCTTAAAATAAAGTTTAACCAGGTTTTTTTTTTTTTTTTGAACAAATGAATACTTTTATTCACCAAGGATTAGGGATGAGATTAAGAGGTAAAGGAGAACTCAATTCAGTACTCGCGTGCAGTGTCCGAAGTGCACACACAAAGAAACGCATTTCAGATCGCACCAAACACCGAATTAATTCCTCTTTCGTTTCTCCTTGCGCTTGAACGGACACATACACACAGAATTATGTCAAAATAACTGTTGTTTATGTCTTAAGTAAATGTAAATAGTTGAGAAAGAAATCGGATGTGTATCATTATATTAGATCCGTGCATTAGGTCTTAAAGTGTCAGCAGCTTTAAGTACCTGCTGCTGTCTCTGTTATTAATGTTAATCAAACAACAAAACACAGCTTTAACGAAGATTAATCTATATTTAATTTATGCAGTGAACACTATACAGTTATTTTACATTTAATTATTACATTTCTGTACCTGAATACTACTGTTAGACTTTACTTTATTTGTAACTTTGTTACAAACTTTATCTATGCATGTCATTTTTTGTGTATTTGTTCTTAAGTTATTACTGACTGCTCACTTAATAGAAAAATATTAAGCAGCACAACTATTTTCAACATTGATAATAATGTTTCTTGAGCAGCAAATCAGCATATTAGAATGGAAGGATCATGAGATTGAAGACTGGAGAAATAATGCTGAAAATTCAGCTTTTTTTTTTCAGCTAAAATATTTTTTAAAATATATAAAAAATATTTTTTTTAAATTACAAGATGTAATATAAGTCTATGGTGTCCCCTGAATGTGTTTGTGAAGTTTCAGCTCAAAATACCCCATAGATTTGTTTTTTATTATTTTTTTTAACTGCCTATTTTGGGGCATCATTAACTATGCACCGAATCAGGCTGCGGCCCCTTTAAATCGCGCACTCCCTGCCCCCTGAGTTCTCGACTATAACGCCGTGCATAAACAAAGTTCACACAGCTAATATAACCCTCAAATGGATTTTTACAAGATGTTCATCATGCATACTGCATGTATGTGTCGGATCATGTGAGTATTGTATTTATTTGGATGTTTACATTTGATTCTGAATGAGTTTGAGGCTGTACTTCGTGGCTAAAGCTAACATTGCACACTGTCGGAGAGATTTATAAAGAATGAAGTTGTGTTTATGAATTATACAGACTGCAAGTGTTTAAAAATGAAAATAGCGACGGCTCTTGTCTCTGTGAATACAGTAAGAAAAGATGGTAACTTTAACCACATTTAACAGTACATTAGCAACATGCTAATGAAACATTTAGAAAGACAATTTACAAATATCACTAAAAATATCATGATATCATGGATCATGTCACTTATTATTGCTCCATCTGCCATTTTTCGCTATTGTTCTTGCTTGCTTACCTAGTCTGATGATTCAGCTGTGCACAGATCCAGACGTTAATACTGGCTGTCCTTGTGTAATGCCTTGAATATGGGCTGGCATATGCAAATATTGGGGTCATACATATTAATGAGCCCAACTGTTACGTAACAGTTGGTGTTATGTTGAGATTCGCCTGTTTTTCAGAGGTCTTTTAAACAAATGAGATTTACATAAGAAGAAGGAAACAATGGAGTTTGAGACTCACTGTATGTCATGTACTAAACTCTTGTTGTTCAACTATGCCAAGGTAAATTCAATTTTTGATTTCTAGGGCACCTTTAAAAAATAAAAAGGACTTCTTGTCTGTCCTCAACCTCCTCCTTCTTCCTTCATTACAGGTGCAGTTTTCCATTTTATTAAGAGTGAGCCACTGGGAGCAAGAGGGCTGTTGGGTTATTATATTTCTATTTAGTCTGCAGCTCATCTTGGCTCAGCAAATTGAGCATCATTAGCATGTTTATTCTGGATGAATGTGATAAAATTGTAGGTGGATTTAATTCTTCCCTTCCAAATGATTTTGCTAAAAAAAAAAAAAAGGGCACATAAAGGTGCATTAATAAATAATACGTTTGGCATTCACTCAACATGAAACGTGCATTTTCTTTTTACAAGTAAAAAAACTAATGATTTTATGGGTCGTGCAGCAGTAAACACTCGCTTACCCTCAATCTCTTTCTCTGACATACACATATTCACTCACACACTGAATAAACTGTTTGAAGAGAACACACTGTGTAGTCCTGCCAATGCATCCAAATATACCTCAGATTGTAACGCTGTGCACTGCCAAAAATGGGCTCTTTTGTTGCGTGACTACGATGTAAATTACGTAAAAACTCTGGGGTCACTGTGTACGCCTGTCCAAATTTGGACTAACCTGCCAGCACTCTAACCTAATTAAAAACACGCACATACTCACTGAGTCACCAGTGGATGTGGGAGGGAAGAGATATAACTAAGGTATTTCTATGGCACTCAGATTTGCTGTACTCTCATCAAACCCTATGAATGTTTGATATAAAAAAAATGCATGGCTCAGCACTTTCACAAAAAAATTAACAATGCAAAAACTCCCATTTCACAAAATGCTTCTCCTTCTCTTTCTTCTTCTGCCATGGAGGTCTATGGCGGCCCATAGAACTTTTTGCAGGAAAGTTTTGGAATTTGGCACACAGATAGAGAACAGTCTGATCTGTTACCATAGCAAATTTGGAGTCTCTAACTTAAACCCTCTAGGGCCACCAACTGTCCAAATTTGAGCTGATGATTATGCTAATATCTTATGAACCATAGTCATTTTCATGGATGTGAACCATGCCGTTTTTTGCTAGCTTTGGAGATGTATGGAAAAGAGTTGCATGAAAATTCAGCTAAACTTCTTTTCAGAAGAAAAGTCATATAGGTTTGGAACAACATGAGGGTTCCTTATTTTTACTATATACGTGACCCTGGACCACAAAACAAGTCATAAGGATTTTTAAATTTATACATCATCTGAAAGCTGAATAAATAAGCTTTGATTTATGGTTTATGATCGGACAATAAATATTTTTGAAAATCTGGAATCTGAGGGTGCAAAAAAAAAGTCTTTAAAGTTGCCCAGAAGTCCTTAGCAATGCATATCCACGCACAACAAAAAAAATGTGATATTTACAGTAGGAAATTTACAAGAAATTTTCATGAAACATAATCTTTACTTAATATCCTGATGATTTTTGGCATAAAAGAAAAATTGATAATTTTGACCACACAGTGTATTGTTGGCTATTACTACAAATATACCCCTGCGACTGGTTTTGTGGTCCAGGGTCACATATATGATTTTTTTTTTTTTTTTTCTTGTGAACTAGTATTTTAAGCTGGTTGTTAAATACAAATCTATCCTCATGCACTGTATTCTGAAGTGATGACAAAAGCCTATGTTAACAGCTTTGCAAGCTAGACATAATATAGCAGGAGACATTGACATGTATGCAGATGTTGAAGAGAAAGTGGGATTTATTGCTGTCACTCAGATGTTGTCTTTTTATATGAAAATCACAGATCCAATCAGATTCTACTCTATTCCAATTTTAGATTGCTTTGTTTCCAGACATCATATGGTAGCACTCAGCATGACAGAAAATTTCAGTGGTGCATCACTGACTGCTTAGCCTTTCATTACCTCTCTCTCTCTACCTCTCTCTCTCTCTCACACACACAAACTACTTGTTCAACCCTTTCCACCACACTTGCTCCATAAATTGCTACTCCATATGATTGTCACAGGGGAGCAAGAAGTGGTGCCCTGGGTCTTATGTAACAGCATTTCTTTAATAAGGTATTTTCCTCTCCTTTGTGCAAAGTGGGATGAGCTTCATTAGCTTTCTCATTTTGGTTTATAGGTGTATGTGAGTGTATGCCCACGTGCGTAGTCTTGTGTAGGCACACCTTTGACTAAATGGCAGATCTACAGTAACCACTTGTTTTTGTTGTTGTTGTTGTTGTTGTTGTTTTTTGTATGTGTGTTTACATGCTATTTAGGAGCAGGGTTATGTGAAATTAATTATACCATAATAATAGGTAGGGCTGGGCGATATATCACATGCGATTGTCACGCGCATTTCGTCAGTAAAGCAGGTTCCCTGATTACCGCTAAGTCGCCATCACCTGCTTTCAAATGGAGCGGCATTTAATAGACAGAGCCGTAGTTCACTGACAAGCTACGCAATATCGCGTTCATTATCGAAGGCGATCCATCTGCGATAATTAACGCGATATTGCGTGGCTTGTAAGTGATCTATGGCTCTGTCTATTAAATGCCGCTCCATTTAAAGCAGGTGATGACGATTTAGCGGTAATCAGGGAACCGGCTTTACTGACGAAATGCGCGTGACAATCGCATGTGATATATCGCCCAGCCCTAATAATAGGCCAGTGTGGAAAAAAAAAATATTTAAGGAATGGCAAGGCAGCATCTATAAATGTTGCACAGAAAACATTTATTTTAGTGTTGTATTTAGAAAACTTTAAAACCACCTGACTAATATTGTGATGGTCCCCCTTGTGCTGCCAAAACAGCTCTGATGCACACACAAGTCCTCTGAATGTGTCCTGTGGTATCTGGCACCAAGACCTGCAAGTTGTGGGGTGGAGCCTCCATCGATTTTGGTCCAACACATCACATAGATGCTCAATTGGATTGAGATCTGAGGAATTTGGAGGCAAAGGCAACACCTTGAATTTGTTGTCATGTTCCTCAAACTAATCCTGAACAAATTTTGCAGTGGAAGGGTGCATTATCCTGCTAAAAGAGAGCAATGGCATCAAGGAACACCATTGCCATGAAGGGGTATACGTTAGAGGTCTGCAATCCCACGGCAGAGTGCGGCCTGGGACAAGTTTTAAAATGATGTGGATGTAGGAGAGAAGATACTGATATGTGTATGGGAAGCAGGAAAAAGAAATAACTTGTGGGCTCCCGCAAAATATAATTATCTAATAATAACAGCATGCACAAGTCTGTAACTGGAGATCTCAAGTGCTGTTTGTGCAGAAATTGGAAAAAATAGACTATAGACACCGGAAAGAGACAGAATCTAATGGGACTGAAAAACCAGCATAGACCTCTTTCAAAGGGCTTTTTTGGGCTGGAATGGGACAAAACATTAAAGTTTTGAGTTGGAGCGGGATAAAATCTAACATTTTTGGTGAGAGCAGTAGATAACCATGTGGGAGCAGAACTTAAAAATCCATCCTGCGCAGACCTCTAGTGTATATGGTCTGCAACAATTTTTAGGTTGGTGGTACATGTCAATATAACATCCACACGAATGCCAGCACCCAAGGTTTCCCAGCAAGACATTGCCTAGAGCAAAACACTGCTTCTGCCGGCCTGCCGCCTTTTCATTATGCATCCTAATGCCATCTTTTCCCCATGTAAATGACACATGTACCCGGCCATCCACCTGATCTAAAAGAAAATGTGATTCATCAGACCAGGCAACGTTCTTCCATTGCTCCATGGTCCAGATCTGACACTCACATGCCCATTCTAGGTGCTTTTGATGGTGGACCAGTCTGTGGTTATGCAGCCCCATGTGCAGCAAACTCATATGTAATATTCATCAGACGGTCAGTGAACGGCCTGTAGTGCCATATGAAGCATGTGCATGCTAACATGTGACTCGTTTGAAACATGCATGTCCCTCATCTTTGATTCATGTTTCTGTAGCTTCACATGTTGAGATATGCAGTGCTTTATTTATTATTCAAAGACATGTGTTTTGACTGTGCCGTCACGTGCACTTTTGAGAGCCTGTTAATGTGTGTTAACGGGTTATCACAGACCACAGAGTGAACATATTGAAAATGAGTGTTGTATCACACACACGGTTATCTGAAGTTTCTTCATATCAATATTTTTGCGCTTCTCTCACCGCATTGCAGCTCTGCTGTTGTGCTATAGTTAACTCTAATGTATATTTCATGTACTTATTTCCCCTGCCTCGCTGATTGTGACGCTGAGTGGGTGGTGAATCTTTTTCTCTGAGTGCCATATTACTCACAGATAAACACACACTCAGCCTTCACTCACTGTACATATTGCATAAAGCATTAAATATGATATTTAGTTACTCGTAAAGTAATGTGAGCTAATATGAGATGGCCAACGCATGAACACACCCCCACACAAAGTTACTCGCATGTCCACACACAAACACACACACACACAGAAACACAGCTGTGGTTATGTTAGGAGAGTTCCTTATGTCTCCACTGTGAGGTTCCTATATTTAGAAGGGTCTGTAATTGGTGCTCAGGGCTTCACAACCACTAAATAGTCACCGGGGGGGATGGGGGTGGGGCTAAGGGTGCCATAGGGAGAAATGAAATGATGCATCTCTGATCCATTTTCAGAAAATACTAATATCGAGCCTCCTAAAAAGAGGGTTGTAATCATCATCAGATGCTTTGTTAGTGCAAAGTGCAAAAAATAACCCGTAAAATGGTGAGTTCACCCTAAAATGGAAAATTGATCATAATTTACTGTCACGTTGTGCAAAACCTGATGTATCACGAATGGAATATTTTGCTAAATGATGCATCATACAACAAATGAGAACCAATGGTGTTTGAGCGCAGTTTCATCTTCACATTCTTGGTGTCGCAGTACAATGATTTTGATTCAGTCCAGTGATTTCTGTAGATTATATTAGGGCTGGGAATCAAGAAAGATGTCCCAATTTGATTAGATTCGAAATTCGATTTGTTTCTCGATTCAATTCATTGAATTCAATGATTCAATTTCACTGCCCCACCACAAAAAAAAAAAAAAAAGTATAATACATGAATAAAATAGTTATTGTTTTTGACCCATTTATCCCTGCATTGTAATAAAAAATTTTAGGGACCAGTGAAATTTAACAATTCTTGGTTCTGATTTCGATACCATAAAACTACCACCTAACTAATATACATTTCAAAGATTATTAAAGACAAGTAAACAGGCATTAACAAATAATTAAACTACAAGCAATAGCACAAATAAATACAATAGAACAAAGATACAACTGAAATAATCAGTGCTTTTAAGGTTTTTCAGGTAGGTCTAACAGTAGTTTTCAGGTACAGAAATTGAATTAAGCAATCAAATGTAAAATATCACTGTATATAATTACTATAATATAAATTAAATAAAAGTTAAAGGTGCTAAAGAGGATGTTTTGTTTTATACATTTTTGCAATATTACTTGAAACTTGTCTTTACTAACTGATAAAAGACTATTTATTAGGTGCACTGAAGGGAATAATATTAATATAAATCATCTGTGCACGAGGTAGGGCCTTAAAAACATCAGTCAATCGTTTATGCGATCATCGCGTAAACGATTGGCCCTCTGGCTTGTCAATCACTGCCGTGACGTTTCTTGTGAGAGACGAGCGCGGCTGCGGCTCCAGTAACTTTCCACACTCCACAGGCACCGCATGCAATGTTTTTGTCCGGAGACAGGAGTAACAACTGCAGATTATGAGTTACCTGCGGTGAGTCCGACATAATGAATCCACTAACATGATACAGCGAATGCCGGTGGTAAACGCTCGTATTCCAATACTCGTGCACGAGTTTTGGGAGGCGTTCCCTCGAAAGAAGGGGGGTGTTCTTACGCATGCGCTCATTTCAAAAACTCAGTAACTCTTTGGTTTCTCAGTCGACGAAAAAATCCTCTTTATCACCTTTAATCCTTATTAAAGTTACAAAAAAAAATATTCAGTGAAGAGCAGAGTGATTTCTTTGTAGTTTGATTAACAGCAAACTTGGTGGTTTAGACAGCAGCAAGAATATTAGGCTGTTGTCACTTTATGAGCTGCACTGATCCAATTTAATGATACACATGTTGTCTTTCTCTACTGTTTCCATTCACTTAAGCCATAATGGACTATGGCTGCATCAAAATTGTGTACTCTCTTGAGTAGAGAGACTTGAGTACTTCATGACTGCTAAAAAAGTATGCTCTACATAGTATGAGTTAGGGCTGGACGATTAATCGAAAAGTAACCGAAACCGAAATTCTGAACCTCTAACCGACTTACTTTTCCCATGTCGGTTATTTCGTTTTTTTAATCCTGTTAATATTTCCGCTTAAAAACATTACCGCGTTTGTGTAGCCACGACTCCGCCCTGTCCAGTCAGTGGCATAAAAGCAAAACACGGAGATAAACGCCGGTTCAACACAGTGATGGCGCGTGAGCGGTGAGCCTTGCATCTTCATTAAACTTTGTCAGTTGTGTTTGTTTTAAGGTTTGTACATTCAAGCGATTAGACGAGATGTATTATTATTCCGAGCTACCGTGCTCGCGCAGCTGCATAGTGGCAGGAACACTCATACAAATAGTAGTAGCTGAACGTGAAGATCGCGCGCACAGAGAGGAACACAGAAATTAGTCAGCGCTGTCCTGTGATTTATCACTAAAGGAGCTTAGAAACTCAACTTCTTATAGCATATATTTTCTACTTTTGAAGTAACCATTTACAACCCACAGCTTCACAATGAACAGAGAGACGGTATGACTAATTCACACGCAATCACTTGTACTGGTACTGTGCTAATTTATCTTTATCTGATTTACAACGAGCAGAAATCTGTAAGAAATGTTATGAACCATAGATAAAATAACTGCTGACGGTGAGCTGTTATGTAAGATCACTCTTTCAATAGGAAAAAATATCCCACCTTTTAATAGTCAATCATATTTACAGTACAAAACTTGTCAGTGAACTGTGAGGGCAAAAAAAAAAAAAAGAAACAAAAAGAAACAAAATAATCGTAATCGAGGTAAAATGTTCAATTAATCAAGGTTTTGATTTTAGGCCATAATCGTACAGCCCTAGTATGAGTGTGTGTAGTATGAATGTAATTCATTATTCAGTTGTCATTATCATGTGACCTACCTACCAGCGTCAGTTGTGTTGCTTCACTTGCCATTCATAAATCCTCTACTGTGGCTTCATGGGATGATAAAGTGTCCATCGTATGCACACTTCAGAATCTCACCGGACGAAGTAGGTCATCCGGGTACTTTTTGCATACTCTTTTATGAGTACTGTGAATTCAGACATACTAATTTTGTCACATACTGTTTTTTGCCTACTATATAGTAGGGAAGTATGCAATTTTGGATGCAGCCTGTGTTTACTAGGATGCACATAAATACTAGGATACTTGTGTGAATTTGTTCATTTAAGCGCTAGGACACATGAAAGAAAATTCATTGTATTATTTGCACTCTATCTGAGATGTGCAGAATTCATTACACCAGTAGGCAGTGACCAGTGACTCTGTGTATTATAAGTGAGTTATTTAATCATTCACTCAATAGATTTGTTCAAAAACAAAAGTAATTCATGAACCAAAACAAATCATATAATAAATTGTGTTGCGGTTTTCAGTAACATTGTTACTTGTTTTTGAATTTTTATTTTTAAATTGTGCATGGTTAACAAACATTTTGCACATTATTAAATTGGGAATATTCTTGCAACACTACAAATTTGAACGGTTGGAACCTCAAAACTGTCTGGGAATAATGACCAGTGATACGAGGGTGATTAAAAGATGACAGATGAGCTGTCTCTTTAAGAGTGTAGACAAGATAGCTGATTATTGTGAAATTGCCCTACACCATTCAGTAGTGTGACGAGACAAGTCGGTTCCAGTGTTGTGATTCTGGTTCTGTGGCTCTCAGGCTCCGAGTCACTTGAGATTTAGCCTGGCATCCTGTACGGCCAGTTCTGAGCATGTGCCAAATTTTTGCTGATTGATTTTTTTTTTTTTTTTTTTTTTTTTTTTTTTCCTTAGCAGTAATAATTGTGTTGGGTTCAGGCCAAACGTAACCTGACAGACTCTTTAAGCCCTGTTCGGCACCAACCCCATTGAGACAGCTGCCTGAACAAGGCTACTTTCCCCTGCCTCTTTTTCAGTGCGATTTAAAGCTTTGGTCACAGCACAGCATTGCACGTTTGATGTAATATATGCAGCTAGTCACCCATGCAGGGCGAGCCACTGCTTGTGTGGACTTTTGTTTAATTATTTCCACTTTATTTCAGTTATTTATTACTTAACTAAAAGCATCGGATTGATTTCCTACTGTTTTCCAATTTCTTTCTCCCATTGCTCCTTGTCTTGAAAGATAACAGACAGGATTTTCTCTGTTGTTCCAAATGAGGGATGAATTTGACAGTCCATTTAATGGCTTACGTTCTGTCCTTTGCTTTAATGCAGTGCCAGGTAAATCAAGGGGGATCGTTTGTGCTTTCATCTCCACAATGCTGACGCATTCTGCCGGAGTGCATGAGTCAGCCTTCACTGCTCCTCTCCTTATCCTCAAGCTCAGTGCCAGACCTCAGTATAGCACTGCACTAAGGTACCATTCATCCCAGTGGTGTGTATTTAGCGCTCTGATTGGCCGATGTCTATAAGCCAAGGGTTTTAATTAGTGGATGTGGTTGGATGCGTTCAGACTGCAACAGCAGTGACCCAGCATGTCCTGCAACCTGCTCCCTCATTACTGCACTGCAGAAGGGAAGCATGTGGTCAGTCAGCTCTAGATTTTAGGTTTTGTAGGGATTAGTACTGATAGATTTGTACTGATGTAAAAAAATCTGGCTAATGTCGATAGTCTGATAATTATTTGCTAAAGATTACATTTAAAGTGTTATTAAATTGTTTTTAAAGACTAACTTCAAGTGAGCATTAGATTTAAAAAAATAGAGATAATTAGCATAGAACAGCTAAACAGATAATTTTTTTAAATATCTAATATCATCCAGTAACCAATATTCTACCAATATATTTTGTATGCATAATGTTTTGTCATCTTTTGAAAGGTGCAATAAGTACATGGGGTTACACTTTATTTTAAAGGTCCTTGGTGATTTGTATAATGCAAGTCAATGGCTACAGTCACTTTGAAGGTCAAAATTAATACCCGTGGCTCCTGACGATTATGAAGCAAAACAATCAGTCTGTGCAAGAAACTGAACATTTACAACATTACCTATAATCCACAGCCTCTGCAAACAATCCTGAGTGCGTTCATGACAGTCTGACAGTACTTAATTTTGCTTATCCTGGATGCAGCAACCTATATGAGTGATCTCAATGGGGAACATTGGCTTTTCACAAATTTTCACAAAGCTTCCACTCATATGTCATTATGCGATAGGAAGCTCGAACTGCAGAGCAAATTCCACGGCCAAGGTGGAGCCGCTGGGTCATGAGACCGAGGCGACGACAGAGGGACTAAGGACAATGGGGAAGCCAAAGGGAAAGATGAGCCCGGAGGAACTGAAGGGTGGATGGTCGAGGGTTCAAAAGTCTGTGGCGAGGGTAGAGCAATGACTGATGAGGGACGAAGGAGACCAGAGGAGTCCTAATGGCTGTTGGACCATGGTGGAGCCAAGGGACTGAAGAGCTGGGGCGGAGCTGACGGGCTGAGGTGGAGTCGTGAGCCTTGAGGACCGAGGTAAAGCTGAGGTGACGAGCTGCTGATTGGGAATCCCCTGGAATCCAGGGGACTGAATGGAACCAGGAAGTAGGGCGGCAGCATAGGAGGAGGTCTCCGAATGGCACCGAAGCATCCAGACAGCCGGACAGGACCGGTGGGGAAGGTGTCGAATTGAGGGTGGTGACTCGGGAGGGAAATGGATCTAAGGACAAAAGGTCCATAAGGCAGTGGTCCCCACCTATCTCTGGGATGGACTGGGCAGCGTACCTCGATTTTGGGACGACACAGGTGTCAGACTCTAGTGTGTGGTCTGTGGTAGGCTTGGGCTCCTTCTCTACCTTGCAGATGGTGCTAGGAGAACCGCTGTGCAGAAACACGTACCCCAGATTCTCCACCAAAGTCCTCTGCTCATGGAGGGGGAGATGCAGTGCTGGTAAGTTAATTTCTTTTTTTCTTTTTAAGGTTGTTTATTCTGTAATGAGTTGGAACACACACAAACAAGGAATACTACAGTCTTTTATTATAAACGCAGGAAATTGTTAGAACAACACAGGAGAAAACAACACGTTTCGCATATACAATAACCGACAGAGGACTGAACTGAACAGGGAGTTTATATGCAGGAGATAACAATGAACTAGATAAGACATGGCTGATAATTATAAGTAACCATATAAACAAACAGGGACATAATCAGAAACCAAGGAAACCAAAATTAAACGGAGCAGAGAAACAGGAACTAAGTTAAAAAAAACAGAATATCAAAATAACCGTATCACCATAACCGTGACCAAAATAAATTTCTCAAAGGACAACAATCGTTGTGATTATAATTTTGAGCAAAATAATTGGGATTATTAATTTAACCATTATGCAGCATGACGATTTTTTTTTTAATTAATTAAAACAAGAATATTCGTACATAAAATCAAGGTTTTTATCAGAGAAAAAATGCTTGTGGCAGATGTTTGTGCAGGTGCTGGAGTGGAATAGATATCACTTTCAGATAAAATAGCTTGAATTCCCTCTTCAGCTCTCAGTAAAACCTCAGCTGTTCCAGTAGCAATCAAGCAGTTACTCTAATCAACACCATGTATCGAGTTTACTGGTCTGAAATGTATTTCTTGTATTATAAAATTTTAGAAATGCATTACAATTCCCTTCGATCATTAAGAAATGACGAATTCTCCTCATATTTTTCACTTGGAGTGTATTTGAGGTAATAACATTGCTGCTTGTGCCATGAGACTTGAAGCCATCTGTCTGTTTCTGCTTGACTAGCTCAACACCCTCTCCTGTATGCCCCTGGAAAACATCTCTTAATGATGTAATCAAACTGACGATTAACCCACTTCCCTGAAGAGACTCTTATACACTCAGCCCTGTGGGGAAGTTATTCAGTTTAAAGTCTGTCTGTCTATCTGTCTATCTATCAAAGTGATAGTAGTGTGTGTGTGTGTGTGTGTGTGTGTGTGTGTGTGTGTGTGTGTGTGTGTGTGTGTGTGTGTGTGTGTGTGTGTGTGTGTGTGTGTGTGTGTATATATGTGTGTATATATATATATATATATAATATTAGTACAGTCCAAAAGTTTGGAACCACTAAGATTTTTAATGTTTTTAAAAGAAGTTTCGTCTGCTCACCAAGGCTACATTTATTTAATTAAAAATATTTAATTATTTAATTAAAAAACAGTAATATTGTGAAATATTATTACAATTTAAAAGAACTGTTTTCTATTTGAATATATATTTCACAAAGTAATTTATTCCTGTGATGCAAAGCTGAATTTTCAGCATCATTACTCCAGTCTTCAGTGTCACATGATCCTTCAGAATTCATTCTAATATGCTGATCTGCTGCTCAAGAAACATTTAATGTGTACAATTGTACAAAATATTTGTGTACAATATTTTTTTTCAGGATTATTTGATGAATAGAAAGTTCAAAAGAACAGTGTTTATCTGAAATCTAATCTTTTGTAACATTATAAGTGTCTTTACTGCCACTTTTGATTGATTGAATGCATCCTTGCTGAATAAAAGTATTCATTTCTTTAATTTCTTTTCAAAAAAATAAAAATAAAAATTCTTACTGACCCCAAACTTTTGAACGGTAGAGTATAATGCTACAGAAGCTTTGTATTTCAGATAAATGCTGTTCTTTTGAACTTTCTATTCATCAAGGAATCCTGAAAAAAAAAAAGTACACAACTGTTTTCAACATTGAAAATAATCATAAATGTTTAATGAGCAGCAAATCAGCATATTAGAATGATTTCTGAAGGATCATGTGACACTGAAGACTGCAGTAACGATGCTGAAAATTCAGCTTTGCATCACAGGAATACACAGTTATTTTAAATTGTAATAATATTACTGTTTTTTACTGTATTTTTAATTAAATAAATGTAGCCTTGGTGAGCAGACGAAACTTCTTTTAAAAACATTAAAAATCCTAGTGGTTCCAAACTTTTGGACTGTACTGTATGTATATATGTATGTGTGTGTGTATAAATTCATGTCACTGTGATATCAGACTCATATTCTTTATCTCGGAGACATCAGTTGAAATTTTCTAAGAGTGAGTCATCTCAGACCTCTGTAACATTCAAATTAAACTCTTGATCACATGCAAACTCATGCCGATACTTTCAAACTGGATGGATTGCATTGAAAATTTCATAAGAATTGAACAGAGCTCCATTTTTGTACGTTTCATGGAAAACCAAACTGTCATTTTGAGTTAACATTCTTCCACTCCACAAGAGTGAATCCAGACTTCCTGTGTTGAGCTTGAGACGTCATTGGTAGAGATTATGTGTTTTGTATTCCACTTGTGTTTTGTGCCCTTTTATAACACTAATGGTTTGCTTGTCCTGTAACTTCCTGTTTGTCTCACTGTTTATTTCTAGAGTAGAGGAATGGCTATATGTGAAAGATTATGGGGCTGTTTTTGATGGATGTTTGTGATGCGGCATGGTATGAGTTTGTGTGCTGGTGAGGTCTAGCAGCATCTCTCACTGTGATTTAATCAGACATGTCACGAATTCCATCAGTACAAGTACTTTCTTCCAGTTCACGGTTGCCAGCAAAAACCAGAAAACATAGACTTCTTTCTTTCTTTGTTTCTTTCTTTGTTTCTTTTTTTTTCTTTCTTTCTTTCTTTCTTTCTTTCTTTCTTTCTTTCTTTCTTTCTTTCTTTCTTTCTTTCTTTCTTTCTTTCTTTCTTTCTTTTTCTTTCTTTCTTTCTTTCTTTCTTTCTTTCTTTCTTTCTTATTCTGTTCTAAAACTTAGTTCCTATAGAGGACGCATTGTAAGGTTGTTCATCATAAAGAGAGAAATAGTTAATTATAATTTACCTATCCTCATTTTATTGATTTTATTATACCTATATCACTTTCTGTTTTCCATGGAACACAAAAGGAGGAATTTGAATAAGTTGTTTACTCTACGCCTGGGGTCTCCATCCCTGCTTCTCGAGGGCTACCATCCTGCAAAGTTTAGCTCCAACCCCAATCAAACACACCTGAACCAGCTAATCAATGTGTTCATGGTTTAACACGTAAGTGTGTTTGAGCACGATTGAAATTGAATAGCCCTCCAGGAGCAGGGTTCAATGCGATAGCAATGCACTGTATACTAAAGTCTTCAAAGAGCATGCAAAAGCAATATTCCAAATATTAAAGCCATACAATAAATTTAAGTTGTTATTCACTGATAGTAAGCGGTTAATCATTGCGATCAGTTCATTGAATGAAGTTGAGAATCCGATCAGTCAGTGGTTTATGAATCATTCAGACCAGTTTTGTGAACTTATGTTCAGCCAATTGACTCTTCGCCGGGAGTTTGATTGACAAGCGATCTAACCAGCCATAACGCAGAATCCGCCATTTTGTCAGACAAAGCAGTCATGAGTTAGAAGATTAACCTCGGTGGACTTGAACTTGAAAAATGGTGTGTACTGACACTTTCTGCGCTTGAAACAACATTCCTTTTGATGTTCGTTCATGTTTATTTGATGCTATAAATTAACTAGTAGGAAGAGATGATCAGTTCATGAGCCGCTTAAGCTGAGGCGCTACAGTGATCTGTCACAACCATGGTCATGACACATTAAAGAGCCACAAAACATTTTTTATTGTTCAAATTTCTTATAAAAATTATAAATTATACCATTTGAAAGCTGGGTCTTTGTCTAGTATAATTTTCCTGTTTTTTAATCATCTAAAACATGCTGTGACTTATTCCAAAGCAAATTATATAATGCGATTAATGTCAAGCATGTAAAACATGCGCAAACTGCGCACATTCGTTTGTGCTGTACAAGACATACGTGAGTTTATTTGTATAGTGCCCTTTTCCATGTGTCAGTAGTTTCTGTTTTGCTTTAAATTTGTTTAGGCTTGGCGTTTATAATAAATGTTGTTCATAATGAATGCCACTATAATTGTTTTTTTTTTAAACCTATATTTTTTTATTCCTTTTCTGTTCTGAAACTGAATACAGTTGCATTTAAATGATTTGTTGTGGAGTGAGGGGAACTAAAATACATGATTATAGATTTATAATGTTTGTACAGATTTAATTTTATTTAACGGTATTTCACATTTCTGAATTTAATAATAAAATTTGTATTATACACCAGTATGACTCATCTGTGTATTTTTTCTCTCAATGCAATTTTAATCCGGTGCAACTTATTTTCCAGGAAATATGGTACATGAAAAAATAAATCCAAGATGGCGAGACAAAAAAAAAGACTTAATAATAGTGCAAAGAGTAGTGAAAACTATTGCTAAAAGTTGTTTACAGTAACTAAAATGGATTATTCCACTCAACATTTTCTTTGTGCTATTTATTTTTAAGCTTATGAGTTTCATATTGTTAGCTTACCGACATGCTAATGTCAAACTCTTTTGAAATCAGTTGCAAATGTTTCACTGATTCAATGTTCCATGACATTTAATATGCTGCCTATGTAGACTGTAGACAGACAAGGAGCTTCTCTCTCTGTCTGTCTCACACACACTGTTCTCGCACTACTTTGTAAATGTTTCTGATCTGTGTTTGCATAATCACTCAGGTGTGTTCTCTGGGGTGCCAGTGTGTGCACACGTTTCTGGGTTTGTTTTCACGCACTCAGCCTCTAGCTGCTGTTGTTTATCATCAGTCTGTCACCTCAGGTTAATGCCACTGTTTAGTTCTTGACAAATGCTGCAAACTATATTGTTTGTGTACTGTATGCGATTGACTGTATTTATATCTGACTGAGGATCTCAGACTCATCGCCTCGGTATTTACGGCACAGCTTGTGTTTTGTACTATCAGTATGATGTGAGAGGTCTGTCATGGTCTGGTGCTGCTGTATATGAGAGGGAATCATGTTAAGAGTGTCAGCTCTGCACGTAAACAACACTCTCTAATGAGGAACTAATCATCAGTAAATATTTTCACTGCCTCACATAGTCTCTGGCTCTCAGCAAAAGGACTTGTGTCCAGAGATGACTTGTCTGTTTTCAGTGATTTGATAAGCTTCTGTAATTATAGATGTGATATGTTATGGCCAATAACTGATGGTCAAATGGTCAATATATTAAAATTCACTGTTTTGACTATGCTTCTGGGTAAAAAAAAAAAAAAAAAAAGGCTGAAAACTAAGCTTTTAATTGTCATAACCAAAAATTATTGGTCAGGAAATTAGATTTAAGCTACATTTAAGCAAATGCACTACTTAAAAAAACCATTGCTGTCTCAGAAAAACATCAAAGACGAAATGAAGTTTTTGGCAGAATGTGGGAAGTTGTGTGTGAAGTGATGAATCACAATGAAACACGAGTTGCATGGTGATGCTCCAGAGCGGTGTCTTTGAAAATCTGGTCAGAAATATAATAATAAATACATCTCTACCATAGTGAAGCATAGAGGAAGAGTGTCATTGTGTGGGGAGCCTTTTTAGCTGGTGGTATTGATGAGTTGCTTCACTGAGAAAAGTCATTTAAAGGTGCTAAAGAGGATGTTTTGTTTTATACATTTTTGCAATATTACTTGAAACTGTCTTTACTAACTGATAAAAGACTATTTATTAGGTGCACTGAAAGGAATAATATTAATATACATACGTTCCTTGTGAGAGACGTGCACGGATTGGCTCTCTGGCTTGTCAATCACTGCCATGACGTTTCTTGTGAGAGATGAGCGCAGCTGTGCGCTCCAGTAACTTTCCACACTCCACAGGCGCCGCATGCAATGTTTTTGTCAGGAGACAGGAGTAACAACTGCAGATTATGAGTTACCTGCGGTGAGTCCGACATAATGAATCCACTAACACGACACAGAGAATGCCGGTGGTAAACACTTGTGTTCCAATACTCGTGCACGAGTTTTGGGAGGCGTTCCTTCTAAATGAAGGGGGGTTGTTCTTACGCATGCGCTCATTTCAAAAACTCACTAACGGTCTTTGGTTTCTCAGATCCTCTTTAGCACCTTTAAGGGTGTACTCACACTAGGCACTCTGAACCGTGCCCGAGCGCGTTTAACCGCCAAAGCTCAGTTCGCTTGACAAGTGTGATCGTTCCATTCCGTGCCCAGGCGCGGTTCGTTTAGCCGGCCCTGGCCCACTTGGAAGAGGTGGGCCAGAGCGCGGTTCGGTTGGGCTCGAGCGCGGTTCGCATGCAGTGTGAGCGCTAACTGTGCCTGAGCACGGAACATTTACTACTTTTGTGTGCGCTATTGTCATCATTACGATGGCAAACATCTTTATTACTACTCTGATAGTACACTTATCAATACATGTAATTAATTTGAGTGTATTTGAGTTTATAGCGGGTATAGATCTCACCTTATTGATGAACAGGAATTGTATTTTGCAAATAAAGCTGCAAATTCCTCCATTAACGTCAGCTGCCTTTGTAATAATACTCTGATATGTTCAAGTGAAAATCGCTGCGTGGCATAAATTATAAATATATTAAGCAGTATTTTAGCGAAAGTGCATTTCTTCCTGTTTTCTTCCAAAAAGTTGCATCGTATATGACATAAGCGTGCTCTGGCCTGGAACGTTAAGTGCAGTGTGAGTCCCCCCAGTTGGGAGGGGGGGACAATCGCGCTCGGGCTCGGTTCAAGGCAACCGTGCCTTGTGTGAGTACACCCTAATTCTTCGACGTACAGGAGAATATTGCAGAATGGCTTGCTTCCCACAATCGAAAAGTTATCTAAAGAGAAATGATTAGATGTTATTTTTCAACAAGACAATGGCTTGCCTAAATTGCAAAGAAAACCAAGAAGTGACAAGAAAACAAGTCCATCAAGCTCATGCTTTGGCCTGGGTCAGAGTTCAGATTTGAACCCTATAGTGAATATTTGGTCTCACATTAAACTCAAACGAACTGGGAAACATTTTTCAACTACTCATGAACTCTTTAAAGCCATTCAATTAAATTCAATTCACATTTATTTGTATAGCGCTTTTCACGATACATATCGTTTCAAAGCCATTAACATTGAGTAGAACAACACTGACTCTTCTTCCTGTGAAAAGCTGTCTGCAAGTTGGGGAAAGTTACTTTGTCTACAATATTTGTGCAATTCTTGTTAATTTAATGACCAGTGATTTATGGTTAAAACCATTTATGGTTAAGACCATTAAAAGGCCACTAAATATTTTGCCATTTTTGGCTTGGCCCATTTACTTTGGCCAGAAATGTACATAAGTAAAAAAATAACTAAAATCGATTGTTAAATGCTACATTTAATGAACCATTCACTACAAGTGAATAAAGCGTCTCATCTCATATACATTATGATGTATATTATGAAAAATGGATATTCATTTTGAGATTTGCTTTTAACAGTATTAAACCATTGTTGATTTAAAGAATTTCATTTAGAATTTTAATATCAGTACATCCCTAGAGATTTGTGATGTCAGCTCACAGTCATTTTTAGAAGTTATTATAAAGTCTACCATGACAAACTTTTTTTTTTTTAAATTGGAGGAACTGATGATTCATGCACAGTACGGCCGGGAATATGCTTTAAGAATGTAAATAGAATAAATTTTTATGTTTTCCAGATTTTTTTTTTTTTTTTTTCTATTTGGGAGTTTCCCTTAATTGCATATAATTATTCAATCCCATTACCAATGTTCCCTCTAAGCTGCACGCGTGCGCGGCCGCGCACTTCTGAAATCGCGGCCGCGCAGAAGAAATAATTGCCGCACAGAGAACAGACATGAAAATGACTGTAGTAGTTTAAATGAGAAATAATTGCAGTGCTCTGGACAACCGCTATAGAGTTATTGTCGCTATAGAGTTAGAACCGGTGAATGCGGTCCACAGGTTTCATAGAAAGAACGATTGAGCTCGTGTGAGCTGCCTGGCTGGCCAAATCAGTCGCGGTAAGAATACTGTCATGTTTGCGGACTAAATACTTAAACACGAGAGGCAACGCGAAACGAAAAGAAATGTGAAATACGTCATGTTTTAATGAAAAGTGTTGGAGATAACGGATGATGGGCACAGAATGGTAACAAAACTCTGAGACATTTACAATCACACACCCACCACAGGTGTAGCTTGCAAACTCAAAATACATCAGTGATATACCTCAGTTTAAATAGATTATTGTGTGTGGTGGTGGTGTGGGTTTCAGGGATGTTTAGATAACTATAAATGAGTTAGCTAAATATTTTTAAGAAAAGTGAACGTTATCAGTTTAAATGCTTCAGTTTGTTTTCACTATATAATATATTAAAACAAATGGAAGCATTTAAACTGATATAATACTGTATATCTGTTTAAATACTTACATATTATATTATATTTTATTATATTATAATGTAAGCCTAATAAAAAAATAGATCTCACAAGGGGATTGTTTAGGGATTCTTGTCACGAAAAATCTTAACCTCCTGGTATATAAAATCTGGGAAATTCATAAGCAATAAACGTAATTTTGATGGTTTAACACTGTCTGTTGCTAATAATTGACTGTACAAAAACACATTATGGTTTTCCCAAACCATCATTGTAACTGCTCATGTTATATTATTATAAAGAATTGAAATGTCCTGCAGGAGGACAGAAATTATTTTTTAATAGAATTTCTTGGTAAAGACTGGTACAGTTAATACAGCAATGTGTATAATCTCAAGTAACCTAAAATGTGCTTAATTTAGTGACTGAACTGCTTTTTCAAACATATTATTTAATAAATCACTAAGTTACATCAAGGGTCAAATAAAATAGAAATGGCACATTAAAGTTAAATGTTACAGTTGCATGATAAAACCATTTTTGTGTGTGTGTGTTTACGTTAATTGTAGAGGTCTGATATAAAGTATGTTTTTGCTCAGGTGGCCAAAATGTGCGCTCAACAGAGAAAAGTTTTGCTCAGCGAGAAAAAAAATTAGAGGGAACATTGCCCATTACTGATTGGTCCAAACCCTCAGCATTGTTCTCATTTGGTATGTCCTGAATGTGAATGAAGTAGTTTCTTTCCTATTGTTCTTACACATGCACTGTAGAGCAGAGTTGGAGGTTAATTATTTTATTTTTAATGGTAAGTTCACCTGAGTTGCATTTATTCATCTCTCCCTGGCACTGCAGTGATAGAGAATTTCTCATATTTATATAGCCCTCTGAATATTTTTTTCTTTCCTCTTCAGAACAACAGCTCATCACACACAATGTAATGTTGACTTGAACAGCCTCTTGTGTCTAATGGTAGCTTGTTATCATTTGATTATTCTTTTGTATTGTGGCCACAATCTGTGTGTGTGTGTGGTGTGTGTGTGTGTGTGTGTGTGTGTGTGTGTGTGTGTGTGTGTGTGTGTGTGTGTGTGTGTGTGTGTGTGTGTGTGTGGGGCTATGGCGAGGAAAGGTCAATGTGAAATAGCACACTGCCACTTCAACGGCTCATTTTAATCATTGGCCTGTAGAGGAAAAGATCATTAGAGAAAAGAGAGGTGGAGAATCTGTCATTATGAACTTGTTTTGCTGCATGTTTTTCGTTTGTGCTATGAATACTAAAGACAGTCTCTGAAAGAGCACTAATGATGGAGTGTTTAGACGAGAGAGTATAAAGAGTATTGACAGAGACAGCCATGGTTGTAACAGAGAAATGTACCAAAAGCTAAGACCAAATAAGGAGGAATAAGGGGACAAACCTGTTGTGAAAGGTGTAATAGGCTTTAGTTAGAAAATATGCTATAATTAAATGAATAGTTCACCCAAAAATGAAAATTCTGTCATCATTTACTCAACCTCATGTCATTCCAAACCTGTATGACCTTTTTTTCTTCTGTCTCTGCAACACAAAAGGATATGTTTAGCAGACTGTCCATGCTGCTCTTTATATTATAATGAATGTGAAAGGGGCTGTAAGGCTCTAAAAATCATAAAACCAGTCAATGCAACTTGTGACTTGAGGTGTTTTGAAGTGACACAATAGCTTTATGTGAGGAAAAGACTGAAATTAAATTCATTCACTGATAATCTAAACCTCTATCATAGCTATAAAATCTCATTAACATTCATATTCAAATATGGCATGTCAACACATCATACCAGGATTAACGTCATATTCATCATTTGGATCTTGTGTACCTCATTACTCACCATAATATGACAAATTTTAATATGCACAAATGAGATTTGAGAGCTGCGTCAAAGATATCAGTAAATAATGACTTAAAATAGTCTGTTCCTCGTGTACAAAGCTTCATAAGACTTAGAATGTAGTGTACAATTCGTCCAACTTGGACTACTTTTATAGTACACTTATCATGCTTTTTTTTCTTCTGCTTTTAATAGTAAAGTAAATCTGGTCACCATTTACTTTCATTGTATGGAACCTTTTTCTGTGGCCTACGGAAGAAAGTCAAATGCATAAAAAAATGAGCTTGGAACGACAAGCAAAGCAAATAAATGATCACAATTTTTTATTTTTGGATTAACTTTTCCTATAAACTGATGGAGACATGGACAATAACAGGGCTGTGAGGGATGGATTTCAGTCTGTTCAATGGGCCATATTCATGAAAAAAGCCGAATTAATGTTTGTTTAAATCAATTGGAAAGTCAATTCATAAATTAATATATACAATAAATAGGCAAGAATAACTTTATGGACGATTTACGCATAAATCCACTATACTCATGTTGAAATGTGCCCTACAATTATGTATTTCATTCATTCAGCCTAAAAAAACATATGTCTTTCCATACATTTCTGGGGTGTATTAAAATTAGACATGACATATGACCTTAAAACAGTACGATATAATGAACAAACTGTACCTGTCAGCCTCATTTTTGTTCACATTTAATTAAATATGTCATGCAAGTATATTACGTATAAAATGGAGGAGCAAATTTGTGATAAAGTTCAGACCTGCTGGTGTCCTTTAAAGGTGATATTTTACAGCAGAAAATCTGCCCTCTATAAAGAGATGTAAAAAAAAACAAAACACAACCAGCAAAGTCACTCTTGCAATTCAGTCCCATTTTTCCTCTTTTCTGTGTGCCACAGATCAATGCTAGAGGAAGTTCCTGTTTGAAATATCATCCCGTTATCATTTCTTTCTTTTGAAATGGTTTGAATATTATGGGATATTTGAGGGGCTCGGTCCAAAACATTTGCTATTGAAAAGGTCCCCTCATTTCTGTTCTCTGAATACCAAAAAGGGCTGTTTGTCCTTCAGTGAGTCATCCATCTACGGTGCCTGATGGAAACAGTGTTTTCCAGCATGTGTAAGCTGTTTCCACCTCTTTCTTTCAAGAGCACTGTGTTGATCGAGGGGCACAAATAGAACTGAATAACAGTGTCATTTATAAGTACAAACACTTTCTCTTCCTGGTTTGGATGATCTCTTTTCCTTAAAAGCTGTGCAGGCTTCCTAAAATTACATCCTTCAGTGAATTATTGACATTTTTTCTCCTCCTCCCTAAGGCTCTTTAGAGAATACATCCTGCTGTTATCAGTTCCATATTCTGAGAGCCTCCAGTGATTTTGAATATTGATTGTGCTTTTGTTAAAGACAGAAATAAATGGCCTTTAAATGGCATGATGGGCAACGATGCCTGTGTTATCAGCAGACAGGGCTCTTGTTGGGGCGACTGGAGTCTTCAAGCTCACTTATTAAAACACTGCGCCCATCTCCTGCCACAGTTCCCCTGAATCTCTTTGTAAATATCAGTCACTTAAATCTCCTGTCACAATGAACATGCAGCGCTGCTTTTGGAGATCAATCAGTTTTGGCTTTTTGATAGTAATCCTACTTTACTTCAAGATACTTCAAATTCCCATCTAAAGCACCATTCAGACAGGATTGATTTTTGTAAAACGATGCTTTAGTGCTATTAGGATTGGATATGTTTTGTAAACCCAGGATTTTTAAACTTTGCCAAGGAATGACAAATGCGTGGAACCCCTTGTGAAGGACCTACTTACTAAGTGCATCCAATTTGTGCAGCCATATTTACTGCTCAAAAAATGAAAGGAACACTTTTTAATCAGAGAATAGCATCAAGTCAATTAACTGATCAGATCAATATCCCAGGAGTTTAAGTAGCAGAGGGGGTTGTTAATCAGTTTCAGCTGCTTTGGTGTTAATGAAATTAACAACAGGTGCACTAGATGGGCAACAATGAGATGACCCCCAAAACAGGAATGATTTTACAGGTGGAGGCCTACTGGTAGCATGAGGCGATACCTGGACCATACAGAGGTTGCACAGGCAGTTCAACTCCACCAGGATGGCACATGAATACGTGCCATTGCCAGAAGGTTTACTGTGTCTCCCAGCACAGTCTCAAGAGCATGGAGGAGATTCCAGGAGACAGGCCGTTACTCTAGGAGAGCTTGACAGGGCAATAGAAGGTCCTTAACCCATCAGCAGGACCGGTATCTGCTCCTTTGTGCAAGTAGGAACAGGATGAGCACTGCCAGAGCCCTACAAAATGACCTCCAACAGGCCACTGGTGTGAGTGTCTCTGACCAAACAATCAAAAACAGACTTCATGAGGATGGCCTGAGAGCCTGACGCCCTCTAGTAGGCCCTGTGCTCACTGCGTGGCAGCGTGGAGCTCGATTGGCATTTGCCATTGAACACCAGAATTGGCATGTCCGCCCTGTGCCTTTCACCGCAGCAGCAGGTTCACCTTGAGCACGTGACAGACGTGAAAGGGTCTGGAGAAGCCTTGGAGAACGTTATGCTGCCTGTAACATCGTTCAGCATGACCGGTTTGGTGATGGGTCAGTTATGGTCTGGGGAGGCATATTCAAGTCAGGTATCGGGAAGAAATCCTTGGACACATTGTCAGACCCTACGCTGGTGCAGTGGGTCCTGGGTTCCTCCTGGTGCAGTGGGTCCTGGGTTCCTCCTGGTGCATGACAATGCCCGACCTCATGTGGCGAGAGTATGCAGGCAGTTCCTGGAGGATGAAAGAATTGATACCATTGAATGGCCCCCACAGACAGGTACAGATTTAAGCTAAATGGACTAGCCTGCTGCATCATTTTTTCACTTTGATTTTTGGGGTGTTTTTGAATCCAGTCCTCTGTAGGTTGATAATTTTTTATCAAACGATGTGGCATCCTTTCATTCCTAACACATTACCCAGTCCATATCAGTATAGATATCCAGCATTACATTTTTCCCAATTGAGATCTGATGTGTTTTCAAAGTGTTCCTTTAATTTTTTTGAGCAGTTGTTGGAAATCTCAGAAGCAAAGACCAGGAGACTTGGTTGTATCTTCAATGGATTCTTTATCAAGAATGTGCTGTTGGTAGCTGCAGTCATCAAGTCTAACTAAGGCAGTGTACATTGTAGTTTATGTAGATTTTAGGAAGCAGTGCTTAGAAATGGAGACAAAGCACCTGGATGATAACCTTAAACAAAGCATGCAAATGAAGTATCCAGGTATAGGAACCCGCCCCAGACTCTAGAGTGTCGCAAGCCCTAATTCAATTAGCATAACTATTCAAAGAATGGGATGGGGCTCCAAGAGCCATTAAAGGCCAAAAGTGAGAGTCTCAGTATTCTGGCTCATTTGATACAATAAAGAGAACAGGAACTGGCAGAAACCTCTTGCTACAAACTTTGCTTAACAGATTTATTCATATGATGTCATCATCTTTACATTAAAGGATTAGTTCACTTTCAAAAAAAAATTTCCTGATAATTTACTCACCCCCATGTCATCCATTCCGTAACCCCTGTTCAACTTACGGAGCGAACGCAGTGCCAGTTCCGCTTTTTCCACAAGTAGAATAGGGAAGGCGTAGGACATACAGCATTAGCTTTTTGAAGAATACGGAAGTGCGGTTTTGGCGGAAGCATCTGCAAGGCGATCATTTGTTTATATAAAGTATATACATTTACATTTTAAAATTTTTTTTGTTTTTTTGAAAATGACAGATCGTTTCACTAGATAAGACCCTTATTCCTCGTCTGGTATTGTTTAAAGCCCTTTGAAGCTGCACTGAAACTGTAATTTTGACCTTCAACTGTTTGGAGACCATTGAAGTCCACTATAAGGAGAATAATCCTGGAATGTTTTCATCAAAAACCTTAATTACTTTTCGACTGAAGAAAGAAAGACATGAACATCTTGGATGACATTGGGGTGAGTAAATTATCAGGAATTTTTTTTTGAAAGTGAACTAATCCTTTAAAATGCTAAATACAATGTACTTTACCTTAATTCATGTGATTATTGTGATTATGTCAGGACGTAGGATCAGCAGATCATAAACAGATTCTTACATTTGTAATCCCACAGCAGTGAAAAGTAACATTTTAAACAGTATCTCAATGAACACAAAAACAATTTCCAAGACTGAGTTGACAAGATTGAGTTTAATATAACATCTGTTTAACTTATAACATGAAAGAAAGGTTAATAGTATAACTTAATTACACATTTTTCAGTTTTGTGCAAATTAGGGTGATGCAAAAAGACCCCACAACACCCCACAACAAAAACTACTACATCTAGTACTATGTATGGCCTCCATGATTTTTAATGAGAGCACCAAGTCTTCTAGGCATTGAATGAACAAGTTGGTGACATTTTGCAACATCTGTCTTTTTCCATTCTTCAAGAATGACCTCTTTTAGAGACTTAATCCTGGATGGAGAGTGATGCTCAACTTGTCTCTTCAGAATTCCCCCTAGGTGTTTGATTGGCTTCAGATCATGAGACATACTTGGCCAATGAATCATTTTCACTCTGTTCTTCTTCAGAAATGTGTTTAGAATCATTGTCATGTTGGAAAAGTGTACGACGACCAAGGGCACGGAGTGATGGTAGAATCTTCTCTTTCAGTATAGGGCAGTACATTTGTGAATTCATGATGCCATCAATGAAATGCAGCTCCCCGACACCAGCAGCACTCATGCAGCCCCACATAAGAATGTTTCATGTAGGCACCATGCAGTTTTCTTTGTATTCCAGAGTATAGAGTCCCAGTAGTATTCATCTTTGTCAGCATGGGCCCTGGCAAACTCTAGGTGGGCTTTTTTGTGCTTTGGCTTTAGGAAAGGCTTCTTTCGTGGACGGCACCCATGCATGCCATTCCTCTGCAGTGTACGCCATATTGTGTCACGGGAAATAGTCACCCCAGTTTGGCTTTCTACTTCTTTAGACAACTACAGTGAACTTGCATGCCAATTTTCTTCAACCCTTCTCATCAGAAGACGCTCCTGTCGAGGTGTTAACTTCCGTGGACGACCTGGACATCTCTGGCAGTGTACTAAAAAATTATTTTCTTTCTCAGGTCTTATGACATTTCTTTTTCATGTGGTGCCATTGCTGACTGCATGAAATGGGAAGGGGTTTTAACACCCTTTTATAGTCAGCTGTCTGCTGGACACCTGTGTAATGAGTAGTTAAACTCACCTGTGGTTGAATTCTTGTTAAATTAGACATTTGTAGTCTAAAATTTAGCTTTGCTTCAGAGACTTTCAGTGGGGTGTACTCATTTTTGCATTACCCTAATTTGAGTAAAACTGAAAAAAAAAATCGTGAATCATGAATGGTCTTATTTTTATGGAAATGAGGGTAATGGAGAATTTTGATATCTCAGGAGACCTCCAAGTTAGCCAAAAAGCAGTAGATAATTTGATCTGTTATTTTTACCAATGTATTTTTACCAAAGTGAAAACACAGACTTGTTTGATTCAGATTAAAATCACAAAGTATGTCTGCACTAGTTGCCTCCTCAGGGACAACTAGTCCTGTGCGAGTCTCTTCCTGTCACTCCTCTAGTCTGATGTCTCCCTGTTCTGGGTTCAGTGTCATGGTAATGTAATATTTGGAAAGGTGCTGTGATCTCAAATCTGAAGACGAAATGCAGGAATGATCATTTGCTTTGGCTTTAGGCAAGGCTTCTATTTTGGGATAAAGTTTAACCAGTTTATACAGCCAGAAAGAGAAGGGATGAGATGAAGACCATATTTCCTGCTTGCAGTCATGGAAATTGAAGGGGAAGACCAGCAGCAGGTGGTCTGGTTAATAAGGGTCTTTCTGTCATACGGGAAGGTTCAAAACAGCTGTGTGAATGTGTACAGGAGCGGATGAGCACGTTTGTGCATTTGATTTCCAAATTACAGTTGCCATGTGAATTAATACATGATTTGTTTGTTCAGTTTTATGCTCTGGTTTGATGCAAGCTTATGCATGTGTGTTTTTCTGTGCTTTTTCTTGTCAGGCCACTACTTCCTAATTGTCTCAGAGTACATGTTTGGTTGCTATGGGGTCTCCCTGGGCGACGAATGGAGATCAGAACACAGAGCTCTAATTAGAAGTGACTGTGTGTGATTGGGCAGTGCAGTCTGCAGGGGGTGACGAACTCAGTGAGGTTGCAGAGGGGAGAAGGAGATGAATTCGAGGTGGGTGGGTTGAGTTTAGATTGATTGGAGAAAAAAGCTTGTAGATGGAGGCTTGGGTGAAGGTGAATCACTCACTACATATCCTTGATTGCAAAGCACTGTGCTCCAAGACTACCATTCCCATAATCCTCTAATGACATTTATGTGTAGAACAGCCAGCGTGTTCTGTACTGTCTGTACCACTGAAAGTAGTCCAATAGACGAGCTACAGTATCTTAAATTGCTCAAGAAGTTAATGCTGTTTCTGATAGAACGGTGTCAGAATATGCAGTGCATTGCAGTTTGTTGCGTATGAGGCTGCATAGCCGCAGACCAGTCAGGATGCCTATGCTGACTCCTGTCCATTGCTGAAAGCTCCAACAGTGGGCATGTGAGCATCAGATCTGGACAACGGAGCAATGGAAGGTGGCCTGGTCTGATGAATCATTTTCTTGTATATCACGTGGATGGCCGGGTGCTTGTGTGTGGCTTACCTGGGGAACACAGGATGCACTATGTTCTGCTGGGAAACCTTGGGTCCTGCCATCCATGTGGATGTTACTTTGACACGTACCACCTACCTAAGCATTGTTGCAGAACATGGACACCCTTTCATGGAAACTGTATTCTCTTGTGGATGTGGCCTCTTTCAGCAGGATAATGTGCCCTGCCACAAAGCAAAAAAGTTTCATGTTTGTTTGTTTATTTATTTATTTATTTTTATGAATTCATAATGCTCATAGTGTGAAATGTGTTTTCATCTTTGCACACTCTTCCTTAAGGAGTTATCCCTATAATGCCTACTTTATCACATTTGATACACAAATTTCAAAAGCCTCTAAATAATCAATGTGATCAAAACTTACTGAGAAACCTGTTGTACACGATCTACATGCCTTCTGTAATCTGATTGGTAGTTCATATTATTTAGAAAGTATATAGTACTTCAGGTTGGAAATGTTGTGCAATCTTTACTGATTTTTCATAGGTAAGTAAACATAAGAATAACTTTTTTACAATTGTAAGCAGTATTTCAAAATGAGCACTGGACAAAAAGCTAATTAAGTTTACCTGATTATTCATACATATTTTTTTTATAAATGTTAAAATGCATCAAATGTGAAACATCAGGCTTTGGGGGAAATGTTATTTGTACATCTCTCAATCATCATATGGCATTACATTATATGTTTTGCCATCCCAAAAAACTACAAAGCTTTGATCATAAAACTAAGACAAATCATTGGGCGATATAGAATGACAACTGATATTTACAGTAGGCTATATGCATTTTATGAAAATAGTCTGCTATACTGTTATGAAGATTGCATTGATTTATATTAAAGCATTAATATTTAATCTAAATTGCATATTTTTTGCTCAGTTTGGGATTTTGTAAAATTTAGGTGTTTTTTTTTCATCCTCAATTATGAGTTCCATATTCTCACTATATAATAATATAAAGAGACAAAAGTGTCAAATATGATACTAAAAACAAACAAACATGCATTTTATATTTTGTCTAAAGGTTCAATAAACTGCCATTTAAAAAAAAAAAACTGATTATTTTGTATGACAGGCTTTACAGGGTTAAGATGTATGGGATACATTTTAGCAAACCTAACATCTGAAATCTGTTTATAAAAGCATTGAATATGATCCAATGTGGTTAAATATTTTTCCATGCAGAACGAGTGACTGTTACGACGATACCCGGCTGAGTTCAGTTTGGCCGCGGATTGACCTAACAGCGTGAAACACAGCGTGACATTAAATCATATGCTAAGACAGTATTTTGCTTGTCACACTGTGTGATAAATCAATCACAGCATAAATTGTATTTAAGCTATGTAACAATACACAACAATTGCAGTAGTTTAATGAATTGTTCAGTTATCTGCATTATAATGACATGTATTATGATTATAATATACCAAATGGTTTCTGTACAAGACATGTTCCTTTAAAAAGCTCCTAACAATATACAGCTACTGTAATAGCATTCAATATTTTTTTCGGCGTGAGCAAGATATTATAAAGATGTCAGATACATGAGAAGAATAAGCGCTGATGTTGTCCTCAGTCCTTAGGGGAAAGAGGAGCTATTAAAAAGGACAGAACCATTTCCAAAGGCTTGTTTAATTTGGATTAAATATATGGCCAGGGACTTGCTGTGACAGAAATTTGAAAAGTACTTAAAATACAAAAAGTTATAGTTTTTTTTTCCTTCTGAGTAGCGAGGAATATATGCAACACATGGATATAATTTTGATATCTTGTCTTGTTGTGTGAAACAGGTTGCTTAAATAGTGGTTGACATTCATTAATAAGTGAACACAGACAGTTGGATTCCATCTGTTGTGTGACAACAGACACTGTGTCCTAACCAGACACGATGATATGTTTCTAGCAACAGGAAATTCATCCTTTTGCACTGGCACAAGCATTCAACAAAATGTCCTGTTGATTGTTTGTCACTTCCGTGTGTGTTTACCACAAAAACTAGGGGATGTCTGTCTGTGGAAATGCTTAATATTATAGATTTTAATAGAAAACAGCCATGAAAAGTACCTTTGAAAGAAAACTGGTCACACTTTATATTAGGTGTCTTTAACTACTATGTACTTACATAAAAACAATGTACAACGTATGTATTGTGTAAATAGTAGTTAAAGACACCTAATATAAAGTGGGACTGGAACATTTGTGAGTACATTAGCTTCTAAAGCCATTAGATCCTGCACTGTTCAGTTATTTCTGTCCTGCTCTTTCTCTGTCCCTTTCATGCTTTACACAGTCTTGAACATGTCAGACCATATCGAATCAAACTGGAGAAATCATTTGTGGTCATCAGAGTGAATTCAGTGAAGAGGATGAAAGTGAAGATGGTGGTCATGATCTTTGAGTGTTGTTTTTCTCTGTCATTTACACACAAGCCTTGAAAAACCTCTTTAACTGTTGCTTTCTGTCTCCTCTCTTTCTGGGTGGTGATGTAATAGGTGTGTAATTTTCCAATTGCTAAAATACTGTCTCCTTTCACAGTCAGTGAGGATTTTAAATTGACCGTTCACCCCAAAAATTATAATTTTCTTATTGTTTACTTATATATGTGTGTTGTTCCAAACTCGTATTCTATTATTTTTGGGTTGAAAACATTTTTTTTTTTTTTAGGAAATGTTTTGCAACACCTGCCATGCAGAGACAATTTGAAGTGACTTGTGGTTGTCAAGCTCTAAAAAGGACAAAAAAAATCCTTACCAAAAATAATTTTCACAGATAGAAAGCCACAGAAAAGAAATAAAGAAGAATATGTGTCAGAGTGCTGGAAAGAACATTGCTTTCACTGTTGCTTTCCACCCCTGAGCATCATTAATCTCTGAGCAAAAATGTAAAAACTATATCTAATTGATAAAATTCTTTCTAAGAAAGAATATACTTAGGCAGTTAATGAGGTGGCAACTACATTTCCCATCATTCTCTGTCCCAGCACAAAAATGATAAGCTGCATTCAAATCATGTTAAACTAATCATATTTGTGAGTACTTGTGGATGACACCATAAAGTCATGATTTTCTATTTTTCGATATTCTGAAGCTGGAGTAGATGGGATGTCAATTAAAGCCAGTGTTATTGTAGTATCATTTGTTTTATTATGGGTTTTTTTTTTTTTTTTTTTTTTAGATTTTTTGCTTTTATTTTTTTTTTTTTTCGTTATGTATATATTTTACTTATTTTTAAAGGTGCAATATGTAAGAATTGTCCAGTAAAATATCCAAAAAAACACTAGGCCAGTGTTACATATTGTGTTCACTTGAGTACTTACAATATCCCAAATGTTTCCAACTATTTGTAAAGCTTGAGAAAATTGCATTTTTAACCAAGACTCCGGGACATGCGAGTCGCCGCCTGTCAATTGCGTCATATCCTCAGTTTCCTGTTTTATTTGTGGAAACCACGGAAACACCAAATACGCTTTAATATATTACATGTTTTATTAGACAAGGGAACAACTGTTTTGATATATTTATAGACAGAAAACGAATTGTTGTTATATAGCTCAACACGTTTAGTCTTATTGTTTAAATGTAATTTTCTTGATTTTTTTGCGAGTACCATGCTTTACCATGTCTCAGAGAAAAACACTATTTTGTGAAGTTGCTAACATGGCATAATCAGATGCAGCTTTATTTTTAGTATCAGTAATATAGCTTTTTTCTCCATCATACAGTATGTTTTAAAATTAATTACATGCCATTTATCAACACAAGCCATCCATCATTTAATATGATAATCTAATATCGATCTAGCTTACTGCAGTGTGCAACAAGTGTCTCACAGCAGCAGCCCAGCGAACGCACAGAGTAACGTTACAACATTTTCAACACACTCAAATGTATCTAATATGATAAACAGAGCTGTGTTACCTCATACTCATTTAAGCGGAAGCAGCGCCGGCGACTGTGTCATAATAAAAGTGTGTTGCGCAGTCGCTCCAGCGGCCTCGTTCAGCTCCTACAACAATGTTAATAATCACATCCATGAACATGATTTCTGCCCGAGTCCTATCCCGATTATTTTCCACCGGCTGTGAGACCACATGTCCCAAGATTCCGCGCTGAAACTTGGCGTCATCAAGCTACACCTTTGTTTTGAATAGCGGAGCTATATTTCTAGCGGAGTTTTTTGTGTAATATAATTAGATTTTAGCTACATTAAAATTTTTTGTTATTTATAGGTTTAGTTTAACAATAACAAAACTGATTAAAGCATTATGGTGGAAGTAAATATTTATTGCTTTTTACAATATCATGAGATATAACTGTAATGGTACAATTTGGTTTGTCTGCATTTGCTGTTGATGAAGAATAGTGATAAAGTTAGCTTGAAAATGCTGTTCATTTTATCCAGTTTTTAAGGAGACAGGGTTGTATGACCAAGCTATCTTCCCATCATTCTTTGTGACAACCAATTACACACCTAATGCACATACATTGCTCTTCATTTTAATAGTGGCACTAAAATAGCTTTTTCATTGGGAAGGGACAAAGACAGAAAAATTCAGAATTTAATAGGAGCTTCCCCAAGGGGGGTCAAGGTTTGACTTCACACGGTCTAGTTAGTTCCTGCTGGTAGATAGTAGATGACCCATAAACATTTTGAGCAGTATATTATGTATAATTTAACTCTTTTTTTTTTTTTTACAGCATACATTTTTCAGGAGCATACGTTGTATATTGCTATTACAACAGATGTTTACTAGTACCTTATTTTTTGGAGGACACTTGAATGCATGACTGCATGTGCTCTCTGCTGCCACCTATTTTACTCCCCGGTATCTCTCTCCATCGGTCTCAATTGTACCGCATTTATCTACAGTCACAGGTTGCTGTCCCAGAGTACTGCAGATGTCTGAGTCAGCAGCTGCTGCAGTCATGCTAAGAGAGAAATACAGACATACAGAGACTGTATTTAACTAACATACATCCTCTCTCACAGTCTTAAGTGCTCCATATGGTGATCATTAATGCTGTTTCCTCCTGGGATGATCCTGATGTCTTGATGTATGTGTTTCTGTGCTGTAATAACCCATATGCACAGTCAGTCAGTACTCCTATGCCCTCTCTCACATGCTCACATCCCATTGACAGTTCATTTAAATTATTACTACCCTCAATATCAGGATTCTTTTCTCTTCAACCATTGAATGTACTTTCTCTCTCTCTCTCTCTCTCTCTCTCCATCTCCATTAGCTGTTGGCTGCGCTGCAACAGGGCTGTTCTTTTCGCTGATGCTGCATTTCTCTCCACATTCATATTCTAATTTCACTGCTGTGCTGCATTTTAGTGTTTCCCTTGAAAACTTCATGAAGGTCACTTTTAGATTAGAGTTAAGCCTAAACTAAACTAACAGATCTGTTTCAAACGTATCAAGTAATATCAGAGTGATATTTTCTCTGTAATGTATTGCACTCATTAGATTAGTTACAGTTTTAGTTTGTTGTTTTCATACTAAAATCCATTCTTTTATGCAAAGTTATTATTTTTTTATTATTATTATTTTAATATTTTAGAACTCTGTTGAAACTGTGTTTAACAACTGGGTACTGAAGCAAACCCAGCAGAAAACATATGATCTAAACAATCATTTTCCATTTTCTAAAGAAAGACTGCTTTCTCAAAACTATAAACAAGAGTTGCAAATTTTCTTTTCAAAACTCTAAACACAAATGAATCATTTTACTCCATTCTCATGTTGAAAACACTAGCATTTAGAAACCATCACAATGTCATCACAACCTCAGTTAACAGACAGTTCTCATTTTGTGAACATTAGTATGCAAACTAGTTCACACAGCAGTCAGAATGGGTTTGTAAAAATAGCTACAGATGAGTTCTTGGCTTTAGGTCCAAACGACGCAGAAAGTGCTCACATTAGAGGAAGGGTATAAGTATTGAATGAAGTCATTGCCATTCCATTAAGTGCCAACATGCCTTCGTATAAAATGTAAATTAGGCTCTTTATCAGGCACGTCAGTTGGGTATAGCAGCTGCCATACCTTGGCTGCCTGGTCAGGTCAATGCGAGTTTTTATTTTTATTGCATATATTGTTATATTACTACGTGTAACATATAATTTATGTTTTTAAATAAAACAGTAAGTTAATTAAAGTGATCTTGTTGTTATATTCGTGTAATGCTAGTTGAACGGCACTGCCAAAGTGTCTATTTACAATGTGATTTTGCAGGGATTTCTGTTGAAAATAATTACCAATCAGAGGTGTTTAAGTTACCGGTAATGAGAATCCACTCAAAACTCTCATGTATCTCTCAAAACACTAATTGTTTACTTGGCATGAGTTTACTAAGTTCTGCACACACACAAATTCCCTTATTATAAGAAACAAAGCAGAGACACAATGTAAATAAGTGTGCAGTTTTGACAGATTCATTGATTAAAATGGGAGTTTTCACACAGACAGCTTCAGTAATTCTAAAGGAAGTGCTCTTTACTTGCTGTCTAATTTCATTCGCAATTTAAAGAAAAGTTTTTGTTTTCCATGAGACTTTGTGACTTTTTAAAAAAATGACAAAAATAGATATTTAAATATTATAATAGTGATTGCTGGTCACTATTCTGCTGGCTATAGTGGTAATTTAAATTCACCCAAAAAATGTTTCATTAATTATTCACTCTCATGTCGTTCTACACCAGTAAGGCCTTTGTTCATCTTCGGAACACAAATAAAGATATTTTTGATGAAATCCGTTGGCTCAGTGAGGCCTCTATTGCCAGCAATGTCACCAAACCTCTCAAGATCCAGAAAGGTACTCAAAAAATATTTAAAACAGTTCAACCTTATTATTATAAAGCAACGAGAATACTTTTTGTGTGCCAAAAAAATAAAATAATGACTTTTCAACAATTTGTGTTCTGCATTCAAAGCATTTTTATCTTTATGCATACAATAATAATCTTTTACATTGTAATCCTTTTATTTTTAATTTGACATGTTTGTGTGTTGCTGCGCTTCCCTGTGTGTTCTCTCCCCATTGTGCACCCACATATAGGCGCATAAAATGCACTTTTTAAATAACAAAACAAATATTGCGGCATTAACTTTAGACCAGGTTTCAGTTGGTCAATGGCGCAGTCTATTTCAGTTGCCTCAAAATAGTAACGCGCCAACAATGCGCCTGAACACACCTCGTTTTCAGACCAGAACGCCCATGGGTCAGTTATATGAGTACATTCATTTTTAATGTTATATCCTTTTAGGGGAAGAGAACAAATGTGTACTGTGAGGTTTAGAGGTAGAATTTAAGTAAACCTTAAAATAGCTTGAGCTGAGGAAAAAAGAGCACATCTCTAGAGATTCTCCACTCTGGCACGGAAAGAACATTCCTAATTCAGACTAGTGACTCACTTCCACTGCTCTGTCATTTCCTGATTTGTTTGTTATTAATTTGTTTAATAAGGGATGCTGGAAACTTGGAAACAGAGTTCAAATTGATTTCATTCTCTCTCTTTCTCTCTGTCCCTTTCAGATGGCAAGGTGTATGCACTGGGCGGGATGGGAGCTGACACAACCCCTCAGGCCTCGGTGAGGCTGTATGAGCCAACAAAAGACCAATGGCTGCCCCTCACCTCCATGCCCACACCCCGCTATGGAGCCTTCTCCTTCCTGCGTGGTAACAAGATCTATGTTCTGGGTAAGCCCTCACAAAATAGTCTCATAACTCTGAATAATTCTGTTGTTTGTCAGAAACACACTCTTTGTTCCCTAGGAATAATGGAGTCTAATGGTAGAACTTTTGTTTAGCGTGAAAGGGGAGCCGCAGTTCAAATCCCAAGCTAGTCACCACCGATACCAGATTCTCTAAATTGTAATGTTGACATGCATTCTCTGTAAAGCTGCTTTGAAACGATATGTATCGTGATAAGCACTATACAAATAAATGTGAATTGAATTGAACTAAATAACATATTGTTTTTTAAAAGGCCAGAAAAAATTAACTCATTTTGACTGCTGATGAACATTAACATTTGATCAACAGGAAGAAAAAAGCATTTATTTGAAATAGAAATCTTTTTTAACATTATAAATGTTTTTACTGGCAATTGTGATCAATTTAATGCATCCTTGTCAAATAAAATTTACTGACCCCAAACCTCTGAATGGTAGTGTTATAAATATATAAACATACATTGCTCTATTGGCAGACGGTTTAGACTAGCCAATAATTATAATGTATCTTATTTCCCGTGTCAGACAGTGTCACAATATTCTCCAGGAGCAGCAGATGTGGTAACAACGCCTGGTAATTGTTCATGCCGTGCCAGTGCTGATAAGAAGTGTGGAGTGGAGTCATTTCTCAGTGGGGGAAAGTGAAATCTGTGCTGCAGTGTGTTGCACTGCAATATTTGACGGTTTACAGCAGAGCTGATCACTTCTTACCTTAGTGTTGGAAATCACAAAGGAGCATTAAATGGAAAGCTACACTGCAGGTTCCCATGATACAATCAGTCTGTCCTTTAAAAGAGCCACAGCCTTAAGCAGCATGTTACTGCCACCAGTGGACAGTTTTGGGCTGAGTGAAAGAGACACAGACCATAAGTGGCTATTTGCTACTCTGTATGTTAGTTTTTGTGTGTAAGAGTATGTATGTATGTGTATTTTATATATAAGCAGGGCCTAAAATTAGCACTCGCCCAGCAGCAAGTAAAAATCAATGTTGGTGAGTATATAAAAACGTTGTCAAACGCCAGTTTTAATGAATTCTAATAGGGGTGTAACAATACGCTCAGCTCACGATACGGTACGTATCACGATATTTTGAACAAAATTTTCAAAAACATTAACATTGATTTATTCAAAAAACATTAACAAATTTCAATAATTTTCCTTGTTACATACAAGATCACATTTCAAGGTTTAATAAAAACCTTCTGTATTCAAATTAACAGCTGAATAGGGCTGTCTGTCACTGAAAAAGAATGTTAAATTTAACATGAACTCAGAATTATGAATAGGGGCCGTTCACGTATCGGGTTTAAAAATGCGTGGAAGGCGCGGCCGCACCGCTTCTCCTTTCCAAAGCACTTGCGCTCCAGTAGCGTCGGTCGTTGCTATGCAACCATGAACTGAGCTCTCCAAGAGGATCAGGATGTTTCTGCAAAGGATAAATGATTTCTAGCCCTTGCATTAGCTTTACTACTAGATATATTTATGGAGATATATAAAAACCACCCTGTACAGCTATGATCAACTGTTCGGCTGAGCTTTTGTTTTGTTACGGAAAGGTCATAGCTGATCGGTTGATTCTTGTCACACGACCTGCGGTGTGCTTGCGGCATTCTGAAAAGTTGAGAATTGTTCATCTCAATGCGGGTCGCGACTACGCTGATCCCATTATGTGCGCGCCTGCCACACGGCTACATTTGAAATAACTGATTTGCACGCGGAAAAGACTCAATATGTGAACGGCCCCGTGGAACTTCTTAAAGCAAAGCATCGCAAGCATATTTTGCTTTTCTGTGAGCACAGCTGTTGCTGTGGCACTGCAGTAAAGGAAAGCCCCGACTTTTCTCACGCGACCAAGCAAGAGACTGACGCGAGAAACGTTTAAACCTGCTTGCAAGATTCAGTGTGTGCCCGAAACACTTACTGAAATAGAGAGCTGATTGAGACAGACCATTTATATGCGGCGACAACCGGCTTCTCTCACTCCCACCTTGCAGAGTAGGTCACGTTGGCAGCTCAACCAATAAGATTAGACTGCCGTCATATCGTAAATGCATCGCCATTTATCGTACTGCGATAAATCGTTACACCCCTAAATTCTAACAATGCAGAATTGTGAGAACATTAACGTGAATGACGCTCTGGACCGTTGACAGGCCAGTGCTGCATCATCATGAAAGTTTTGTGGAAACATCCAAAGCGCACACCCAGAAGTCCAATTTTCGGACAGCACGAATACAGAATTTCACGTCTTATTATGCATGAACAGACATATTCAAACAAAATTGTCAAAATGCCCATCTTGGCAAGTATCCTTGTAAACATAGTCAGTTATGTCTTAAAGGGATAGTTCACCCAAAAATGAAAATTTGATGAAAAAACGAAACGATCGGTTTGTGCGAGAAACCGAACAGTATTTATATAATTTTTTACCTCTAATACACCACTATGTCCAACTTCGTTCAGCTTCCGGCTAGTGAGGTGTGATCGCGCTCTGACAACGGAAGTGATGTCTCGCGCTCATTGAAGTATATGGGCAAGACATCACTTCCTTCTTCAGAACGTGTTTTTTGACCTCACTAACAGGAAGCTGAACGAAGTTGGACATAGTTGGTGTATTAGAGGTAAAAATTATATAAATAATGTTCGGTTTCTCGCACAAACCGATCGTTTCGTCTTAGGACATTGTGTCGTCACGAGCAGCAGGTTTTAATTTTTATTTGTCTAAGCAAGTTTTATTTACTGTTATAGTTGAAGTTCCCATCTACTGCTATTATTTGACTGACAGACGGCAGCGGTTGCAGTTAAAAATCATAATTTGCGTTCGACTGAAGAAAAAAAGTCACCTACATCTTGGATGCACTGGGGGTAAGCAGATAAACATCAAATTTTCATTTTTGGGTGAACTATCCCTTTAAGTGAACAGTTGAGAAGGTAAATGCATGTGTTACAGTATAATGGATCTGTGCATTAGCTCTTAAAGTGACAGCAGCCAAAAATATCCAAGTGAATTTTAACTCAGAGATTTAAACTATGCTCATCATAGAGGTGTATTCAATTAATTGTATTAATTGTATGAATCATATTTTTAATTTTTATTATTATTGTTTATATAATTAGTTGACCCGGACACAAAAATGTATTATTTTGTGTCATGGACCCAAATAAATTAAATGTTTTATTATTATTATTATTATTATTATTATTATTATTATTATTATTATCATAAAAATGCCAAAGTTTTCTTTAAAGATTCGGGTTAATAGTAAATCATTTTCCACCTATATATATGTGTGTGTGAGCCTGGTAAACCCTTTGTTATGGAGACAAAATGTCCACACAAAGATGCTAATATCAGAAATCCTTGAGGAAAACAGGTTATAAATCAGAATTATGTTTCTGTGATGGGTATGTTTCGGGGTAGGGGATACAGTAAAAAAAAAAAAAATTAACTATGGAATGTCCCCATAAAACATGAAAACCCAACATGTGTGTGTGTGTGTGTGTGTGTGTGTGTGTGTGTGTGTGTGTGTGTGTGTCTGGGAATACACAAACTGGTAAAATGTATATCTTTAATGTAATGTAATGTAATTTGATGAGCATGTGGAGTGGTTAGACTGTGTATGTTTAAGCTTGATATTTGTTTGTGCCCATGGGTTTGATGAGCATGTGGAGTGGTCAGTATGGGGTCTTGTTTTGGCAGATTTGTCCTCTTTCTAACCTTTCTGCACTGTGAGACATTCTGTTCAGGTCAGACACAAAGATCAACTGCCCTGTCACTCTTTGAGAAGTCATTAAAACTCTGCCTCCCTATACACACACACAAACACACTAATGAGGACATTCCATAGATTTCTGTTTTTTATATGAAGTGTAGGCTGGTTATGGCAAGAGTGATGGGCAGCATCATCATCTCATGCCAACATATGATTGATCAGCCTGGTGAAGCAGACGTGCCCTCATTACTGTTACACAACTGGACTTTCTTTCTCTCACTGCAAGTACAACTTCTGTGTTTTTAAGTTCTTATTTAGTCTTGTTCGGTTTCTTTTTATAGCTCACAATCTGAATAGAAATGTGGTTAATTTGGTAGAGATGCTCTGATGTGCTGTTTTAAGATTGCTTGAATGTAGATTAAGGAGAATATCTTCATGTGCGTCTCTTCCCCTAAAAATCACCACCCATTTGCCTCTGGGATAAATAAATGTATTTATAAATAACTTCATCTTGCTTTAATGGTTTTGAGGACTTTTATTACCAATAGAGTAAAAACTAAAGTAATTTTTCTAAAGTAAAGTGTTTGTTCATTTAAACTATTTATACAGATTTCCCTGGTAACTCTAAGCTCTCATTTTATGAATCCAACTCATTTACAACCCCTCAAAAACTTAACCTACTTTGAAATTATTAGAAATTGAGATATAATGTTTGAAGTAAGTGAAATGTGAAGAAATGAGGATATTATCCCTCTGGACTCATGATTCTTCTCCTATACTGTGACACAGTTTTGTCTTGATGGTTAGGCTTAAACTCATTGATTTGACATCACAGGGAATAATTCATTCAGAGTCTCTTTGTATGCAACCCTTGCTTTTACTTATATCCTTCCTTGCAGTCTTCATCTTTCTTTCTTTCATTCTATCTCTGTTTTCCTCTCCCTCTCCCTCTAACTTGCACTCAAAGGGCCACTCGCCTTTGTATTGCTTGTAATGCTTTGGATACAGTTTGACACTTAGGAGAAGTTTTGCATTGAAGATCTTCCCCTCTGACAGCAGTAAAGTTAAGAAACTTAATTCTGTTATTTGTCTGATTGCTGGACCACAAATAGAGCTGCAGCAGAATCACATTAAGGCCAAGAATGAGGAATGAGCCTGTATCACAGAATGCTCATTTACTTTTGATTTACTTTGGGATGCACCCCGCGAGGTCTCGCACAGACACTCGATCACACGTCACCCAGATGCACCACGCTATCTACCCAAAATAAAATCCCTACTGTGTGTGCTAATATTGTTAGCTCTGGTGCAGGCAGGAGAACGACGTGACCCCATTTGTATGGGAACTTAAATATTATCCGAGAAAGTTTTAAGCTGCATGAAGGTGTATTCCACTGGTGTTGTTTTCATCAAGCTGAATGAAATGCCACTCAGCACATGGCATTTGATTTGCTGAATAGCATGTTGTCTGTGCTGATTTTGAAAGAAATTCCACATGATGGATATAAACATGATAACACATGTGTGAAAGTGAATGGAGCTGAAAAAACTATAAGCATAATCAGATTTCTTCATGCACAGATACTCTATGGACCTAATCAGGGATGGAAATCATCAGACGTGGCAGTTTAGCTCCTCCTGTTTTTTTTAGAAAGTTATAAACATGATAAATGGTGAAATATTAATTGTCTGTGCTTATACAAAATGTAATTGCAAAGATAACGTTTCCCAATAGGTCTTTTATTATTCGGACAAATAAGTACACTACTGTTCAAAAGTTTGGGGTCAGTAAGATTTTTTATTTTTTTTTTAAGAAATTTTATTCAGCAGGGACACATTAAGTTAATCAAAAGTGACAGTAAAGACTTATAATGTTACAAAATATTTATTTTTCTAATAATTGCTGTTTTCTTTTACTTTTTATTCATCAAAGAATCCTATAAAAAATAATAGTATTATGTTTTCCACAAAAATATTAAGCAGCACAACTGTTTTCAATGTTGAAAATAATAAGAAATATATTTTTAGCAGTAAATCAGCATATTAGAATGATTTCTGAAGACTGAAGTATTAATGCTGAAAAACAAAAACAAAAAAAAACACCCAAACTTTTGTTTTTGATCAAATAAATGCAGTCGTGGTGAGCATTAGAGACTTTATTTTAATATATATATATATAAAACTCTTTCCAACCACAAAACTTTTGAATGGTAGTATAGTTCTGCTCAAACTCATGCCATTATTTGAACCAGTAGTTGACATTTGAAATTAACTGAAAAACGTCTGTACCAACAATCTTGTCTATATTTTTTTAAACAAAAGCTCTATACTGCAACACATGGGTCTTCAGGATGTCAAATATCATGTTATCTCAAAAAGTAGACTTAAGTTAACTTAAAATTTTAGCTTCTAAACTAAAATTTTAGCTTCTAAATTTTAGTTTAGAAGCTAAAATTCAAGTAATTTTTTTCAGCCCTCGTTAACATGTTAAAGAAAAAAATTCTGAAAATTCTGTCATTGATTACTCACCCTCATAGTTCCAAACCTGTAAGCCTTTCGTTCATCTTCAGAACACAAATGAAGATGTTCTTGATCAAATCTGAGAGCTTTTTACGCAACTACCACTTTGACAGTTCATAAAGAGATCGTAAAAGTAGTCCGTATGAATTGAGCGGTTTAGTCCAAATTTTCTGAAGAGACTGAATTCCTTTATATGATGAACAGATTTAATTTAGGCTTTTATTCTCATATAAATATTAATCAGTGAACATAAACAGAAACTCAACTGAAACTGATTGACCCACGAGAACAAAACTCTTCCCAAAGCTCAAATGTGCTGCATAACATATCAGAATGAACCTCATTGGTTCTCTCAGGTCAAGCAAACATGGTTGAGCTTCTGTTTACCACAGCTGATGTGCGAGTTGATGAATGTTTATATGTGAATAGAAGCCTTAATTTTAGTCTAATCATCATATATAGTGATTGTGTCTCTTCAAAAAATTTGGACCAAACCTCTCAATTCATATGGATTTTATGATCTCTTTGTGAACGTTTTGAGGCGCCAAAGTGGTAGTTGCATAGCTGTCTATGGAGGAACAGAAAGCTCTCAGATTTCATCAAAAATATCTTAATTTTTGTTCCAAAGATGAACGAAGGTCTTACTGGTTTGGAACAACATGAGGTTGAGTAATTAATGACAGAATTTTCATTTTTGGTTGAACTAACCATTTAAGTAAAATTCAAATGTAGTGTGTACATATATATTAACATCAATAATGATTATTTTTCTGACGTAGATAAATATGAAGTTTACAAATATGTCAATATAGGCTACTATATACACTATATTTGTTTTTGGACGCCTCCCTTTATATGCACATGAACTTTAATGACATCCCATTCTTAATCCTTAGGGTTTAATATGGATTTGGCCCACCCTTTGCAGCTATAACGGCTTCAACTCTTCTTTAAACTCTTTCCACAAGGTTGAGGAGTGTGTTTATGGGAATTTTTGACCATTCTTCTAGAAGCGCATTTGTGAGGTCAGGCAGTGATGTTGGCGAGAAGGCCTGGCTCACAGTTTCCGCTTTAATCCAAAGGTGTTCTGTCGGGTTGAGGTCAGGACTCTGTGCAGGCCAGTCAAGTTCCTCCACACCAAACTCGCTCATCCATGTCTTTATGGACCTTGCTTTGTGCACTGGTGTGCAGTCATGTTGGAACAGGAAGCACGCGCTGACCTCGCTCTGTGATTTTTACATGGCCTACCACTTCGTGGCTCAGTTGCTGTTGTTCCCAATTGCTTCCATTTTATTATGATACCACTAACAGTTGACCGTGGAATATTTAGTAGTGAGAAAATTGCACAGGTGGCAACCTATCATGGTACCACACTTGAATGGTGAGTGGTTTACCCATTCTTTTACAAATGTTTGTAGAAGCAGTCTGCATGCCTAGGTGCTTGATTTTATACACCTGTGGCCATGGAAGTGATTGGAACACCTGAATTCAATGATTTGGAGGGGTGTCCCGATACTTTTGGCGATATAGTGTTTGTTGTTATAGTCCAGGTTTAAAATCCAATAGGGGGGCTTGACGGTGAAGACCCTGCTGTAACATATTCAAGCTCTTATGTTTTTTTGTTTTAAAATTCAGATTTAATGACAATGAATGTAATGTTTTGCATTGATGTGTTTTACTTTGGCAAGTGTGCATGATTCTGGCTAGACAGTGGCCGTCTGTCTTCAAATCTGTCTGTCCATGGGTTTAAGCCAATGGCAGCTGCACTTCACTCAGCTCAGTATCTCACCAATACACGTCTCTGTTGAATCCTCTCGTGTATTTGCCCTGTTCCCCTCAGCTAATTTCTCACAATTTTGACCATGGACGCTTTAATGATTGAAGGCAAAAGGCTGAAAGAGCTGAAAGAAGTTAATTAGAGGTGTCCAGAAAGGTCAAGAGAACAAGTCCTCTTAAATGGACTGCTATAACCTCGCTTCTTCCCTGTCCTCAATGATTTTTCCTCTGTTACTCTCTCACGCTGTCTTGACTGCATTTCCATTTTCTGGCCTCCTTTCTCCATCTCTTCTCTCTTCCGCATTGTTTCTCAGACAGGTTCTTTCTCTCCTCCCTTTGTTTTCTCTTGTGTGTGTTTTTTTCGTGGCTCTATGTTCTGTCCCAGAGGGCTCTCAGTAATGCCAAAGCTGGGAGGAGATCAGTCACATTGTGAATGCATAAGACAAGGAAAGAGAACGTGTGAGAGGGAAAGAATAAGAAGGGAAAAAATAAAGGCATACCTGGAAACGTGACAGTGTTTGATGCTTTTTGAGCTCTCACATACATAAACAATGATTCACACCCTAGAGTTTGTACAGTTTACATTGTTCTTCAAAGAGGTTTATGTTCTTGTACTGTACTATTTGTTGTATAGATCAGTCGCAACTGATTTTGTTTCAGGACCCAGATTAATCATCTGACTTCAAGTAGCGACCCAACACAGAGCCAAAACTGTTTATGATAGAAAAGTAAGAGAAATGTTTTTAAAATCACTGAAATCAACATTTAAATTTCTTAGTGCTCGGTAGTGTTGACAATTTCGGTCTCTTGAAATTTTATAGTATGCAGTATAGTATGGGGTTTTTTTTACCTTATGTAGGTTTGTTCACGGTTTTCAAGGATGAGGATATGTCCTACAACCTCTCCATGTTGGCATCTGCCTAATTTGGCTGCTTTTACCCAGTGACAGCCTTAGTCCCAAAATATCACAGTGTTCAACTGGGCATGTGACCTTTGACGTCAACAGCAAAAACATGAGAGACAAGTTTATTTTGCATAATCTTTAGTTTGATTCACCCAAAAATGAAAATTCTGTCATTGTTTACTCGTCATCCAAACCTGTATGACCTAAAGGCCCCAATATACTTCAAGCAAAGTTCTTTTTCGCTCTTTGTTTAGTGGTAAAACGAAGTTCAAAATATGTGAGCAATGATATACTGTAATTGAACATCTGACGCCACCCACACTGCTGAGAGTGACGGTTAGATGAATATGTAAAAATGTTGTGCGCTTTCCTCTCAGTAACAAAATGAACACAACAAAATTGAGAAACTAGCAAGGATTTTTTAATGAAGCATAAGAAAAGCATCTGATCATGGCAACGTGGATATGCTTGTTTGCACAAGCTCTGTAATTCGGCACTCCAGTAAAGTCATGTCATGTTTATATTATAACACTTTATAAAATAGATTGCTTAAAATCAAGTAGCTTTACCATATTAAACATGAAAAACAGTGTCAGTCTCTCATTTTATCAGAAGTACAACTTCATTTTCTACTATAAAGCAGTTCTCCAGTGTTCACCTTTTCACTCGCGTACGTCTGACTTCTATGGACTCGAGAGGAGAAATGAACTGGAAAAGATTTTCCAGGTGAAAGAAGGCGAAGCCTCAGTGCACACCTACCTTACGTAATGGCCACGGACGAATGATAGTACGAAAGCGTTTACCAGCCGAAGCGAACTTTTCCAGATAGTTGGCAACTGTTTCAAACTTCCAAAACGAACTTTGTTTCATCCTGATTTTGTTCGAAATGACGTCACATCAGTTCTTCGATTTTGTTTGAAGTATATCAAGGCTTTAACACAAAAGAAGATATTTTGATAAATGTCTCATTGGGGTTTTTGTTGTCCATACAATGGAAGTCAGTGGTGGCAAAAACCGTTTGGTTATCAACATTCTTCAAAATATCTTCTTTTGTTTTTTTTTTCACAGGGTAAAAAGTAGAAAGTAAGTCATACAAGTTTGAAACAACATGAGGTTGAGTAAATGACATCATTTTCATTTTTGGATGAATTATCCCTTTAAATGCACAATTATATGCACTGTAAAAAAATGTGTTGGCTCAACAAAACTAATGGAACAGTTTGCATAATTTATGACAACTTTGAATGAATTTACATTCAACCAACAAGCTACATTGAGTTAGAGGAACTTAATAATTTGTAGCATTAACACAAATTTGTAAGTTGATCAAAAAAAACTCCAAAAAAAATTAAGTCGCTCCAGCTACCAGAGTTGTTGCCCTGGAACCAATTAATCATATCTATTTCAATTCAAATCCACAGCTATCATAGCATATGCTAACATAACTTATTTAGCATGTATATTTAGTGAACAAGTAAGATATTATTTGTCACTGGCATTGGCACAGTCATTGCTTATAGAGTTAATGTTGTGTTTACCTGCATACTCTTCAGCACAATGGTAACCACAAAAACTTCAACATTACAGAAACTCTTATAAATGTCAAACATAACCGTGTTAAGCACTAACAGGTCTTTCCCTTCACTAAAAACAAATAAATTAACATTTAATTTCATCATTTATTCTCTTTATCCAGTCCTATGCAAAACATGGCGAGAACTAGAAATCCACTGCCTAATTTCCAAAGCTATCAAGACAATTTCATTAAGTCACTACAACCTGTTGTGGTAACAGGTCCCCTGAAGTACTTTTTAGAGTGTGGTATATGGCAAATCACTTTGGGGTCCAACCAGTTGAGAACCACTGGCTTTAGACCTCAGTAAGGGTAGATGCCATATTTAATTTGACTCAGATGTCAAATGAAAAATTATTATCAGATAAAATGGAATGGATGTTGTATTGTAAATTCCTATGTAGTGCTATTTTTATTGAGAATTTCCAGATTGTTTTGCCCACTGTGACCATATTTTCAGTGCTCATCGGCTGAATGATTTGTATCCAGATATACAACAGTATGACATGAACTTCCATCCATCACAGCCTCATTTTCATTCTCATCACGTTAAATATGCTGTCTGCTGTGACTAATGTCTGCTACTGTAGCTACACGCTCACAGAGGTCCACAAACAGATTCCTCGTGTTATCACTGAGAAGAGCTCATTGTTGTGTCATCTTTCTGCAGCTTTAAAATCCCAATAATTGCAAGCTCCTAGAACATATTCCACATACAAAAACAATAAAAAAACGCCAACAACCTCAAGACAAGAGAAATAAGATCATTCATAAGCTAATTTCAAAACGTCACTTTTGGTGAAAGTGCAATAAATAATTTTTCTATTTTTGGAGCTGTGATATGCCAACTTTTTCCTTTCTGTGATTGTTTTATTGCGGTTGAGCACTCTTGTTGAACTTTTAGCCTTTTTGTCTAATTCTAGCAATGATAAGACCATGGGTTTGCTATGGTTTGTGTCTGCCAAATGCTTTAATGTAACAAAACAAAACCATTAGCTGGCAACAGTGATGTGTCCTAATGAATGTGGCTTCCTGTTTCTTCATTACTTGTGTATATGTTACTGTCTCCTTAGGATGATTATTTGTGTTGTAATCAGAAGCGTCATGCACCTTCGTCTCATTTGTAAGCATTTGCTAAATTTAATAAATGTAAATGAGTTTGTACATTCAAGCCTGTGTATGGCAGTGGTGGATGAAGTATACAATTCAATTAATTGAGTAAAAGTACAGATGCCCAAATATAATATTACTCTTGTAAAAGTACTCCTTTTCAATTTTACTTGAGTAAAAGTACAAAAGTACTTGTTGTTTTAATGTACTTGAGCAAAATTTTCCAATTTTATATTCTCCATCCTACTGCTCGAAATACATGGTGGTGGTTATAATGTTCTAGAGTAGACACACAGATAGAGCTTAAATAGGTTACAGCTAAGTCTGGAATCATTATTAATTATGAATTTTCAAGTAGCCAGCATTAGTCGATAAGGAAGATTATGCTGACACTTTATTGATCTGCAAGTAAGAAAATGTTTTTATTACCAAAACTTGTCATACACCGATACTGAATAGAAAAATATATATTTTATAGAAAATATAGTTTAGTTCACTAGTTAGTAACTGACAGTCGTGACCTAAATATGATTTTCATTTACAATAATAAAATCTAAAATTTGCCATTAACTTACTTTTTGCGCCATTAGTCATTCGCACATGCAAGCTTTGAGGATCTCCCATTCTTGGCTCGTTTTGAGTTTGACTTGTGAATTCAGTGAATTGTTAACTGGAGACTCACCCTGACCGGAATATGTGAATCACTGAGTTGTTGACTCGAGAACACATGCAATCGGATCAATCCAATTTGCGAATGAATCGCTCAGGGCAGCGTTTCCCAAAAGCGTTGTAAGCTCAAGTTGATCGTAGCTCCATTAGTGGCAATCAGTACGATTTGTGAACCGCTTTAACAGATTAATTGAATAGAATCAGCTCATTCACGAATCAGACTGAGTAGGTGATGATTTCTTCAGTTCAAAATAACAAGGAACAACATGTTTTTATGAAATGTAATGGAGTAAAAAGTATGCATTTATCCTTTGGAATGAAGTAAAAGTAAAAATTTCCCAAAATAAAAATATTAAGATATAGTATAGATACTTAAAAAATGTACTTAAAGGTGCCCTAGAACATTAAAAAAAAAAAAAAAAAAAAGTAATATAAGTCTAAGGTGTCCCCTGAATGTGTCTGTGATGTTTCAGCTCAAAATACCCCATATATTTTTTTTATTCATTTTTTATTTGACTATTTTGGGGCATAATTAGAAATGAGCCGATTCAGGGTGTGTGGCCCTTTAAATCTGGTGCTCCACACCCCAAGAGCTCGCACTTGCCTTAAACAAAATAAAAAAAAGTTCAAACAGCTAATATAACCCTCAAAATGGATCTTTACAAAGTGTTCGTCATGCAGCATGTCTAATCGTGTAAATACAGTGTTTATTTTGATGTTTACATTTCATTCTGAATGAGTTTGATAGTGCTCCGTGGCTAACGGCTAATGCTACACTGTTGGAGAGATTTATAAAGAATGAAGTTGTGTTTATGCATTATACAGACTGCAAGTGTTTAAAAATGAAAATAGCGACGGCTCTTGTCTCCATGAATACAGTAAGAAAAAATGGTAACTTTAACCACATTTAACAGTACATTAGCAACATGCTAACAAAACATTTAGACAATTTACAAATATCATTAAAAATATCATGTTATCATGAATCATGTCAGTTATTATCGCTCCATCTGCCATTTTTTGCTATTGTCCTTGCTTGCTTACCTAGTCTGATTCAGCTGTGCACATCCAGACGTCCTGCCCTTGTCTAATGCTTGAACATGGGCTGGCATATGCAAATATTGGGGGCGTACATATTAATGATCCCGACAGTTACGTAACAGTCGGTGTTATGTTGAGATTCGCCTGTTCTTCGGAGGTCTTTTAAACAAATGAGATTTACATAAGAAGGAGGAAACAATGGAGTTTGAGACTCACTGTATGTCATTTCCATGTACTGAACTCTTGTTATTTAACTATGCCGAGGTAAATTCAATTTTTGAATCTAGGGCAACTTTAAGTACAATAACAAAGTGTGTGTGTGTTGTGTGTCAAGGACCAAATAATATAGGCTGTCAGCTTGTCTGAGGAGACCAAAGCGTTGTCAGTGAATCGTGACATGTGGTAATCGCACACACTGATTCCCAGCAGGGACAGACGTGACACACTGACTGAGTCCAATCAGAAAGATACCACCCCCCACCACACACACGCATACATACTCCATCTTAATCCTCCAACCCTCTTCTTATTTTCCCCTTCGACAGGTGGGCGACAAGGCAAGTTGCCAGTGACCGCATTCGAGGCCTTCGACCTTGAGATGAAGAGCTGGACTCGGTACCCTTGCATCCCCAGTCGCCGAGCGTTCTCCTCATGCGCGGCCAGCGACAGGGCGTTTTTCAGCCTGGGTGGCCTCCAGCAGCCTGGACCCCACAACTTTTACTCCAGACCTCACTTTGTCTCCACTGTAGAGGAATTTGATTGTGAGCAAGGTGAGTAATCTCTTTTCCTGAATCTTTCTTGGCAAAACAATACACAACAGAAATATGAACATTATGTCAACACATTTTTCACTGTTGGAGTAATAAATATAACTGATATTTGTACTGTAAAAAGGATGTTTTTAAGCCAAGCTTTGCTAAGCTTACATTATATTACACTACCATTCAGAAGTTTGGGGTCGCAAGATTTAACTGTTTTCTATTTGAATATATTTTGAAATTTTCTATATATTTTTTTATTACTATAAATGTTGAGAATGGTTGTGCTGCTTAATATTTTTGTGGAAACCGTGATACATTTTTTCAGCATTCTTTTATAAATAGAAAGTAAATAAACAGCATTTGTTTGAAATAAATATCTTTTGTAACATCATACATTTCTTTACTGTTCAATGCATCCTTGCTAAAAAAAAACTACTGATCCCATTTGAACAGTAATTTATTTACTTTTTTTAAAGTGTCCTTGAGCTTGGGAAAGGTGCTATAAAACCTAAAACATTTTGGTTAGGCCTCTAAATAAGAAGCATTGTAGCAGTTTTTCTTCTCTTAGTGGGATAAATGGATCTCAATGTTCACACAAAGGGCAAGCTTAAATAATGGATGATGGAGTATAAATAATGGAGTTTTTACTAAGTTGTTTTCATTGTTGTTTTCATTCAGTTGTTTTCATCAAGTCATCGCCGTGTAAGCAAGTAAGTTGTAATATATAGAGTGGTAAAACAGGTGGCAATATGTGAAGACAGTGTTTGTAATCAGTTAAGATGCAAGGAATGAAAATTTGATACATAAAAGACTGTAAGTAATGCTTTTCTAATATATGTTTAATTTAATTCATCAAAACTCATGAATGACATGAAGTACTCTGTGTAGAACAGGTGCTTTTATAATAAATACTGCTGTCAAGCAATTCAAATTATTAATCAAAGTAATTACATGATATCCTGGTTAATTAATCACATATATTCATATTTGGCAATATACAAAACAGAAAAAATATCAAATGAACATAATTCAAAGATATTACATTATTGGGGCATACGGCTTTTGAAGTCAATATATTTATTTTCCATATCATTAGCAACCATAAGCCAATCACTGGCCTACAGTCCATAGAACTTGCTTTACGGTTAACATTCAATTTTTTATGAAATCATGAAATCTTGGACTCTTTTGCATTGCTTTCCACTCTCTGTTTTGCTCTGTTGCTGTGGTTGAAACCTCTGACAGTTGGGCTTCAATCTCTTCAGCCTTGCTATGTGACGGGCAGGAGAAAGATTGATGTGTTGTTGTGTGCACTGTACGTACAGCACCGGAGGGATGGAAATATATTTGTTTCTCTCTCTCTCTCTCGCTCTGCACAACAGGGTTCATTGGTATAACAACATGCTCTCTTGGTGAATACCTCCTTTACGGTCCCTGTGAAAACTGCTTAGTCAGTCCCCTGGTCTTATAAAGAGCATCATTTTTTAATCAATTTTTTGTATTGGGGAAATCAACAGGGACACGCTGAATATTTATTCACCTTCCTCTGAGCACAGGAAGTATTATTCAGTCAGTATGCCCAGAATCCAGCTATATCAGCTTTAGATTACGCTGACTGGCCAATACACAGTTTTAAGAGAGTTTATGACTCATTTAAATGTACTGGTGCCCTGCATAAAATAACATCCTGCAATGGATATAAAATGTAAGTCGATCTTTTAGACATAGTTAGTTAGTAATTTGCATGAAGTATCTGAAATAAAACTTGAATATTCCCTTTAATCTAACGTAAAAAAGTCTGAGAGTACATAAAAATGAGCTTCAAAATCTGATTTAGGATTTTGACCAATTTCTTTAAGGGTGTTTTTCACACTTGGTCCTTTTCAGGGGTCTGAGCGTAGTTTGCATGATTTTTGGCCCATATGTGAACACTCCAAATGATCTCAGACCCCTTTAAAGTGAACCAAACCGAGACCATCTTGAGAAGTGGTCTGGGTACGGGACGCTTTCAGCTAACAGTATGGTTTGCTAAAAATGTCCATTGTGATCACAAATAAGTCTGGGCTCACTTGTTGCGAATTCCAATGTAGTTTGGTCATCAGATGCCTCCGTATAAATTGGCTGTTCATCATGGCTTTCTGGCAGATCTCTACAAATCATTTGTTTACAACGTACACTTCCAAACTTTACACTGTGCTTCCAAACTGAGATGCAGCTACATGCCTTGCAAGTTGAAAATGATTTTAGTGCTCACACCTAAAGCGCACTCACAGAAAGCCAGCTGGCACAGCACTTGTACTAAACTAAATTATATTTAGCGTCTTATTGTGTTTAAAGCACATAAGGATCACATAAACAGTTTGTTTTGTCTTAAGTGAATGAAAGAAATCATGTACTGTATGTGTATCAGTATATTGGATCTGTGCATTACTGTAGTTCTTAAAGTGACAGCAGCCTAATATAAGAATCAGTAGAACCAGGGTACGTTTTATTCATACAGTGAAGAATATGCAGTTTTATTTTTTCTTTTGATTATTCCATTTCTTACTTGAATGCTGCTTTTAGGTATATCTACTTTACCTGAAAATTTAAATCAGTTTTTCATTTGCAAAGATAAACTTTGAGTTAAGCACATTCAACAGCATTTATAGCAATGTTTACAACATATTAGAAATAATAATAATTAATAATAGTCTTTACAAACAAATCCCTTGGGGTACATACAATGTAAGTGGATGGGATAAAATTTTGGCCATAGGGTCAGCCATCAAACACTGAACTGGACAAGATCCAAAAAGCAACAGTATGAACACAAAGAGGTCTGAGACCACATTCCTTCTTAAGTGGACCAAAAAGGGATCAAGTGTGAATGTAAAGAGAACTAAATTCTCTTTTGCTTGCTTTACCTCTTGGTCCACTTTATGGAAGAGGATTAGTGCCAAGCAATAATAAAAAAATAAAACCATCTCCAGATTAAAGTTGTTAAATTTCAAGAAAAAACAAGAAAAATGTTGAGAATAAACTCATTAAATTACGAGAAAAAAACGTGTTAAATTACGAGAAAAAAGTCGAGATAAAATGTTGAGAATAAACTCGTTAAATTACAAGAAAAAAACGTGTTAAATTACGAGAAAAAAGTCGTTAAATTATAAGAACAAATTCGTAATTTAACGAATTTGTTCTCGTAATTTAATGACTTTTTTCTCATAATTTAATGACTTTATTCTCAACGTTTTATCTCGACTTTTTTTTCTCAAAATTTAACGACATTTTTCACATAATTTAAAGAATTTGTTCTTGAAATTTAACGAGTTTTTTCTCGTTATTTAACGAGTTTATTCTCAACATTTTATCTAGAATTTTTCTTGAAATTTAACTATTTTTTTCTCGTAATTTAATGACTCTTCTCAACATTTTATCTCAACTTTTTTCTTGAAATTTAACAATTTATTTTCTCGTAATTTAATGAGTTTATTCTCAACATTTTATTTAGACTTTTTTTCTCAAAATTTAACAACTTTAATCTCGAGATGGTTTTATTTTTTTATTATTTGGTCCCTACTGTATACGTTCCTTTGTGTTGGTTTTCTCCCAGTGTTCTTCAGCCTTATTGGCATTTAATTAAACTGTAATTCTCTGTTTTGTTTGAACAATTTTTTCCCCATCCCAGGAGTAACACTCAAGGAGCTTTAAATTGCGCTGACAAAAATAAGAGTGTTATCTCATCTTCACGTAAATAGTCAAACCCGAAGGGCTACCGTCCCTAATCTCAAAGATGCGTGTTATTGGCTCTTTCATCTTCTGTCGCGTTCCCTTCTTATTCCCTTTGCGTTTGTCAGTTGGTTTAGGTGTTTGTCAGACTCTTGGACATTCTCCAACACAGAATGAAGTCTGATCTGTCCTCTTAATATAAGGGTCATTCTCACCAACCTCTTAAATTATATTCCTGCCTGCCTATATTTCAAACCTCTGCTACACGAATGTCTCTATCTATTACACTCAGCCAAAGGGACAAATAGAGAAGGACAGAAGGGAAAAAAATCAATATGGAAGTAAAAAGGTTCCTGGATGTTTAAACACCAATCCACCTTTTTGGATCCCATACGTGCTTTTTAGTGAGATATAAGGCTTTTTAGATGAAAAAAAAAAAAGCTGTAAGAGTCAACTAAAAATGAATTGTGTATTTGGTGATGCCAATTGTGAGATAAGATGTGCAGGGGTGGCGCGAATGGGACTGGTTGTAACCTGTTCAGTTTTCCTTTCAATCAGATGCATTTGCATTTAAATGCTGCTATTGTGCTGTGAATGTGTGAAAAAGTTTGCATGCGTGCGCGCAGGCCTATAGATGAGTGCGTACAGTTAATGGAGGCTAGCACGAGTACTTCTTGTGTAAGTGGCAATCTCTAATTCCATTATCACTTTACCTATTACTGTAGAGGCCGTAGAGAAAAGCCGCCCAGTGTAATTACCAGCCCACATTTACAGGCCATATCCTCAATTACACATTACTGCTCTCAAATCTCCGCATTCAACACACATAGGACCACATGTGTGTGCTAATGTGTATTTATGAGTCGTCTTGCATTGCAATGCAAAAGTCTTCTGCATTTTGTTTTGTAATGTATATTGAAGCCTTGATGTCACTGTAATCTGTAACCATTATTTGTATGGGATAAATTGTAGTCAACTGGTCAATGTTGCATAACTTGTACAGTTTAGTGGTCGTTATCTAAAAATACTTGATTGCAGGATGTCGTCACTGGTTAATGAGAATGAAGTAGTACAGAGAGCTGTGAAATTAGGATTGTTAGTCATTGGAGCTCACTGGGGCCAAATTCAATAAAGTAGTCTGTAGAATTACCTTGCAAAAACCTGAGTATTTAAATGAAGTGATTAAATTTCTTTTCAGTACAAGCACATCTCTTTTTTTATGTAAAATAGGCTTATTATTGATTGAACTTTATTTACAGAAATCCTGGGTTAATTACTGTGGGGCTATTAATGCCAGCATGTTTAACAGAATTTTATTTTTGTTGATTAACATTTTCTATTGATCATGGCAGCAGCTAATCAGATGCAGAAAATTGACCAGACATATATCCAGACGAACAATGAATGCTAATTTTTTAGCATGATGAACATTACCTGATTTGCATTGACTGGGTGCTAAAACATTGCAGACATTGTAAGCACTATCAAGGGACGCAATTACTTCTGTGGCATTGTTATTCTCAGTGCTTTCTTTACTATTATAGTATTGATTCCTATTTTGAATTGGCTTCATTTAAGTTTTAGTCATTTTGATATGTGCTTGTGTCATTGTTTCAGCTTTATTTCATTGAACAAAAATCATTTTATTAGTTAAAAACAACATCATCACTGGTTATTCTCACCATTGCAGGAAGAGAAACAACACTTAAACATTTGATCTGATGATCACAAACATTTCACCTGAGAATTTTGTCTTTCCTTGAGCCTGTAGCAGATCTGTTCAATTATGAGAGTTGGGTAAAGTATGATTTGTCTTGTTTGCCTATGGTGGAACTTCAGTGTAGGTCTGAGTCTGACGGAGGAATCTCTCCCTCAAGCGTCCTCAAAGCAGCACACATAAAAGACAAAGTTGAGGCTTGTTAGAGAGGAATCGTTAGTATGAGCGTCCTCTGTCTGCCTGTTTCTCCGCTCTCTTCTGCAGCTGGGAGAACCTTTTTTTTTTTTATTAGTTCATTATAATCGCTTATTTAGTATATTGTTCAGCATTGTATTCTTTTCCTTTAAACCTTTCCTTTAAACTTCCCCGAGCATGCCTTCTTTATCTCTTCCCCTTATCATATTCAACTCCTTTGTTCACTCAAAATTTAAACATTTACATAATTAAATTCAGGGAGCTTTTCCATGCAATTAAATAACTAAGCCTTCACAGCAAAAATAAATAGTTTGAATGGATTTGGTTTGGTCTAGTAGTCTTTTTGTTCAAATTAATTTAGTTATAGTGAAAATGAGAAGGACTGAGTGGGATTTGAACTCTGAAGTACTGTATGCACCATCAGACCACATGCACTGCCTGCACTCCTCTGGTGAATCACACTACTCTAACACATTTTTAATATATTCCTAAAGTTTTTGGATTTTTAACAAACATTTGTTACTACTATTCTTTTATGACAAAGAAAATGTATATAATAATGTGTCATGGGAATATGTGCAGTGATAAAAGGGTGCCAGTAGTGCCCCCTATATAATATAATATAATATAATATAATATAATATAATATAATATAATATAATATAATATAATATAATATAATATAATATAATATAATATAATATATAATATAATATATAATATAATATAATATAATATAATATAATATAATATAATATAATATAATATAATATAATATTTGCCAGGCAGTGCTGGTCTGTACTTGATTGGTGCTTTAACACATTAGTTTCGTATCACATTTCTTGGCCAGAAAAAGCTATATGCACATGATTTAAAGGGATAGTTCCCCCGAAAATAAAAATTATCCCATAATTTACTCGCCCTCAAACCATATGTGACCCGCTCTGGCAAAATGAGTTGGAAGTCGCAACGTTCTATTTTCGAGATAAGATTTTTGTATACTTATGTCTAAAGACACGATGAAATGTCAGGTTTTAAATCGTGTAAGTCATATCGAAGACAAACATTCTGTTTTTATGTAATCTGTATGAAAAGAGACACATGTCAGAAGTCCGTGATTCAGCTCATTATCTGCTAATGCGGCCACGCCCACGGAGGGAGCGCTATTCAGAGGCAAATTATGAGTCAATACAGGTATTCATCGTTTCAATTGTGTATTTATTGTCTTGAAAAGTGTTTATCTATATGTAAAAGCCATGGTTAACAACCTTTGGAAGACATGCCGTTAGTTCCTGATATGTCATCTTCTGTAGAATAATTTGTGGACTAAATGTGTACAGAGAGCGCCCTCCGGCTACAAGTATGAATTGAAAACACCAGCGCTCATAGTTATGACAATGAACATAGAATAAATATAACTCCTCTGTATAGAAAATTGACATAAACATATGAGAATCCATCAGTATTTCTCCAAATGTGCATGCTTTTAAACTAAAAGCCTATATTCAGACTCTTTGCATCACAGAAATACATTATATTTTAAGAATACAATAGAATACCATTATTTTAAATTGAGCTGAGACATGATTACAGAGGTTTTTTTCACAGCCTACCTGACTGAAAGGCCTCATTAATATGCAAGTCATTTCAGGTCATTATTATGCAATTCCTTTGTCTTCTCATGTGTTAATGAGCCATTATTCATGATGATTCACGCCTCCATGGATACTGTTTCTTGACAAAAAGTGTCTTGCAAAAACTAAATCAATATATTGTTTTATATGAACAAGTAGGCATTATAATTTTTACATAATTTTGAAGCAAAAACTCTAGTCTACAACCTCCAATACCCAGAAGTCTTGTAAACACAGATTTAATGTATATTTTTGGCCTTATTTCAGTGACATAATTTTTTAGTTTTTTCAATAACCACGCATAAACGTTATTCCTTCAAAAACACAAACATGTGCATACATGTTCCTCACATATTATGGTAGCCTAGTTTGTGCCGAATACAGTGTAATGACACTTTTGTCATTTAATACAATAATTTAATAAAACATGTTTATGAAAAACTGAAAAAAGCATAAATGTCAGGGCATGTCAAAACTTCTCCAGGCCCCAAATCAGCCTCAGACTCCAGAGGGTTAATAATCCCCTGGAGCTGTGTTGATTACTTTTATGATGGATGGATGCGCTCCGATTGTGTTTGGCTGAAATAAGAAACAATGTCCTTGAATTTATGTTGATCTGATTGTAACAAAACTTAGAAGAATTGTGTTCCTATAGCTTATTTTAATGAATACAATTCATTTTGTGAGTGTTGTTGGGTTATTTTTTGTTACTTGTCTTCCTTAATACATTTTTTCTCCCTTGTCTTTTTCTTTCATTCCACTTATTGACTTTTTGTTTTCAGAGTTCATCAGTGTAATCGGCAGACACTGGAGGAACTGTGTCTCAGTGTTATTTGCTTTTCTCTTCCATATGGCTTACAAATCTCCTAGAGCCTCCTCAATCCCACAAGTCTCATTGAGGGCAGTGGTTGACCCCCACAGCTTGGCGCTGAATCTCTGCTAAAAGCCCCATTTTAGCTCCAAGCCACTATATCACATAATACTACACAAATTATACAGGATAGGATATTATTCATCTGCATCGTAAAGGGTTTATAGACTGAGGCTATGCTCACAGTGTACAGGCATTTCCTGGCATTTCTTTTTCAAATACTCAAAAGCAGTTTTTTTTTTTTTTCAATGAATTCAACCCGAATTCAAGCAGAATAATATGCATGACAGTTATTGCATGTTTAATCTGTTGGGATTTGTCAGGCTGTATTGTGAACTACATTTACAAATGGCTTTTTAGATTTATATCAAAGCAATTCTTATTGCGAAGAGCTGCTGAACTTTGAAGTTTCTTACTGTTTTCCCTCCGGTTTTAATTAACAAACAAAATGTTCTTTAAAGGCACAGTTCAAAAATTCTGTATGAAAACTTTCTGTCTTCAGCAGAACACAAAAAAGAAATGTTGAAGAATGTAATGCTCACTCTTTTCCGAAGTTTTGTGTGAGGAAAAAAGGATGAAATTATAGTTATTCACTGAAACTCATATATGGTATAACACACCATCCATATTTGAATGGAGAGAAATAGTGTTAGTGAATAATTAATGAAATTTCAGTCATTTGTATTACTTGTAATGTAGTGCATATGGTTTGTAAACAGGGGCAGAAATTTGGGGTGAACTATCCCTTTACATTTTGTGTCGTACAATAAATCCAAGTGACCCTTAGAGAAATATTGTAATGCATTTGCGCATAAATGTTTTAAGCATTTATAACATGCCAAATCAATTAAGCAAATGTGTGTGGATGAAAGTGAAGTGTGCACCAGAGGATCGCTGCCCATAAGGTCTGATTATCCTCTGGCAGCTTCCTCTGGTCCATCTGCCAGTATTTGAGTGGAGATTACTCTGTCTCTTTGTCTTTCTGTCTGTCAGAGCTAAGTGAGAGTGCATGCAAAGAGCCTTTGACATTTTAGAAGAATCATAGTATAATCAAACACCTTCCACAGTACTCTTTGTGGCTGTTTGTCTCTCGTTCTCTCCCTGTCCCATTTCTTTTCTGATATTCGTTTTCTGTCACACACTGTCTCATTGCCACCTCCTGTGCTGTCACCTTTAATACTTTCATGTTGTTTTCTCTCTTTATTCTGTTGCTTTTGTTTGAAACTTTGTTTTCTTGGCCAGTCTTCTTCCTTAGCCTCATGCAAATATAATATTACCGATCAACCATAGTTTGCTAGCATGCATATTAAGATATGCATTAACATCCTGTTCTGACTCTGAGTATGGCTAAGTATGACTTGTAATTGCACAAATGCAATTCAGTTGATGTATAAGAATTTTTAGCTTGCATTGATAAGAGATTTTTATGTATGAGCAGCGCTGTGGCACAACATGTAGCTCTTAGCTACAGTTTTACATAAATATGCATATGAGAGTTTGTGCTGCGTCCAAAGCATCCAATCTCTCTCAATTGAAAGTACTACAGTGCTTCTGTGAACACATTCACCCAGTGCTGTCACAGAAATAGATTATTTTTAAATGACAAGGTAAACTATTATTTCAATTGCAATCAACTTCAAGAGGGCAGACAAGAAATGAAAGCAGATGCACAATGACTGGCAGAAGTTGCCCTCCCAGTGCAGCATAAGAGAAACATATGTGACCCGTCACGGAAACCACAAGTCGGCAGCACAACTTTTGAGCAAAATGAGAAAGAAGCATTTTTTTCAAAATTGGTGATTTTTTTCGTTTTTTGCTGAATCTGATCTGAGATCATGAAGAAGCCTTTCCGTGTTTGAGATAGCAGTATTGGTATATTTAAAAGCGTACATTTTGAGGTTGAAATCGGCTTGTTTTTCGGAGATTCTAGCACGCAGTAGGGGCGTGTCATTGTCTGTGTGTATTTCCATACTGGGAAGCGTGGCTACTTATTATGCAGCGCTCTGGACGGCTCTAGCTGATATCAAAATTCAATGAAGAACCGTGGCCGTTACACCGAAAATGTTTTGAAGTACTTCTTCGACAAGCCGGATGCTTATGAACAAGCGCTCACTGATTCTGAAGACGATCTGAGCGACGATGAAAGCGGCATAATAAGACATTACCTCTCTGGAGTCGGGTAACACGCCGGCGCATTTTGCAGGATTTTTTTCACATTGCAGCAAAACAGACTTAAAATACTCTGTCATTTCTTGTCATAGAGACATAAGTAATATATCAATTGAAACTATAGAATGTCTTCTTTTATTTGTGTACACTCAGAGTAAAAAAAAATTTTGTGCTTTTTGTAAAATAAAGAAAACTAACATGATGCGTGATCTCTCATCTCCCTCTGAACGAAGTCCAATCTGATAGTTCTCAGAAAATGAACTGTAACTTATTAAATACTAATCATAAAACAATTATACTTGTGTCTGAAAAAAACGTTTTAAATCGTGCAAGTCAAATCGAAAACAAACATTCTGTGTTTATGTAATCTGTATGAAAAGAGAGCCATGTCAGAAGTCTGTGATTCAGCTCATTATCCGCTAATGCGGCCACGCCCACGGAGGGAGCGCTATTCAGACACAAATTCAGTCAATACATGCATTCATCGTCTCAATCGTGTATTTATTGTCTTGAAAAGTGTTTTGAATAGCCATAGTTAGCGATCTCTGGCCTCTGTTAGTCCAGTTAGTTCCTGGATTGCTTATTCTTCTTTAACATAGATAAATTACTGACATTTATAGTGCACATTAACCTTTATTATTAATAGTATGCGGTCCATGCAGCTTTACAGGGGGTATGGTTTATCTAAATGAGATGTAAATGAGCCCTATTGTCACTCCCAGCAGGTGAGAACAGGCGAGAACTGCAACTTTAGAGGCGTTTTTCTCCCTATAGAGCTTTCTTGAATGCCTACCTTCAAATGGCCACAACTTCTTCAAACATTATCAGATTTCCATGTGTCACACATCGTTGGAAAGCTTGGAGACTACACTTTCAGAATCTGTGAATAACTCAAAATGCCCCAGAACCGACTTGTGTCCCTACTTTCCGTGACTTGTCACATATAAATCATACTGCCAAAAAAAAAACACTGAGCATGAGTAATTGAATTCTATTGCTTAATGTGTCTCATGAACAAATGGCTCTAAGATTAGAGTACTAATATTACTCTGTCATATCACTGGACACTGTAGGCGCATTCTTTACCATATGGCTGAATGTGATCATGTAATGCCCTGTGGATACTGTAATAGCTGATCTTGCCTCAGACTCTTTGATTGTGAGTTATGGAGTGTGAGTGATGTGTATATTAACCCCTGCCAGCGTTTTTTTTTTTTTTTTTTTTTTTTTTAAAGTTGCCAGCCACCACCAACATTTTCACAAAATTTTCATGGCCCCCTTAATATTTTGTTGTATGGATATCTGAACATGTTCCGTTTTCAAAACAATTCAGTCTTTTCAATATAAAAGTTTTCACTACTAACTGACATAGAGCCCTGCACGGGCCACAAATCTAGGCCCTAGCCCGGTGCCTGTCCGACAGCTTGTCAGAATTTTTGTCCCGAGCCCGATTGGACATTATCCTCTCCATAATGCAGCCTTTGTTGCAGCCATTAAAATGTTTTGTCCAGTTTTGTTTTTAATTACAAAGTAGTTGTAATCCTTTTTGTTTCTTTATTAAGTTAATTTAGAAAAATGTTTGGGGCACTTCTTTGTTTATTAAATTAAAGTTTATGTTTCTTAAAGTGACGACCACTGTGGCCGACAGTGAGTTGAGCACGTTTGATCGATTTAGACTCAATTCAACACTTGTTCAATGAAAGCCATAGATATATTACAAGCTGAGGTGGGCTGCTCTGCTGCTCGTAACAGCATGTGGAAAAACAAAAAAAAAATCAAAGCTTCACCACTGAACACGGTCATTATTACTTTCAAATGAAAAATGAGATAATATGCTACAGCCAGAAGAACACTCTCATATAGAGAAAGAGAATTATGGAGAAAAAGCACGGCATCCGCATTGGAAAGTTTAATTAGGCATAATTGACTGGTTAACTGTTAACCAAGAAGTTTGACCAATTAATACTATCGGTCAGATGGTTTAAAAAGAAAACAAACTATAAACGTATAGCTATAGACAACAAATCCTATAAATGGTAGCCTATTCAGAACAGAAACATAACGAAAAATAAAAGAACATGTCACCTATCTCTCCAATCAAATCCAAATGTTTTCATGTTTGTGATTTGAATGCTAAACTATTATTTATGTAAATTATAAGCTTTGTACTTCACTCCCATTCCAACAATACATCCTTCACATGTGTTTTTTAAGTGAGTCGATAATATAGCGCTGAATGCCACAGATTGTACAGACATTGAGCAGCTTTGATTGACTGTATTTTATTTTGATAATAAACAGGCTGTGATGTCAAGTTAAAAATGCAAGAACTGATAGGCTATGTTGTGTATGTGCGCAAGGCACCGGCATGATTTCTCCATTCAAGCACTGCGGGTGCGTGATGTATGAATACTCTGCTATGATGTGAAAATCGGGGACTGTCAGACTCGGGCAGAAATGCAGGGCTCTAGACTGACACACTCAAAGACAACTGATGGCTTGAAAATGTAACTTCTGTTGCTGTTCACGGTCAGGGACACTTCAGCCTTGACTTATTCACATTATAGCACAGCCTCTAATACCTTATTGCTTACTTAAATGTGGGTAAGTTTCATAAAAAAAAGAAACATTTTGAACAAAAAACTGAGAAAATCATGTTTTTTACAACATGCATAAACAACGCTATTATCGCTTGTTTCTGCTCTTTTTTTCTCCCTGTGTTTTGATCCGGAGATTCTGTGCTCTTTCAGAAGATGCCTAATAGCACCCTCTACCATATAACAGTGAAAACACAGAAAGCTGGAAAATTCCGTCAATGGCAGGGTAAGAGTTAAAGGGGTTATATCACAAGGAATCAAAATTTCCTTAATCTTTTGATATAAGAGTTCATTGTACTTTGAAAGGATACTGCAAGCTGCAAAAATGGTTTGTTCTGAAATTTACGTATTACTGATGCCTATACTGTGTTCAGAAGTGACCAGTGTCCCGGGCAGTGGGGTAATAGTATTCAAAGTGTTGCAGTGTAAACAGGATAAATGCTATTATTGCTAAACACCAGAAGAACTACAGATAAAAGTAAAAACATCAGAAATGAGCAGAGCATGCAGATGAAATGCAATAAACGCTGTCATGTTATCTTGCATTTGGATGCCTGTGCCCGGTTGCATAAAGCACCTTAAGTGTAATTTTCCCTTAAGATCGCCCTTATGTTTCCCTTAAACTTAACGGTTATTTTCTGCAACACCCTTAAGTATTACTTAAATGTTTCTTTAGGTGAAACGTCATAAACCCTAAGAATTTCCCTTAAGTATGTATTTTTTACTTAAGTAATCCCTTAAAAAAACGTAAGTGTTGCATAAAGCCCCTTAACCGTCATTTCCCTAAGTATAACATAAGGTTAGGAAAACTTCACCTTAACTGTTACATGGAGTGAGCAGGTTCAATCCAAGTCTTCTAACGAGACACGATCGACCGCTTTATATGATAAACAAATTGTACTTTAGCGGTTTATTCACATAAACATTGATGAAATCACATATGTAGCACATATCTTATATGGTCAACAGAAGCGTAAACGTGTGTGCATCACACGCAAAAACAAACCTCATTGGTTCTTGCGCGCACGTTTAAGCTTCCGACACAGCCGTAATCATATGGATGTCTTTCAATAAATGGACATAAATGATGAGAGAATATTAAAAATATCTTTATTTGTTATCCAAAGATGAATGAAAGTCTTATGGGTTTGGAACGACATGAGGGTGAGTGAATGACGGCAGAAATCCCAATTTTGAGTAAACTATCAATTTGAGTTTCTCGTCTTGTCGTTCTTTCATATTTGGTTTTCTTTTTTGTTTTCCTTATCCATCTTATGTTGTTTTCTGTGAAAACTTACCACGATATGTATTAACAAATAACGTGTCCATGGCAACAGTAGAATTCTATAACGGCAAAACCTGGGTTGCTGTCGTGAAACACTTAACGGTTTCCCTTACCTAAGTGAACAGTTTAAGAGATTATATGCAACACCCTTAAGTCATTCCCTTAAAGGGGAAATCACGCCTTATGTGTCATACTTAAGGGAAAAACTTAAGGTGCTTTATGCAACCGGGCACTGGTGTTTGGAAACGGAATCATGTGAAATGCTTCTGGGAGGTCATTACACCAAATCATTCTGATTACAGACTCATTCAGAATGATCAAATCAGCATTTGAGATGCTGTGCATTGCAGTTGGTCTGCTAGTTAGTCCAGCTATCCAATCACATCCACTGTTGAGGCAAAGTCACGCAAGATTTTCTGAGAGCAGACGTTTTGTGTGTGTGTGTGTGTGCACTTTTAGAATTGATGCACATCTTGGCTTTTTCATGCATTTTCATGTTTTTTTTATTTTTTATGCGATATACCAAAATGTGCACAACATATACCAAAATATACCTCTTTCCAAAGAGGTTTTTATAGAATTTTTATCGAATTTACAAAGAGGTTTTTATTGAATCTTTAGGAGGTTATCCCTTAAAATGTATATTCTGTCATCATTTACTCACCCTCATGTTGTTCCAATCTTTTCTTTTTCTGTGGAACACAAGAACAGGTTTGGTGCCCATTGATTGTATGGACAAAAAAACACAAAGGCATTTCTCAAAATACCTGAGTTCCACATAAGAAAGAAACTAGAGGGTGAGTAAATAACATTTTTCTTTGTAAAACATCAATTGAGACACCACATTTATATACAGAAAAAGGAGCAATTCAAATAATGCAATTCAGAAATTGATTTATTAATAAGCAGACCTCGGGGGGGGGAATCTACAATATGACCCCTTTAATCCAAGTGAGATCTCTTTGATATGGTTGGTTTAGCTTTACACGATGAAATCTTCAGTTGATGTTTTTGTAGACATAAAAGCACACATCCTCTCACATTCATTCTGAACATAAACTCATTACCTCAGCCACTGTGTGCTGTGCCGTACAGGCGGTGTGTTCATTCATTAGGCGTGACGGCTGCTATTGTCAGCTTGTGTTTTCGGGGCTTTTTGTACATGAATGAGTGTGGCGTTAGCAACAATGCTGGATCCCTCATCCTTATTCACAGTAACAGCATGCAGAAATGGCTTGTGTGCACCACCAACGCAGGATTTAATACAAACTTCCTCCCTAAAGGTTTTTAAGGTATGATAGAAACGGTTTTTCCATTGTGTGACTCCTTGTCATTGATGTCCTGCTGTCACATCTTTCACTCCTCCTCTCTTGCTTTATCCCTCGTTCTCAGACTGACCTTACACATTCCCTCCTAATACACTCCTGTCATTTCTCCTTATTTTCAACTGTCTTCTCCTGCCTCACAAGGACCATCTGGACCGGTGGCTCTGATAACACAAACTCCACATGCGCTCCTCTGCAGCATCACACTGACTGATATAGTGCACAGCTCTCATGGATTAGCCCATCGATCTGCTCTAATCAGTCCCACAGTCCCCAGAGTGTGCAGCAGACTGTGGATATGCGATTCACAGTAGAGATCAAAATACCACTTTCATTCCATTGTGCCTGATTTGATATATTTGTATGTTACTGTATTTTGATAAACTGTAAGGTAAAAAAAAAAAGAACAATGTCGTCACTAGGGGTGTGTCCGAAGATGAATACCTATTCAGAAAGGCAAGCATAACGACTTTAAATGAATTACAAATTTCAAGCTTAGTTCCTTTTTTAAGCCTTATTTTGTTTTGTTATAAAGTAAATATTATTTTTATATATAGAATTTATTAAATTATTAATAATAATAATAGTAAATAATATATTGATTTAAAGGTACAATTTGTGATATTTTTTTCCGCTAGAGGTCGCTAGAAGCCTATTCAAAACAAAGGCGTAGTTTGATGACTCCAAGTTTTAGAGCGGAAACTTGGGACATGTGGTCTCCATCTCAACGGACGGTGCAAAAGAATAGGGATTGAAGTCTGGAAGAACTAATGTTCTTGGATGCGATTATTAACGTTACTGTAGTATGAAGCAGAGCAGGACCGAGTGTTGCGGGAGCTGAACGAGGAGCTGGAGCGATTGATCAACACACGCCTCACGAGCAGCGGGACTTTTATTATGACACATTATTTATTATGACACATTACACATTTATTATGACGCTTCCGCTTTTCCGGTCATGAGTTTACGGGAGCTGTCCTTGTTGACAGAACCAGCGGCAGATGGTAAACAGTAATTATGTTCCATAAATAAGTAACACAATCCACCATAAAACGTGCAAGAAGTAAATAAGGAACTGCTTGAAGCAAACTAGTGGTTTGCTGGACGCTAGACACTACTTCCGCATTTGTCCACGGCACTGTGTCATGTGGTTTCTACGTCAGTAAAGGCGGTAACAAAGGTAACTGACGTCATTGACAGACGACTGCACTGCCCCTTGTCACTGTTTAGAATGGGAATTTTCTCATGATTTACAAGTAGTTGAAAACATTAGAGATATTGTTAGTAATCGGCTGGACAAAATATATAACACTAGCCTAGTGGTTTTTGGATATTTTACTGCAAAAATTTTACATATTGTACCTTTAAATAATATTATGAATTATACAAGGCATATTTGCTCTAAGGAAACTATAAATGGAATAAAGTTTCGCCTTAAAGGATTAATTCACTTCCGAATTAAAAATTCCTGATAATTTACTCGCCCCATGTTATCCAAGATGTTCATGTCTTTCTTTCTTCAGTCGAACAGAAATTAAGGTTTTTGACTAAAACACTCCAGGATTCTTCTCCATAGTGGACTTCAATGAGGTACAATGGGTGAAAGGTCCAAATTGCAGTTTTATGATCCCAGACGAGGAATAATGGTCTTTATAATTTATATACTTTTTAACCACAAATGCTGGTCTTGCGCTGCTCTGCGAGCCGCCACACATGACATAATCATTAGAAAGGTCACCTTCCACCTTTTGAAGTTTTTCACAAGGAATCCTGTTTGATTACAAATGACATAATCGATTGACCTGGTTCATGGCTTATAATGCTTTAACAAAGATTTTTTTGAAACTCCTATGGGAGAAATGAATGGAAAAAATACTTCCGCAACCAGCGGTGCTGAAAAGGGGGGCGGGCACTGTTATACTCAACCCCAGCAAGCCCCGCCCTAGTGCCGCCACTGAAATATCAACTTTGGATCTCACAGTATATCTGTCTTTATTTACAAGTCATCAGTAAAAAACAATTTTCCTATGGAGAATGAATGGAATTTTTACTTCCGGAACCTAACTTATATTTATGTATTTTATCCAAAGCTACTCATTCAAAGCATTCATCAAAAAGCCAACAATCATTGTATACATAATGCCAGGTTTATCAGACAACTAGATTAGGAAACTTGACTTGGGACTGATATACACTGTTTTAACTCTATTTTTATCTTTAAGAAACATTTATGAAACAGTTTGTGAAAGAAAAAAAAAAAGAATTGTTGCTGATTTCTAGTTTTATAAATGTGAGTTCACCAAGCAGTTTATGAGATTTTGGTATTTCCCAATTCAAGTAGATATGAGTTGGTTTTGCATGCCTGAAATAGCTGCCCAGAGCTGTTGCAAATATGGCCACTTGTGAAAGTGAAAGGGACTTGAAAGGGACTTTGGTTGAAGCACTGTAATGAGTCATGATTAAAATACATGAAGAAAATATGTAGACAGACACACATAGAGAGACAAATGTAGATTGAAACACTTGATTGAAAATTAAATTATTATTTTTTTTCCTGAGGGGTCTGTGCTTGTGTGCGCATGTGTGAGTGTAATAGAAAGAGAAGAGATGATTGATTTGTGGGCTTTAAATAAACACGGGGTCTCATCTCCAGCTGGGTCGTTGTTCTGAGCCTGCAGAACTGTCAATCATGCAACACCTCCTGCTCTTTAGCTATAGAGAGAAGCGCAGCTGTGTGCATGTCTGGTTCAATAGCAAGCGACAGGTCGACAGACAGACAGACCCACAGACAGGCAGGCAAGCAGACAGGTAATCTAAAGCAGCAGTTCAAAGGGAAAGTGCAGTGCTTTGTAGACTTTGCTATGATGTCTGACTCCTCCTTTCTTATTTTCAGCTCTCGAAATGAAGAGTACATGATGGTAAGATAATGGATTTTCATCATAGTTTTATCTAGGGAAGTGCTCTCCAATTAGTGGACTGCAGACCAGATTTGGTTCCAGCAAACTGTGGAAATGGTAAAAAAGAAGCATACTTTAGCATACTTATAAAAGGAGAACTGTTCTTTAAAAGAATATACTTATGAGCGAACTGAATGTAATGTTTTCGGACACTTAGTGCCCCAGGGATGACGCGTTTTTGTAGGCCAACCCAGAAGTTAGCGGCGCACGGGTTCCCTCGGTTGAAAGCCTATGCATTTTTCCCATAGACTTTTGGAAAATCGCAGATAATAAGCTCTGTGTTTAACAAAGGGATATGATACTTGCACGTTTTGTCTATCAAGATAATCTTTACAAGTTAACACAACATTTATAGATTTTGAAGCCTAAATAAAGTGGTCAGATATAAAAGGCTAACAGTAGGCTATAAACGGACTACAGCACACCATGGTCGCGGATCAACGTCGTCACCACCAAGCTTTCTCAAACTGTATTTAAAAAACTACTTTATTTAAAAACATGCTCACTGATTATGATCTGCGCTGTGTATTAATACTTATCCACTTTTTCATGAGAAATGCTGTCCAAATGTCCCGTTTTTAATGACGTCTAAAGTCCCCGCCGAAGGAAGTAGTCCCTTTTAGCAACTTGTTAGCAACCGCCGATTTTAAGACACAGTAAAAGTTTTAAAAAAAATCACAAGTGGGTTATAACTGGTGTGTTTTATGTCATAGATCAAAACGTGAAAGTATTTAGAGGCTTTGTTAACCACAAACCTTATTTCAGGCGATTTAGCAAAAACCAATTCAAAAAACCCATAGACTTTACGGCGTTGGAACTGGAAGTCCTAAAATGCTAACTCGCTTCCGAATTTTGCATACAAAAATGCGTCATCCCTGGGGTACTCTATTTGCTTGTTATTTACAGTTAAATAAATCTGTATTATATTTTTAATATATATTAAAAGCAATTAGTTGAATTTAAGAATGTTGTTTTTGTTTTGTTTTTTTTTGTTTTTTTGGCACACTTAAGTAGGACTTATGTACTACCAAATGTACTTAAAAGCTAAAATATTATTTTATGTAATTTATATTTGTAATTACACATTTGATGAAATTGCAATTTAGTACATTTAAAATATATTAACTTTAAATGTAATATCAAATAAGACACTACTGTTAAAACTATAAATAGTACATGAAATTTTGACTGTTAGTCAACAGATTAAAACATTTCAAATTATTGTTTTAATAATCTTTTTTGTGCTTGTTTTGAAGTAAAATTTAATTTGACTTTATTACAAAGTGCACTTTTTAAAAGTCTGTTAAGTGTGTCATGAAAGTGCACTCTATAAATACAGTGTCCTTTTTATTTCACTAATATTATATTATCTGCATGTACAGTATTTAAAAAAAAATAAAAAATATATATATATATATATATATATATATTTTTTTTTTTATTTTTTTTTAAATACTGTACATGCAGATAATATAATATTAGTGATATATATATATATTAGTGATATATATATATATATATAAGTGATATAAAATATATTTAAGATTTGAGGTACAATACAATTGCACATTCAATTAAGCATGCTTGTTTTTCACAAGAGTGGTTCACACAAAAATTCATTATTTACTCGCGCTCTTGTCATTCCAAACCTGTATGAGTGTTTTGTGGCACACAAAGGAAGATATTTTGAAATATCTTCTTATAATATATATATTTTGATGTTTTTAACCCTATTGAACTTCATTGTATAAACAAACAAGGACAGAAATATCTTCTTTTTTGTTCCTCAGAAGAAATATATATGCATTAAAACTATTAAATTACAATGAATATTTCTGAAATTCATTTTGATTCTTTAGCTATACACAATACTTGCTCCTATAATAGTGTACAGTATGTTATGATTGTTCAGACATTTGCGGGGAGGTAAATTTGAAGATATGGCTTTTTGGACGTGAACAGTTATGACCTGGAATATGTTCCCTTCACCTGTCTAATTGACTCTGATGAATACGGATGAATCTGAGAATGAAATGTGATCTACAGATGAGATCATATATGGAGAGAAGCCATCATCACTGTACACATAGCTACATAAACCATCAAATTTGACCATGTCTGTGTGATGTAGTGTGTTATCTGTGACCTCTGCCCCTAATTCAGCTCCATTTGCGTTTCATGCACATTGAGAGAAAGAGACAAACACTCAGACTCCTGTCAGCATGGAGTCACTGGCAATTTCAACCAATTTATCTTGCGGTTTCAGAAGGGGCAGCGGGAGGTGGAAATTGTTCCAGCTTAACCGTTTCTCTCTTCTTCCCTCCATCCAAATCTTTTCTTCTCTGTACTGTTCTCTCTTTCTCCATTCAATGTGCTTTAATCTCATACAATGAGCTTACCTGTGCCTAGTGAGATGGTGAATGGCTTTCTCTCTTCTAAAAACAGTTTGACCGGTCACGCTAGGCCGCCACACTTCATTAAATACCATGCTTTGCCGTGCTGTGTGTGTGTGAAGGAAAAGACAGATAGACAGGTTGAGAAAAATTGTTCCTATATCTTTGATCTTTTGCTTTCTTTCTCAGTGTTTCTCAGCACATCTGTTTTATTAGAGAGGATGTGCTTAAATGCAGAGCTTCATTATCAGAGGAGATGATTCAAAGTCTTGCTCTTCTTTTTTTCTTTTTTTTTTTGACAGCTGACAGGAAGCAGTGTATTATTAATATTTGAATCCCTGTAGTCTTCAACCTATTTGTCTTCGTCCTGCTTGTACAAAGTACTGAATCAAATTATATATTTCATTATAATTATATAGGAGACTCTCACATGAACATTAATGTCCATGAAATGCATAAGCCACCACATGTAATGAGGAACCACCACTGATGCCTGTTAATATCAGTATTAATTTATCATGTTTTTCCCTTTGATCTACTTATGTAAGTCAATTTTTTTTTTTTTTTTTTTTTTTTTTTTTACTACAAATCATAACTTAGATTTTCGTGACCATTTTACACTCTCTCTTTGACGCTTATTTTTAGAATGATACAGGCTGTTTTGTGCTCCTGTGCCTTTAAGATTTATGTGTAAACATCATCTTTGAAATGTGCTGTACAAAAGCCATATAAAAGGTTGTGGAATGTAAATATATATTCATCTTTTGACAAGTCAGGGAAGTTTTGTTCCTGAATGGGAATTTAAACTAAACAGTTAACTGAATTATTCAACGACTCACTCATAGACAGTAACTTATTTTGTTCCTGAATGAATCCGAGTGTATGAATGAAACCCTAATTAAATGATTCGCTGACATAAAGTCAGTCCCTTGTTGCTACCTACTAGCATAACTATTTAAAAATGCCAAAAAGTCACAAGGAAAATCTCTTATTCTTATGACCCCATTAAAGTGGTAAAATTCTCATTCAAACAATATTGGAAGATATTCATTCCTAGACAGTCGTTCTGCATATTGTGCCATCAGTCAGGACAAGGTTGGGATACAGCTGAGTATTTCTCTTCCTCAGCTCATCATCCTGTTACCTTGAGCAAGAGGGCTATTTAGTCCAGTGAGGACAGGTAAGAGTGTGTGGGCGAGGAAACAGTGGCCTATAGAGTACTTTTCAAACAGACTGCATTTCTTTATGAGGCAGACAGAAGGGAGAATATGTGGGATGAATTGAAAGACACAGAAGTGCTTAGAGATCAGAATAGTTGAAAGAGATGGCAGGTGGCTAACAATGAAAGGAAATGGAGCGAACAGATTTTAAAGTGCCCTCAAAAAGAGTGAGTGAAGACGACGTTTATGGGGACGTCTGAGATAAGTGAGGGCATAAATTTGCTCCCAGGCATACAGTGTCATGCAGGGAGACTTTCTGAAGACTAAATGTTCATGCCATGTCAGGGCATCAAAAATAGAGAGAGATGACTTTCTCAGCTGTTTGTTCATCACTAAAGCTGTGCCTCAAGCCGTTTGTATAGTTCAGGGCAGATCGACTGCGTGCGCGAGTCTGAACTCTCTGACTTTCAGTGCCCGCTTGTTTTATTGCAGTCATTATGATACATTACGGTTTCCATGTCAACTTTAGCCGGTCCCCACATGCTTACAAATGACCATGAGCAACATGCCCCATCTGGCTAGATTATAGTGAATCAGGGACATATGTTGGTGTTTTATATTGATAATACCTGGAGAGATCTCAACAACTGTTGATGGACCCCCTGAAAGTTCACGATCTACCAGCAGTGTGCATAGAAACCATGGAAGTTATTAAACCAAGCCATGAAAGCCATGTGACTGATCACTCTGAGGCCAAGGAAGATGTCATGACAATGCTGATTGAATGAAATATTTGTTTTAATAATGAAAACTATAACGTACTTGATTATTATTACCATTATCATTTAAATATAATAATAAAATAAATATAGGCCCGGGCAGGCAGGGCTTAGATTAAGCCAAGATTAGGCCTTAGTTCAATTAGGACATTAGGACCGCTTTTATAAATTACTGGTGTACATCTTGAGACAAAACAATGGCACTGAAATTTTAAGATATCAGTGCAAGTTGCCTTCAGTTAAAGCATTAGTTCACTTTGAAATGAAAATTGCCCCATGAATAACTCACCCTTAAGCCATCCTTGGCGTATATGACTTTCTTCTTTCAGACGAATACAATTGGAGTTATATTAATAATCACCCTGAAGCTCCTGAAGCTTTATAATGGCAGTGCATGGAAAGCACCGGTTTGAAGCTCAAGGAAGTTCATCCATCCATCATAAACATACTCCACACGGCTCCGGGGGGTTAATAAAGGCCTTCTGAAGCAAAGTGATGTGTTTGTGTAAGAAAAATATCCATATTTAACACGTTATAAAGTAAAATATCTAGCTTCTACCAGACCGCCTTCCTTATTCAACTTATGAAGAAAGTGTAATGCCTCTCGCAGTTCAAAATACTTGCGCTACTTCCTACACCTTCCATATTCAACTTACGAAACAAGTTTTTTCATAAGTTGAATACGGAAGGCGGTCTGGCAGAAGCTAGTTATTTTATTTAAAGACCTTTGTAGTCAATAATTGTATCCCTTAAAACTAATTTTTGATCACCAAAATGACACATTTAAATGTTTTTTTTTTTCCTGTGAAAAAAACATAATACCTTAAAATAGCTTCAATGTAACTCTACACCCTTTCCTCATTAATATACAGAATCTATGAATATGATAATTAGCCCTGGCGCCTATCATAATTAGCCCCGCCTCCTAGATCCAAATTAACTTATTGAGGTAAACGCTGCTAATGGTATTGCTTTTTACAACGCCGGACACATAACGGTAATTAGATAGACATATGACTTGATTTTCACCACAGGGGGGACTGTTTTTTTACACAAACACATCACTTCACTTCAGAAGGCCTTTATTAACCCCCCAGAGCCGTGTGGAGTATGTTTATGATGGATGGATGCACTGTTTTGAATTTCAAACCAGTGGTTTCTGTTCACTGCCATTTATAAAGCTTGGACGTATCAGGATATTTATTAATATTTCGCCAATTGTATTCATCAGAAAGAAGAAAGTCATATACATCTAGGATGGCTTGAGGGTGAGTAAAAGCTTGGGGTAATTTTCATTTTAAAGTGAACTAATCCATTAAAAGAGCTCAAATATACTTTTATTTTATTATGGGACTAGGATTAAGCCTTGTCTGTGAAACCAGGGGATTATATAAATAAAACCCCTCTCTGACCTTTAACCTCTGGTGGTTGTTTTCACCTGTGTGCAGGTGTGTGGATGAAGGCCACGCGGAGCTGTCGCATGAGAGAGAAGCGGGCGGACTTTGTAGCCGGCTGTCTCGGCGGACGGGTCATCGCTGCGGGGGGACTCGGTAAGTAACTGCCGATGTTGAATAGATTATGCAAATAGGATCAACTGAGTTTAGAAAATCAGGAAAGAAATCTACAAAGCGCAGCACAGGGACTGTCATTTTTCAGAACAACCTGCGGCAGAAACGGCCTCCTAATAAAATGCCAGATCGAGCAAATGGATTCATTATGTCAGGTCTTTATGTGCAGCCATGAGTAAGTACTGTGCACTAATATCGCCTAGCAACAAGAATCTACCTCACAGTACATCGACAACAATTACAGGCCACATCTGAACAACTTTACGAACCCTGCGACCTTCTCTTAGGAAGCAATCTGCATAATTTGCATTGATATTTTTAGCGTGTAGTTCGATCATTCCCTTATCCATTTGTTTCATTTATAAGCAGAACTTCGTTTTAATTGGAAAGTCAAAGAATCACACTTAGCTTCATTATGAATCAATGAACATGTGAAATTGCTCAACGACAGCCTGTTCCCTAGACTGGCATGTCTTTAAACAAAATGATTTGTTCATTTGGGTCTTTACGCTCCAGTGAAGAGGCTCTGAATATCAGGCTCAAATGCTGCCTTATTTCTTTTCCAGTCTGTTTGTCTGTGGCTACATTACTAGAGGGAGAAAGAGAGATTTCTTCAATAAATGTCAGCTCAAAGAGTGGGCGAGAAATTTCTGCATCTTCCCAAAAAATGATATTTAGGGCAGAGCGTTGCGGATTATACATGGCACATTTTTATTTCATATTTTCCTGTCTAGAAATAGACAGAATTTCAGGCATCACAGGAGCCAATGGAGAATTGTGTGCGTGTGTATTTTCACTATTCATAGAACGTGAGAACATTCACGTTTGAGCGTCGCACTACTTCCTTATTCACCTGCTCCATCTATCCTCTCTTAGTTGTTGTTATTTCTTTCTACCCCTTCATGTCTTCGTGTCATGTCGCAGGTGTGTCTTTTCCTCCCTTCGTATTTAGTGTCACTGCTGTTGCTGTTCATTTTTTTTATCTGGTGCTGTTTCTGAGCTATTTTTGTGTCTCCTTCAGTGGCCTCTTTTCATCGTCTTTTTCTTCTGTTCTTCCTTTTAAGCTGCCGTTGTTGGACACTCAGGCGATACAGACTTATGCACACACGCACACACAAACACACACAGATATAATGATATAACTGGAAGAGATGCTTCATTCCCTGTAGCTCCTCGTGTCTTTCCAGAATTAATGGCAGCTATTATGTCCATACTTGAGAAATTGCTCTTCAGATGATTTGTCCCTCAATCATCTATGGCCTCATTCAAATGTACTCATTTATGCCTATATATGCTCATTAGTTCAGGTATAGACCCTTTTCCCGGAGAAACCCGGAAAAGGGCCTATTATGGCAGGATCAGTGTAAAGAAATGATTGAATGAATGTATTTCCAAGGTGTTTGTATTAAGGTAATTAGGATAATTAAGATTGATTTACTCAAGAGCTGCTTTGTTTGTCATATTTGGATGATTACATGACATGTTGTCAAATATTGTCTGAATTTCGCCATTTTTGTCCTTTTTGCCATTTGTGATGACTCATTTTTCATACTCTTCCTTCTAGTCCTGTTCACTAGGTAGTGAATGATTTGACAGTTTTGTGCATTACATGCATAACTGCGTAAAATGCCTCAGTTGCTTAATGTACTCTCATGTGTCTTGTGAGTTCAGCAAGATGTCACCATAGACATGAGCAGAGAGATAATTTCCACTTTCCATCCTCTCTTTCCACTCTGACAGCTGCTCTCAGTTGTAGCGTGAGAAAACCTGGCATCGTGTGGATGTTTACATTGTTACCATAACAACAATGGATATTTACGACACTTTATGAACAAATAAATCAGATTATAGCTGTGTCCGAAACCACTCACTCGTTCACTCATTCACTAATCCCTATATAGTGTATGGCATTTGAGTGCACTATATCTGTATGGAGTGAACGAAATGAAGTGAGTGAATTCGGACGCTGACGTATACACTGTGTGTCGGAGATATCTGTATCAGAAACGGCTCGACACACGATAAAACTATTTTATCCTACATGTTATTTACATTATAAAACAATGTTAATAACAACAACAATCATAATGACTTTATTTTGTAATCATCCATGCCTCTGTGCCAGCTTTGTAGTTTAATCGATGTATATTTTTTTGTCATGCTTAATGTGTTCATAATCATTTAATACTATAAATACTGCAAACAAAAATAAACACATTAACAAGTGTATATAATTTCATGTATTTATACTTTTTAATAAAGTTGTTAGAAACGCTCACGCTCACAGATGACGTGGTCTTTGAGCGCCCTCAGGCGACCGTTATGATTTGAATACGCTACCTATGATTAACGAATTTTTTTAAATCATCCACTAAATTATCATCTTTTAAAGTTTAATGAGTTAACAGTGCCACAAATTATTAAAACACATTGCTGTTAGTAAAAACACATTAAATGGATTTAATGCCTACATAATATTTTAATAATATAAATAATATTTTTATTAATATAATTTCATTTTTTTTTATTCATCTATATAATAATGTCCCCCTACATTTTAGTAGGTTTTACTCAAGTAGTGATTAATAAAAAATAAAAAAGGTTAAAAAAATTGGATTTTGGGAAATAGTGCTTCAGCAAGTGTACATTGAATGTACACTCGAAATCAGAGAGAATTGTGGGTATAAAGTATTGAACGAATGTAGGGAATGAAGTCGTTCACTCAGAATTCGGACACCACTACAAAATGGCCGACACCCGATATAGTGGACTATATAGTGGATAGGGAGCGGTTTCAGACACAGCTTATGTTTCATAAATGGCTTAAATACTGTCATTGTAACAGTATATGTATTTTGATTGTAGTGATGAACAACATTTCAGCAACCAAGAATATTCGGACGAAAATTGTCATAAAGTTGATCACCTGAGAACACTAAAACCTGAACAGCAAAAAAAGTTCAATTACCCAAACTTTAGTTTTGGTTTCAGTTTTCAACTAAATTAAAATTTTCGTTTCAGTAAAAAAAAAAAAAAAAGTTTCAGTGCATTACTAGTTTACAAATTGTCAATTTGGATTTAGAAACCAAATAAGTTTTGTGTACAGTCTGAACAAAGCTTAACCGTGTGTTCACACCGCTGGTGGCGAGAGCGTCAACATTCGCCTTGGCCGCCCTGCCAACAACGCTGTACTGTTAGTTCAAACCGCCGCCGACGGGAGGGTCAAAGTAAATGACAAGTTGCGTTAACCAATTGGAAGCCTCTCAAGCGAGGACATCTACATTCCGATTGGTTGCCGCCGAACTGCGTCATAGCTCATTACCATAAAGTTAACCTGATTTCAACTCGCCGTGCCGCTCTCGCCGGAGCTCGCTGCCGGGCTCTCATTGAAAATGAATGACTTCCTGTCACTTTGACGCTCTCGCCTCCGGCGGTGTGAACACAGTAAGGAAACTGCTTTGTGTTAGCTTGATTCCTGCTGATGGTTCAGCTTCATTTAATGTTATTTGTTGCTGAACAGGAGCTGTATTTAGCTGTGTGTAGATATTAAACGTTTAGATTTAGATCTATGATAAATTTAATGGTAATATTTAAGATTTGCATTTCTGTAAGGTGGAAAACTCCCTATAGATCAGTGGTGCAAACTTTTTAGAGTGGTGTACCCCCTGAGGCATTTAACATCCTTCTGTGTTATCCCACCTCTTCCACTTAGACTGCAGTCACACCTTTTCCATTAAGGCACAATATTTGCCCACTTAAATTGATTGCAATCCAGTGCATTTTTTTTACTTTATAAATACCTTAATAAAATGTTTCAAATAAAAAATGTTCAATAGAGAGATTATGCAATGATGTTAAAGGTGCAGTGAGGTTACGAATTGCAATATAGAGAAGCTACGGTGGCCAACACAGGACAAAGATGTCATCCTCTGAGACAGCAGAGAGCAGCCAGTCAAGCCAACATGTCCGTTTAGGGCTGCTGTAGAAACATGCAAAATGGCGACTTCGATGTAAAGGGACCTGCGGTGTATGTAGATAAAGTGGCTCATTCTAAGGTAATAAAAACTTAACAGTTCATCATGTAAGATCTTTATACACCACTGAAAACATAGTTATGTATATAATATTGCATTTCTGTCAATAGATCCTCTTAAAATGTACACATTGCACCTTTAAAAACGAAGTTAAACTTTTAAATATTAAACTAAAACTGCCAGTAGGTGGCAGTAAGTCACTGTCTTAATGAGTGAGTCATTGATTCATTCAGTAACAATTGTATTGCACATTGTATTGCACGTTTTGCTATCGAAGAGAGATTTTCATGCTAGTAAGTGCTAAAGCCCCACTTTATACAAACATAAATGGTCCAGAATGGAAGTAATGTAGCACGATTTCCTAAGGCAGCATTCTTTGCACACAACCTATCATATGCACGCTGCTTTGACCACAAAAAACGAGGTAATTTGATTGGATGTCATGTTTTTGACCTTTTGCGATATTTTGCCTGCTAGAAATACGTGCTCAGTTTTAATGTTATTTTAAGGTGGAGTAGAATTAAAATGAAAAACAAAACTGTCCTGAAAGTGAAATCATTCAGCAAAGATAAATCCAGCCTTTGCAAAAACAGCTTCTACAAATCTGTTCTTACAAATATGTATTTGTGTGAACATACGAGCGCCTGAAGATGCGTAGCAACATGCAGGAGCTCTCAACGTGACACTTTTGATTACCACAAGCGGATTTGCCCAAGTGTTTGTTCTACCAGGAAATTATGATAACAATAGTCACCGCACCAGCCCGTCCATATCATCTGCAGTTCAATTTGAGTAACCATGGAAACTTAGTGGCAGGTACCGTATGATGATTTAGGTCTCGGCACCAAAGGCAAAAGAGTGAAAACATCCAGCCTGGTCTAACTGACCCTGGGGAAAATGAGAAAATGTTCGTTGTTCACTGCGACTGCAGTGTTTGTGCCAGGATTTACCAGGGAAACTTTGTTTTTATTTATTTATTTATTTATTTTGCAACATCAGAGGAAAAGTTTCCTGAAGCATGAGCCACAGAATCTGTAGGAGTTACATAATTTGAAGAAATCTGCATTGAGCCACCTGTTCAAACTTGTTTTAGTCCCAAAACCCACCAGGTGGCAAGTGCTTCATCTGTGAGAAACATCCGCAATGTGTGTGTGTGTGTGCTGTGAGAATGAGAGCGCTGTGGATGCTGTGTGCTAATGTGGAGAGGGTGTTGTGTTGATTGAATGGCTGGAAAGGCTGTCTAATGTGCATTGCTTTCTGCACAACTGCCTTTGAATCCAGGCAGCTCACAATGAAATGTTCAATACTAAATGTGGAAATTCTTCTTTTAGGCTTTGACATGTGGACTGGGAGACTTGTTTAGAGTGTTTAACTTTTAGTACTGGACAAGCAGTTTTCTGTCTTGTGTATTTCTTTGTGAATCAGGAAGTTTGGGAGGGAAATATTGAAGGGTTCATTCCCCACTCACCACCCCCCTCCCTTTTTTTAAATAGCCAATAGTTTGCGTCACAGTCGTGGATTATGCTTTGCTAATTGCTAGTTGATTTTAGGTGGTGTTGGGGGAGGAGCTTCTCATTCTAGGATGAGTCATCAACATTTTTAGTGCATTTTCTCAAAAGAAAGCTGTTAAAAGTTTTTGTTTATATATAAAATATATAATTATTAAAAATTATATTACATTGTTTCTGAAATTAAGCAAATGACTTTTATTATTGACTTGCGTTTTATTACTGACTTAAAGGAACACTCCACTTTTTTTTGAAAACAGGCTCATTTTCCAACTCCCCTAGAGTTAAACAGTTGAGTTTTACCGTTTTCAAATCCATTCAGCCGATCTCCGGTTCTGGCGGTACCACTTTTAGCATAGCTTAGCATAGTTCATTGAATCTGATTAGACCATTAGCATCTCGCTCAAATCTCACTCTCATTCCAGCGTAATAATCCAGGAACTTTTCAGCCGTACCATGGGTGCAGCAGACGCAATGATATTACGCACCACTGGTGACCCCCTGCTTGCACAGGGAACGTGCCTTGCAACCATGGAGACGTTTGTGAGAGGCGCTGTGTAATATCATTGCGCCTGCTGCACCCATGGTACGGCAGAAAAGTTCCTTGATTATTACGCCAGAATGAGAGTATAGTTCCTAGCCATATCAGCCTAGAAAATCACAACTTTTCATTTTCCGTCGGTCTTAGTACAGGATGTAACTACAGAAGAGTCAAGTTTTAAATAGGAAAAATATCTAAACTCTTTGGTCATTTTTGAGCGAGATGCTAATGGTCTTATCAGATTCAATGAACTATGCTAAGCTATGCTAAAAGTGGTACCGCCAGACCCGGAGATCGGCTGAATGGATTCGAAAACGGTAAAACTCAACTGTTTAACTCTAGGGGAGTTGGAAAATGAGCCTATTTTCAAAAAAGTGGAGTGTTCCTTTAACTAAAGTCACACAAACCATTGAAATAGTAAATATATATATACAGTACAGTCCAAAAGTTTGTAACCACTAAGATTTTTAATGTTTTTAAAAGATGTTTCGTCTGCTCACCAAGGCTACATTTATTTAATTAAAAATACAGTAAAAAACAGTAATATTTTGAAATATTATTACAATTTAAAATAACTGTTTTCTATTTGAATATATTTCACAAAGTAATTTATTCCTGTGATGCAAAGCTGAATTTTCAGCATCGTTACTCCAGTCTTCAGTGTCACATGATCCTTCAGAAATCATTCTAATATGCTGATCTGCTGCTCAAGAAACATTTAATGTGTAAATAATTTAAATAGTACACAGTTATTTTAAATTGTAATATTTCAAAATATTACTGTTTTTTACTGTATTTTTAATTAAATAAATGTAGCCTTGGTGAGCAGACGAAACTTCTTTTAAAAACATAAAAAATCTTAGTGGTTCCAAACTTTTGGACTGTACTGTATATTTTATATATATATATATATATATATATATATATATAAAAAATATATATTATTTGGAAATATTGTTTTGAATGTTGACTAGGGCTGCACGATTTATTGCAATTAAACCGCAAGTGATTTTGCAAAGGCTGCGATTATTTTATGCGCAAATTGTCAGAGCTGTACAGCTCTGTGATCAGTAGTAAATGCTTCTCCATCTGAAAGCCAGAGGGCGCTCTTGCACAGAAGAAAATAACATGCAATAAACAGAAAATTTAAATGCTTTGATTGATTAAACATGACTAATAAACAAACGACTGCCTTATTCTGTGTAAGAAGCCACATCATCTCACAGAAGAATGCTCAACTGTTATGATGATGTGAGTTTGGAGTAAAAACATGTTATTAAATGTTGTCTTTTGTTGGACAGTATGTTAATAAATGCTGTTTGACACATGTTTTGTTTTTTCAAATTTACATTATAAGTAATTTAATCTCGCAGTGCTTTCAGATGGATTAGCATTTGGAGCCATACTATATTGACAAGCGACGCGTAAAAAATCATAATCACACTAAGAATCACATTTAACTTGGTTAAATGTTATTTTTCGTATCGTGCAATAAATCGTGCAACCCTAATGTTGACATTATTTTCTTTTCTATTAACTATTGAGTAATATAAAAGTAAAAAAAAAAAAATGTTAGTGTTATAAACTAGGACTGTCAGTTGTATAAAATAATCTTATGTATAAAGATTAATCTTATGATTTCTGGTCATTTGGAAAAAGCACAAAGAAACAGTAAAATATAAAAAATATATATTAATATTTTTAAAAAATATATCTTTATTAGTAGTAATCATATATTAATAATTCTTATTATTTAACTTATTTATGCTAACTTTAATAGGCATAAAAATACATTTTGTAAAATGTAAAAAAAATTGTCAATTTTAATGGACCCCCAAGCACTGAAAGCCTCTGCACTAGCATATAGATTACCTCACATCTGTGGTACATCGTTTAATCCTGTGTTGAAAAGGCACCATTTAATATATTTCATGGTTTATATCAAAGTAAGCCATTGTTAAAAATATTTTTTTGTTTGTGAATTGCAACAATGATTTGTTCTGTTTTGTGTGTGTATTGTGTGCTTTCAGGTAACCAGCCGTCCCCACTGGCGTCAGTGGAGAGTTATAACCAGCTGAAGAGGAGATGGGAACCCGTGGCCCCGTTACCCAGCCCTCGCTGCTCCTGTGCCTCCATTCAGACCCCCAACATGCTGTTCCTCATTGGAGGGGTGTCCCAGGGTCCCAGCAATGCTGTGGAAGCCCTCTGTTTGAAAGAGACCGTCTGACACACACATGCACACACACACACACACACTAATGGACAACTATAACAAATCCTCACATGCTGTACTTTCCAGAGTGTAGGCTCTGTAAACACACACACAGACTGACGTCAAGTTGACGTGTGTGTCTCTGACAAATATTCACAGACTTTCCCCTCAGAGGACGCATCAGCTTTATACTTTGAATAGTGGAGACAATCTACTGGAGCTTGGACAGCGTTCCACACCTCTGGACAGAGGAGTTTTGGACTGGAGATCTAAGACGAGCAAAAAATATAAAAGTATATTAATTAATTGAAAAATATTTATATATATATTGATTATAACAATGTATTAATACATTGTTAGAATAAATATATATAATATTTATTAACATATAGATTAACAAAAAAATATATAGATATAGATGTGCAGACCTACACAGACAGGCACACGCAACACTCCAGGCGCCTTTGAACTGTACAGCATTTTCAGTATAAATGCAGGGTAATTTTCTGGCAAACTAAAGAGGAACTTAGGGCCATATCCACCACGCTGCCACAGCACCCGTCTGAGGTAGCATGTTTAGCACTTTTTGTACTATTGACAAACAGAGAATCTTCTGCGCGAGACTTCAGAAGTGGGAGGCGGATGCGTGTACGTGTGTGTTTTTGTACCTTCACAGCCATGTACGTGTGAAATAGAGCATTGTTATGAGTGGAAAGAGCAACTTATAATGGCAAATCACTGATGCCTCACTGTAGCAAGAGACAGGGGAGAAGGATGACAATGTGGTTAATCTTGCTGGTTAATTAAAGGAATGTTCCAGGTTCAAAACAGCTTATTTGTGACATACTGTTGATTACTACATACAATAATTTTCATGTGTCCATCAGTTAGTAAAATCAAGCAAATATGTTTATAGTAAGCCATGTGTCCACCAAAGCTTTTTTTTTCCAGCGGCTAGCATTCTCATCCAATTGTTTTCAATGGGAGCGACACGTTTTTTTTTTTTTTATATGCCAGGAGGGGAGGCCCTGAACGCTTGGTGTTTTTTACTTTTTACTCGAGTTGAGAGAAGAATGTTCAACTTTGAGTAAAACGCTGCGCACCTTATCACTGTCACTTTTTAGCCAGCCGTCCAATCAGAGTATAGGAGGGGCGGGGCAAATACCGAACTCCGACAAACTGTCACCACGTTCTTGCTGTACAACGACATCAAAAAGCAGAGAACGGAACAAAATGGATGAGGAATTAATATTGCTGGCTTCCAAACATACATACGTGGACAAAATTGTTGGTACCCATGATAAATATGATCAAAGATGACTGTAAAAATAAATCTGCATCATTTATCCTTTTAATCTTTAATTCATAAAATTGGCAAAAGTCTAACCTTTCATTGAAGGAAAGGAATTGAAAGTGGGGGGAAAATCACATTATGAAATAAATGTTTTTCTCCAAAACATGTTGGCCACAATTATTGGTACCCTTTTATTCAATAATTTTTGCAACCTCCTTTTGCCAAGAGCTCTGAGTCTTCACCTATAATGCCTGATGAATTTGGAGAACACCTGACAAGAGATCAGAGACCATTCCTTCATACAGAATCTCTCCAGATCCTTCAGATTCCCAGCTCCATGTTGGTGCTTCTTCTCTTCAGTTCACTTCACTCCTTTTCTTTAGGGTTCAGGTCAGGGGACCATGGCAGAAGCTTCATTTTGTGCTCAGTGACACATTTTTGTGTTGGTTTTGATGTTTGTTTTGGATCATTGTCCTGATGGAAGATCCAACCACAGCCCATTATTGGATTTCTAGCAGAAGCGGCCAGGTTTAGGTTTTTTTTTTTATCTGTTGGTATTTGATAGAACCCATGATATCATGTATCTGAACAAGAAGTCCATGACCTCCAGCAGAAAAATAGGCCCACAACATTAAAGATCCAGCAGTATATTTAACTGTGGGCATGGGGTATTTTTTATCCATGTGTGCACCAAACCCATCTGGTGGGTTTGCTGCCAAAAGTGTTTTTTTGTTTCGTCTGACCATAGAAGCTGGTCCCGTTTGAAGTTCCAGTCGTGTCTGACAACTGAATATGCCTGAAATTGTTTTTGGATGAGAGCAGAGGATTTTTCTTGAAACCCTCCTGAACAACTTGTGGGGATGTAAGACTCAAGACTCAACTAATCTCTGCAGTTCTCCAGCTGTGATCTTTGGAGAGTCTTTGGACACTCAAACTTTCCTCCTCACCACGCATTAGGACGATTTAGACACACGTCCTCTTCCAGGCAGATTTGTAACATCTTCAGAAACTCGTGGCAAAATGTATACGTTTTAAAACAAAAACGCACTAGTGTAAACGGGGCCATAGTATGGGTACGTTTGATTTTCAAAACACCAGCCATGCCGGAATTTGAAAAATTCAATATAATGTTTTTTTAGGCTTATGTTAGCATATATTGTTTAATTGTTATGGTAATACTTTTGAAACTGTCTCTTTTAATAGTCATCCAGACTGATCACTGTAAGTGCATTACTGTAAACATGTGTCATATTTGTTTATACTAGCCGATGCACTTGTTTTCTTAGCCAAGTAAACTTGTATTGAACCCAGAACATTCTTTTAATACCAGTTAAGTTTGGAGAGAGGGAAAGTCGGATAGTGTTCCTTTTTCTGGAGTGAGCTGTATGCGGAAAACCTTGACACTAAAATATTCGACACTCAGCGCGTTAAACACACAGGAAATGTGTTCGGCGATCAAGCTCACATGCAGTGATATTCATATTTAATTGGAAGCTTTTTCTTCAGGGTAAGAGCTAATTAAATTTAGTCAAAGTAGTTGCAATTCAAGGCTCACATTAACTGTTTCTGAGTGACCCATTTACAGGACGAGAGATGAACGCTCTCAGGAGACGTGGAGGAGGACAGAGGGCTCACTTCCTGTAATTTGTGATGAGATAAAACCCTTGACGTAGACCTCATATGCCTCATTTTCAGTTCACCAGTGCCCTGTGAGGGTCTTGTATTGCCCTCAATGATGATTTGACATGGGTATCGGGTCACAGAGCTCATTTAGCATGCCGAAAACAGAAATCATGTATGTCAGGAATTCACATTGCTTAGTTTGGATGCACCAAGTGCATCTTCACTAGGAGAGGTCAGTATGGGTTTGATTTATCTGGTCTCTGTGTGTTTGTATAAATATGTGCATCCACACACTGATTATCATCTGATCTCAGATGGGTTGTTGACCTGTTGTTATTGGGCGATATGATGCCTGAGGGCACAATAAGACATTCATACATATTCATACTGACTGTTGTTTTGAGTGCAAATGGCTGTTTGTGTGTTTTTAGTTGGAATATTAAAGGGATAGTTCACCCAAAAAATGAAAGTTCTGTCATCATTTACTCACCCTCAAGTAGTTCCAAACAAAGGAAGATATATGTGACCCTGGACCACAAAACCAATCATAAGTCGCACGGGTATATTTGTAGCAATAGCCAACAATTCATTGTATGGGTCAAAATTATCAATTTTTCTTAGATGCCCAAAATCGTTAGGATATTAAGTAAAGATCATGTTCCATGAAGATATTTTGTAAATTTCCTACCATAAATATATCAAAAATGTATTTTTGTGAGTGGATATGTATTGCTAAGGACTTCATTTGGACAACTTTAAAGGCAATTTTCTCAATATTTTGATTTTTTTGGCTCCCTCAGATTCCAGATTTTCGTTGTGTAGTTGTGTATCGGCCAAATATTGTCCTATCCTAACACACCACACATCAATGGAAGTCTGATTTATTCAGCTTTCAGATTAAATATAAATCTCAATTTCAGAAAATTGACCCTTATGACTGGTTTTTGTGGTCCAGGGTCACATATTTGGAAGAATGTCAGTAACCAAACAGATCTCGCCTGGTTACTGACATTCTTCCAAATATCGTCTTTTGTATTCAGCAGAACAAAGAAATTCATAAAGGTTTGGAACTACTTGAGGGTGAGTAAATGATGGGGGGGGAAAAAATCATTTTGGGGGGGAACTATCGCTTTAAGTACTGAATGTCAGTTTGGTTTACATTCAACATTAAAATGCCTCATAGAAACATAAGAATCAAAAGAACAACACATTCAATCCACATACTTGTTTTAGATTCATGCCTAACCGATGACTGTAATGATGTGCTGGCTGACGACAGTCTTGTGCATCACGTCACAGTGGAAACAGACAAATAGATGGATATTTATGCCTGTACGAAGCCATGACAGTCATCCTGCTCACAGACAACAGAGGATTGGAAGATGTCAGAAAATGAGCTTTCAGATTTTTATTTTATTTTTAATTTGGCCTCATTAATGTAGGCTCTGCTGCAGGCTAACTCAGATGGTGAATTCATTTTCACTTTGCTTTATATGAGGGTAAATGTCACAGTGGTTCAAACCTGAAACATCCTCCAGCACGGCAGAAGACGACAATGTGTGAATAGATGATCTAAGGGAAAGAGATAATGCCAAGAGAAATATACCTCTATTTTTTCTTGTCTACGAATTCTGCAACAAGACACATGACACATTTTTCGTTTTCACTCGAGTCTCGTTTCTGCCGCCTCTATGAAATGGAAACGCTGAACGTCTTTATTCATGAAAAAAACATCTCGAGATGTTAAACAGCTCTGGTGAATGAGGGGCTTCAGTGGAGCTAAGCTTATATTTTCATATCTAGAGGTGCGAAATGTTTTACTCCAGTTTGTTTCAGAGGTGTCGTTCAGACCTCTCCACAGTGCTTTAAATTACTTTAGGCAATTCAAATCATTGGACTCTGGGCTTTTTTTTATTATACAAACATGTTCGAATGCATTTCGTCTTTTACCCTTATTTGTATGTAAATCACTTTGGAGTAAACGCTGTGTATGATCACCTAAACTCTTAAGTAGCAATTGTTTTGCAGTGATTTTTCATGTTTCTCCGTGTTCTGAATATTCTCTGTGGTGGGTTGTTAAAATAATGCAGTTCTTCAGTGTTTCGTGGATTAACATGTTTGTTTTGTTGATTTGTGAGGTGACAGGTTGTCATGTTGACTTGTAATCTGAGGAGCTGTAGAGATGGTCTGTTGTTTCAATATGATGTTGTGCCGTCATATAGTGGTGTACTAGTGGTAGCTGATGGCCTCTGACAGTCTTCAATATGCAGTGCCGATATTCTGGGCGTATTTCAGCTTCTGACTCATAATCTCCATAAAAAATCAATCAAAATCCACATTATTTCACTGCATAATCTCTAATCTAGACTGATAAGTCTTGGTTTTAGCCCTGAGCAGAAAATGCAATTTTAGTTCATGTTTTTCCACATCTGAAATATTGCCATGGAGGATTGTTTCACACTGAGGTAGATGAGCAGAGACACACGGTCGGCCCAGGGGAACTCGCAATGTCCCATGAGATTACACTGCACCCATCCACACAACGAAAGCTGTTTTACCCTCTAGCGTACTGTTGTCGACCACGCACTGATTCAACCTCTGTTGTTACACTTTGAAAAACAGGTAACTGTTATCCATGTTTATTCTGTGAAGAACTATGGGACAGTAGAATTGATGTTGTATGAGCACCGTAGGCATGAACCTGTGTGAGATTGGACAAGATTTATTCATAACCAGGCTGTTGATGGCCATTTATTGAAGCTTTATATAAAACTGCTAACATTCGAGTCTCATTTACATGTCTTAGAGGGATAGTTCACCCCAAAAAAAGAATGTTCTCTCATTTACCCTAATGTTATTCTATACCTGGATGGCTTGCAAAACTGTACAATGGGGTCCAAAAGTTGAATTGTTTAAGAACTCAAGAGTGAGCATTTTTTCAAAATGTTCCACAAAATAAAGTTGTACCGATTTGGAATGGCATGAGGGTGAGTAAATGATGACAGAATTTTCATTTTTGGGTAAGCTATTTTGTAAAGTTGCTGTACTGTAAGTGCTAGTGTTCCAGTATTTTGCGAATTTCAACCACACAATCTGTTGAAAATTCTCTACCGCTCAAAGCCATGAACGTACAAAATGATTGGCAGAGTCTATCTGGATAAAATAGCGCAGGACACCCCCTTAATTACTTTTTTTGTTTTTTTACAGAATACTGTTCTGTCACAGAGACAGGTGTGAAATCTCAGGACACCTATTTCAGTGATATCTGTCAGATTATAGTTACATTTTCAAGTGTGGTATTCCCAAAATTGCTTACAGTACCTTTAATGTTGTCATCAGAATGAAGAATAGTTTGAAAGCAATATATAAAGTGCACAGATTATCAGTGAAATGTCTAGCACTGGTTAAAGCCCCCATTGGATGTTAGCTGGGATTTGAGCTGCATATCACACTTCACTTGAAACTTAATAGATGGGTTGACATGGTTTGGATTTATATCTGAATTGTGTTGAACCGTGTTGACACACAATTGCGAGTCCAGTTCAGTAGTTCAGTGCCTATATATGTGAGGTAGTGCCTCTACTGCGATTTCTGTAATAAACTCTTTGAACATTTCTATGTGATCCTGTGTGGTTCAATGTCTCTTCCTTGAAGTTTAACGTAATCCATTTGATTTTCCCGGCAAAAATATATTCTGAGTCCTTTACATAAAAATCAATCTACAGGCTTCCATAGGAAGTTGGGGAAGGTCTTGTTTTTTAAGTTTCGTTACAAGCTGTTCACACATTGGCAATGAATAAGAGATTATTACATTAAAATTCTTACATATTGCCCATTTAAAATCTTGTCGCTAACAATGTTGGGGAAAGTTACTTTTAAAAGTAATGTGTTACAAAATTGCTTTATTAGTCCCTAAAAAAGTAACATCACTTTCTTTTTATGAAAAGTAATGTATTACGTAACTTTTTCTCACCTGGGTTCTATTTTGGCAAATGTAAAAGGCCCTTTCACACCAAAAGTGTAATGAATAAGCCACAGGCTGAAGGAAATGCACATTCACGCCTGTACAGTAGAGGGCGCAGCTCGAACAAACCTTTCAGCTGTGCTGCCATTCTGAAAGAATTGGGGGTTATGGGTTATGACGTTCGACATTTACCCTATAGGACGCAGGAGAAGAAAGTTCAACAATCTTCAGCAAAAGAATTTTAAAAAAGTGATGTTTATCTAAAGTCATTTTTGCGTATTGTTAGGCTATGGTTGAATTGGATCATTGAATGACCGCTGCAAAGACATTTTTTTTATAAAGTTATATTTTTGTAATTTAACATATTGCAGGTTACTACAATGAGCATCATTTTTACACAGTGCACACAACTCTTTTGCAAAATTGAGGTGTCTCTCTTTCAATACATGGGAAAACAAAGTAACTTAGATATTTTGTTGTACATTTAAAAGTAATGCGTAACTTTACTACTTACTTGAAAAAAGTAATCTCGTCTGATCACGCTAATGTGATCGAGCAAAGACGAAAGTCTAGCACATGTTTACATAAAAATAGTAATTAAAAATGGCTCAGTGTAATGGAAAATTGCGTTCAGTGTGAACCGGCCCAAGTGAATTGTGATTTATATTTTCTTTATTAAAGGTGCCCTTGAATGAAAAATTTAATTTATCTTGGCATAGTCAAATAACAAGAGTTCAGTAAATGACAATGACATACAGTGAGTCTCAAGCTCCATTGTTTCCTCCTCCTTATATAAATCTCATTTGTTTAAAAGACCTCCGAAGAACAGGCGAATCTCAACATAACACTGACTGTTACGTAACAGTCGGGGTGTACGCCCCCAATATTTGCATATGCCATCCCATGATCGAGGCATCACACAAGGGCAGCCAGTATTAACGTCTGGATCTGCACAGGTGAAACAACAGACTAGGTGAGCAAGCAAGAACAATAGCGAAAAATGGCAGATGGATCAATAATAACTGACATGATCCATGATATCATGATATTTTTAGTGATATTTGTAAATTGTCTTTCTAATGTTTCGTTAGCATGTTGCTAATGTACTGTTAAATGTGGTTAAAGTAACTATTGTTTCTTACTGTATTTAGGGAGACAAGAGACGTCGCTATTTTCATTATTAAACACTTGCAGTCTGTATAATTCATAAACACAACTTCATTCTTTATAAATCTCTCCAACAGTGTAGCATTAGCCATTAGCCACGGAGCACAGCCTCAAACTCATTCAGAATCAAATGTAAACAATATAACAGTATACAATACTCACATAATCCGACACATGCATGCCGCATACATGCCGAACACTTTGTAAAGATCCATTTGAGGGTTATATTAGCTGTGTAAACTTTGTTTAGGCACTGTTTAAGGCAAGCGCGAGCGCCGTGGGTGTGGAGGAGAATTGAAGGGCCAGTAGCCCTGAATCGGCTCATTTATAATGATGCCCCAAAATAGGCAGTTAAAAAAATGAATTAAAAAAACATCTATGGGGTATTTTGAGCTGAAACTTAACAGACACATTTAGGGGACACCTTAGACTTACATTACATCTTTTTTTTTTTAAAAAGTTCTAGGGCACCTTTAACTGATTTCCAAGATAAAAGACAAACGAATTGTCACTAAAAGTCACCACCATTTATTTTGGATGAAAGCTAGCCTATACAGCCAGAGCATCTTCAAATGCCACTAAAAACTCTTGGCAAGACAGAGATTAAAGATATCTTGTTTCTGGCTTCGCTTGTTGCTGTTGATTTACGACTTTGTTGTCTGGCAGCTGTCTAATGACACTCCCCACCTCACATATTTCTGTACTATTAAAAAAAATAACTAATCCATTTATTTCAAACAGGCTGCACAAATAATTAGATGAAGGACGTGCCCAAATAATTCATTCATTTGCATTAAAAAAGAATTAACAGTAAACAGTAAAGTGCTTAAATAAGCCCTTGAATCTCTGCTCAGGTAACTGCTGATACCCTAATTAAACAGCAGCAGCCAGTACTTATCCTAATTTCTGATTTTTAATTTCCCCGCAGTGTGTATGTGCTGTGGATCATTATTACTCATTTTGATTAAAGGAGCGAGATGTAGGCTACCGTCAGAAATATTACTCTCGGTTCCCTGCTGTGTTTTGGGCGAGGGGCGTGTGGAAGTGGGTGGGATGAGAGACAGAGGAAATATTTATTCACTGCCCTGGCAACTGGATCAGACATTAATCTCAATTCAGAGAGCCATGAATAACTTTCTTCTCCGTGTCTATTTTGATTGCATAATGTTGACAGTACGCTGACTAACGCCGAAAGATGTGTCATTCTGAGGTACTTTTACATTAGTAATCGCATTAAATAAATATTTTTAAACTCTCACAAGACTAATTTGACTTTAAGGTCTTTAATCCGAGCAATTATAAACTATATTTTGTGTGTAAAGGATCAGTAAACCATCAGTAGTCCACTATTTATTGTATTTTAAAAGAAATAGCCTCAAAAAAAAAAACGATCAACCAAGCATTCACCGTAAAAGTGTAGCCTTTGTAACACTGACACCCAGGGGCATCTGTTAGTATTTTTTTTTTTTTTTTTTTTTTTTTTTTTTTGTAAAGTGGAACTATAGAAAGAACTTTGTTTACATTTTAATTATATTTGTGCTTTCTCCTCTTGTCCATATTAATTATTTGCAGGCTATTTGTGTCATCATAACTGATTTAGTGTCATATCAGATTAGACTAGTGATGCATAATTGTATATAATAATCATAAAAATCAGCACAGCTCAGCAGTTTAATAAAACTAAAGATATTAAAATCCAGGTATGACTTGTAATTGTAATTAAGCACATTCAAAGTGAACTCACTCAGTGCTCATTTCTCCATCACTCAGTCCTGATTACTGCCTCATTTGGAGTTGTTATGAGTCCAACACTACTAAATCATTTTCATATCTAATTGATTTTAAAGGCATTGTAATAACACTGACTAAGATTTGTCATCTGGTGCATGGCACAAAAAAAATACAAGTAAGCTATAGAGTGAAATGAAGGCTTAAACATTATTTGCAGTTTTAAATATGTGTTGTGTGCATGTTCTCCATATTTGTTATTGTATTAATCCAATGAGATTATTATTTTATTGTGCAATGAGTGGCCTGGATATCTATAGGCCAGAGGAGCTTATCCTCATCAAGTATGTTGTCAGCACTTTGGAAAAGGTCTTTAAAGTTCACAGGCTGACAAAACACAGACCTTATGTAGCCTACTGGCACTTGAACACACTGACCGTCTTTGACGAGTATGTTGACATGCAGGTGTGTGTATAAACACAGTACAATGCATCAAAGCATTGTGAACATTGTAAGACAGGCACTTCTCCCCTGTATACTGTATATAACAAGATTGTTATAGTGAAATCATACCATCAGTGTGCTGCTTTGCATATATATCCCTTATAAAACCTGTCCTTCATTGGTCAATAACTGTGTTTTATTCACGATAAAACACTGCTATGACCGCTTCACCCAACGGTTCTGTGTATCACTACACAACACCCTTAGCAACCACTCTTAGCATAAACTTAACATAAACTGTTTGTTCTCAGTTGATATTGTTCATTGAAGCTTACTGTATTATGTAGAAAAGTATAGTGTATAGTATAGAGATCGATTGAGCGAGTTTATTACCTGTATTCAGATTTAACATTTTCCTTCAGGTCAGTCCTATGTTCGTAATAAAAAATCTGTTTAAATGTCCGATGTATTATCTTGTCCTTTTAACAGTTAAGGGGTTTTCCCGTGACTGACAGCGCTAGTCGAAGCATTTGTCAGTTGCATCTTGTTCCGTGTTCACAGCAATTCAGTCTTTTCAATATAAAAGTCTTCGCTACTGACTGACACACTCATAAAGTCTTTGCCGCCATCTAATGGTGTAATAATGTAATTTCTGTTGTTGTTCACGTTCAGGGACTATTTTTTCTGGTGGAAGGTAGACATTTAGTGAAAGTTTACTTCATGAAAGTTGCATTGATAAATATTTTGGCTTTAATATTTGAATTGAGTGGTAACTGTTTTATAAAAGCAATAAGGTACTCGAGGCTAGTGCTTTATCGTGAATAAGCGATATTCACACCGCGAAACACCCTTCAGCCATGACTTATTCACGATACAGCACAGCCTCTCGTACCTTATTGCTTACATATATAATCCTGTTTGTGTGTGTGTGTGTGTGTGTGTGTGTGTGTGTGTGTGTGTGTGTGTGTGTGTGTGTGTGTGTGTGTGTGTGTGTGTGTGTGAAAAACATTTTAATAATCCGAGGAATTTCCACTGTAAAGAACTTTTTGTGCAATGGAAAGTTTCCATGCATGTTAAAGGTTCTTCATAGAACCAGATACCAATGAAGAACCATTATTTTTTAGAGTGTAACCATTTTGATTTAAGTTTTCACTGTGGTCTGAAGTGGTATGCGTCCAGACAAAGTGCACCTCCCTCATGAACTAGGCCAGACTTCTCTAGATCCTATTTTTGTAAAACTATAAATAGTAAGAGCAGAGGGCAGAAGGGATTATGACTCAGATTGTCTGAATGATTCACAGGATTGAGTGATCAAGATGTATATAGGCAGGGGTTTCAACATTTGGATCCAGGGACCCCCTCCACATCTAGACTCTCAGCCAAACAAAGGACCCCCAATGTAAAAATTCTAGATTTCCTAACATTTTAGTGACATAACTTTGATTAATAGCTTTAGTAGACATAACTGCCTTCTGTATTACTTAACATATCATTAATGTACCACATTTATTATTTTAAATATATAGAGTATTTTTTAAAGGTGCCATCGAACGTTTTTTACAAGATGTAATATAAGTCTAAAGTGTCCCCTGAATGTGTCCGTGAAGGTGCAGCTCAAAAAACCCCATAGATTTTTTTTAATAAACTTTTTTAACTGCCTATTTTGAGGCATAATTAGAAATGCGCCGATTCATGCTGCGGCCACTTTAAATCGCACACTCTCCACCCCCTCCCGAGCTCTCGACTCTATCACTGCATAAACAAAGTTCACACAGCTAATATAACCCTCAAAATGGATCTTTACAAAGTGTTCGTCATGCAGCATGTCTAATCGCGTAAGTATGGTATTTATTTGGATGTTTACATTTGATTCTGTATGAGTTTGATGGTGCGCCGTGGCTAAAGCTAACATTACACACTGTTGGAGAGATTTATAAAGAATGAAGTTGTGTTTAAATGAAAATAGCGACGGCTCTTGTCTCTGTGAATACAGTAAGAAACAATAGTAACTTTAACCACATTTAACAGTACATTAGCAACATGCTAACGAAACATTTAGAAAGACAATTTACAAATATCACTAAAAATATCATGATATCATGGATCATGTCAGTTATTATTGCTCCATCTGCCATTTTTCGCTGTTGTCCTTGCTTGCTTACCTAGTCTGATGATCCAGCTGTGCTGCTCCAGACGTTAATACTGCCTGCCCTTGTCTAATGCCTTGAACATGGGCTGGCATATGCAAATGTTGGGGGCGTACACCCCGACTGTTACATAACAGTCGGTGTTATGTTGAGATTCGCCTTTTCTTTTGAGGTCTTTTAAACAAATGAGATTTATATAAGAAGGAGGAAACAATGGAGTTTGAGACTCACTGTATGTCTTTTCCATGTACTGAACTCTTGTTATTCAACTATGCCGAGGTAAATTCAATTTTCAGTTCGATGGCACCTTTAAACCTGCAGAGCTGGGACCCCTATGTCTACAAGCATTTTCACTTATTCCATTTTCAGTGATGAAATGGAAGAATTTTTCTGTAGTATTTTGTGGCCTTAAACATAAATTATTTTAATTTGAAAAGGTAAAAATATTCAGATCATGTTTAATGTTCTGACATGAGACCCTCAGGGAGCTCTTGAACCTGAACTGAGGAATGGAATGGTCTGTGTACTAAATGTTGAATTATATAAAAGCTCTTGATCTTGTTTCAAGCTAATTGATTCAGACATGGATTGATATGAATAATCTCTTGTAGTCATGTGATCCAAAATAGCCCTTGTGCTGAATCCCAAGCCAGTAGAGCACCTTCGCTGAAAGGTTGAGGTTACTTTTACACTTCGGTAAATATTGAAAATTTCAACTTTAGGTTTTTCTGATATTTTTAAAGGGGGATATTTGTATCCTAAATCAAACATTTTCAGTGTTTCAGTATCATCATTTTGAGGGGCTTAAATGGTTTTTGGGATGTCTGGATCAGGGACAGCTCCAGGAAAGTGAAGCTGCCAGATGTGATCATGGACATTTTTTGTTGAGAAGCAGAGCTTGTGTTTTTTATTGCCATCTTTCGTGATGGGGCAGCGACTCAGTGATGATTCTGACGAGAAAGAAATTGATGTTGCAGAACTGCAGGAGTGGTATAAAAAGTTTGTGGTGGAATGTCCGAGCGGAACCCTCTTCATGCACGAGTTCAAGAGCTTCTTCGGTGTAACGGAAAACCCAGAAGCGGCAGATTACATAGAAAACATGTTCCGTGCTTTTGATAAAAATGGGGTAAGTGATTCAATTTCAGTTAACTTACAAAAAGTAGGCATAAACAAACACTCTCTAGAGGAGACTGTGTAGAAAATACTTGACACTCAAAAACAACATAATATAATTATATAATATACTGTATATTCCTGTGGCATATGTAATCTATACTTCTTAGAATTCTCAGAATTTGTGACAGTTCAATCCTATTTTCTCTTTCATTTTTTTCATAGGACAACACTATTGATTTTCTGGAATATGTTGCAGCCTTGAATCTAGTGCTGCGAGGAAAGTTGGAGCACAAACTGAAATGGACTTTTAAAATGTATGACAAAGATGGCAGTGGCTGCATCGACAAAACGGAGCTCAAGGAGATTGTGGAGGTAATCATCCCTTGTGTCCTTTTCCGATTGTCAATCAGACCGACTTAAACATAGGTTAAGATTACAATTCTTCAGTGGTTTACATAAGAAAAAAGCATTTGCATACAATTTCATGTCTGGTTTCACCTTGACATTTAAACTTACAAGTGAGATGTTTACAGGGGATTAATCCATAGGTCCTCTGTGATAGCAGGACATTTGTGTGCTGAGATGCTATAATAGTTTTTAGTACCACTGTAAAGAAGACATATATGCTTTTATGATTAAAATATGCATCTTTACTTTACTTTTATAGTCAATCTACCGACTAAAGAAAGCCTGCCATGGTGAACTTGATGAAGAGTGTAACCTATTGACCCCAGATCAGGTGGTGGACCGAATATTTGAGCTAGTGGATGAGAATGGAGATGGTAACACCTACTATGATTCAATATTTTTCTAGACAGGCTAGCCAAACACTAGTCTTTTTTCTTCATTTTATATATATATATATATATATTTATATATATATTTAGAATTCATTGATGTTAATAATTAATTAAGCTGTGGGAGAAAGTCGAGCTTTCTGCTTAAAGGCAGCCTTTATAAAGCAGCTGATGCTGAGTTTCTGTCCCGTGTCCACAGGGGAGTTGTCTCTGGATGAGTTCATTGACGGGGCGCGACGTGACAAGTGGGTCATGAAGATGCTGCAAATGGACGTGAACCCTGGGGAATGGATCAATGAACAGAGACGGCGCAGCGCCAACTTCTGAACTCCATATTCACCAAAACAACCCTTAACATAAGCCTACCCCTTAACCAACATATGGATAGTTTCTCAACTTCAGTTTTAGTCATGGTTAATGAATCTTGAGTCATCAGTACAAATTATATATATCATTTTTTTTTTTTTTTACCTAGTAGTGTTTATCTCCCATTTTGACTAACAGAATTCATTCTATCTACAGTACAGTCCAAAAGTTTGGAACCACTAAGATTTTTAATGTTTTTAAAAGAAGTTTCGTCTGCTCACCAAGGCTACATTTATTTAATTAAAAATACAGTAAAAACAGTAATATTGTGAAATATTATTACAATTTAAAATAACTGTTTTCTATTTGAATATATTTCACAAAGTAATTTATTCCTGTGATCAAAGCTGAATTTTCAGCATCATTACTCCAGTCTTCAGTGTCACATGATCCTTCAGAAATCATTCTAATATGTATCTGCTGCTCAAGAAACATTAATGATTATTTTCAATGTTGAAAATAGTTGTGTACTTTTTTTTTTTTCAGGATTCCTTGATGAATAGAAAGTTCAAAAGAACAGCATTTATCTAAAATACAAAGCTTCTGTAGCGTTATACACTACCGTTCAAAAGTTTGGGGTCAGTATGAATTTTTATTTTTATTTTTTTGAAAAGAAATTAAAGAAATGAATACTTTTATTCAGCAAGGATGCATTCAATCAATTAAAAGTGGCAGTAAAGACATTTATAATGTTACAAAAGATTAGATTTCAGATAAACACTGTTCTTTTGAACTTTCTATTCATCAAATAATCCTGAAAAAAAATATTGTACACAAATATTTTGTACAATTGTACAAATTAAATGTTTCTTGAGCAGCAGATCAGCATATTAGAATGATTTCTGAAGGATCATGTGACACTGAAGACTGGAGTAATGATGCTGAAAATTCAGCTTTGATCACAGGAATAAATTACTTTGTGAAATATATTCAAATAGAAAACAGTTATTTTAAATTGTAATAATATTTCACAATATTACTGTTTTTACTGTATTTTTAATTAAATAAATGTAGCCTTGGTGAGCAGACGAAACTTCTTTTAAAAACATTAAAAATCTTAGTGGTTCCAAACTTTTGGACTGTACTGTACATGTATTTATATGTATTTATGTTTCTTTATTGTTTCTTTCAATTTTGTTGCTAGGATCTGTGAACAGCTCACTTTAAATATTGATCTATTATTCTGCAGATGAGGTGTGTTTGTTTTACTTTATGTGGCGTATTACTCAGTTAATAAATAACAACCATCAGATTCAAATGGGCATATGTGATGTTTGTAAATATATGAATATTGTAAAGACTGGAGTCTCTTGAAGGCCACAATTGTAAAAGTATTTGCATCTGTACATTTCTCAAAAATAAAACTTGTCAATCATACAATAAATATACTATTAATTTCACTTTTTTCTCATTTCTTACAATCTCCCGCTATTGTGTTAAATACAATTTGGTGACATGCATTTTTGTTAGTTGTGTTACATATAATCAATGGTTATTAATTACAACCTGAATTCCGGTAGCGTTGGGACGTTTTTTAAATTTGAATAAAATGAAAACTAAAAGACTTTCAAATCACATGAGCCAATATTTTTTCACAATAGAACATAGATAACATAAATGTTTAAACTGTTAAAATGTTACAATTTTATGCACAAAATTAGCTCATTTCAAATTTGATGCTACAGGTCTCAAAATAGTTGGGACAGGGGCATGTTTACCATGGTGTAGCATCTCCTCTTCTTTTCAAAACAGTCTGAAGACGTCTGGGCATTGAGGTCATGAGTTTCTGAAGTTTTAATGTTGGAATTTGGTCCCATTCTTGCCTGATATATTCTGCTGAAGAGTTTGTGGTCGTCTTTGACGTATTTTTCATTTAATGATGCATCAAATGTTCTCTATAGGTGAAAGATCTGGACTGCAGGCAGGGACTCTTCTACGACAAAGCCATGCTGTTGTAATAGCTGCAGTATGTGGTCTTGCATTGTCCTGCTGAAACACACAAGGCCCTTCCCTGAAATAGACGTCATCTGGAGGGAAGCATATGTTGCTCTAAAACCTTTATATACCTTTCAGCATTCATAGTGCCTTCCAAAACTTGCAAGCTGCCATATCGTATGCACTTATGCACCCCCATACCATCAGAGATGCTGGCTTTTGAACTGAACACTGAAAACACGCTGGAAGGTCTCCCTCCTCTTTAGCCCGGAGGACACGGTGTCCGTGATTTCCAACAAGAATGTCAAATTTGGACTCGTCTGACCATAGAACACTTTTCCACTTTGAAACGGTCCATTTTAAATGAGCCTTGGCCCACAGGACACGACGGCGCTACTGGACCATGTTCACATATGGCTTCCTTTTTGTATGATAGAGCTTTAGTTGGCATCTGCAGATGGCACAGCGGATTGTGTTTACCGACAGTGGTTTCTGGAAGTATTCCGGGGCCCATTTAGTAATGTCATTGACACAATCATGCCGACGAGTGATGCAGTGTCGTCTGAGGGCCCGAAGACCACGGGCATCCAATAAAGGTCTTCGGCCTTGTCCCTTAAACACAGAGATTTCTCCAGCTTCTCTGAATCTTTTGATGGTGTTATGCACTGTAGATGATGAGATTTGCTATTTGACGTTGAGGAACATTGTTTTGTGATTTGAAAGTCTTTCATTTTTTTCAAATTTAAAAAACATCCCAACTTTTACGGAATTCGGATTGTAATTCTACTGTAACAGCATTACGAAGAATATGCAGACTGTTCTGTTGAAACCATGTTATAATTAAATTATCATCATAACATCACTGACGAAGGGCCTCCAAAAAGCATGTTTTAATTAATTAAAATATCCTGTAAAATATTTTTATCTCCTCACTGCAAATAACTTTTATTTCAAGATGTCATCAGTTGTCACCATTTGTCAATTATTACACAAATGTCACTATTTTTTAATATCAATGGTGCTACAGCAACACAAGTATTTTAAACAACAGTTTTAAATATTAAATAACATTTATTGAACTAAAATGTTCAGCATGTATAAAAATTATTTCTTAACCGTTCTTAAAGAATGGTCAAACGGTTGTTGTTGTTATTATTATTATTTTTTATGCATTTTATAAAATATAAGCCTAAGATTTCTTGTAGTGCAATTGTTATAACCTTTGAATGCTTTGATGTATGAGACTATTTAAAGTAAAAAACAAGTGCGTACGTTAAAGAGGTTTGTTTGGGGTTTAAATATTTACTTCATTTCTTTTTGACCTTCATTAACCTTGTCATTAACTTCCACCAGCTTTTAACAGCCTTTCAATGTCCCTCCCCGGATATATAAACAAGATGCTCTTTTACTCCCTGACGCTAGATGGCACTCAAGCCTTTCAATATAATGAATTTAAACCCGAACTCGAAGCCAAAGTGAAACCTGTGTTTTTGTTGTTTTTCTAGTTACTTTATTTACAGTAATTGTCTCGAACTATATGAACGTTTAAAGGGACACAAAACACACATTCAGCTTTATTGTTGAGGTAAGTTATCAGACCTCCAGCTCTAGCCAGAACATAACGTATCTAACCAGTGGCTCTTTAACACATTAGTGCTTCGTAAATGTTAGCTTGTCACGGTGTTGGTGTTGTAATTTTAAATAACCATTAATTGCATTTTCTGTCAGTCAAAACAATGATTTTTGTAGTTTCATGAGGTAGTGATTGACTGTAAGCTTGTAATACATTTTAGATACAGAGTTTATGGAAATTTAAACCCACAGGGAAGTCCCTGCTCAAATTCAAAGATGGACAAGATGAAGGTACGGCTTATGTCTTCCTTTTGAGTAACTTTGAGTAGTCTTACTTTTTTACTTTCCAAATCTGTGTAAAGATTGCAAAAACATTTAGAAATGATCCTCAAAATGACTAATATAATAAGAACAAGTTTTCAGTGTGGCTGTGATACAGAAGAGATTGAATTAATTCATTAGTCAGGACACTGGAGTAATTTATGTTATGATTGGGTTTGTGGTCTTCCTCATTTGTTGCAGGTCCCGTGCATCACAGGATGGCGTCTGCTCCACATGAGAGGAGATTTGTTCACCTGTCCGTCCACCGATGCCCTGGCGCACTGCATCAGTGAGGACTGCCGCATGGGAGCAGGGATCGCTGTACTCTTCAAGAAGAAGTTTCATGGAGTTGAGGAGCTTCAGGCTCAGAGTGAGTGTGAATTATCATTACTGACAAGTGCAACAAATATAACATGCATTTGGTTCTCAGTTTTATTCTCTTTTCTGTAGAGAAGCAACCTGGGCAATGTGCAGTCCTTGAAAGATCTGGTCGGTTTGTGTATTACCTGGTAAGATGGCTTGTAGCCACTTTAATTCACATCTGTTCTATGTTTTACAAAATCAGATGAGTTTTCTGACTTACAACATTCTCTTTTTTTGTTATTCAAAACGTACCTTTTTCACCTTTTTTCTGCACTAGATCACAAAGAAAAAGTACAACCAAAAACCCACCTATGACATTCTCAAAAAGAGCCTTGTGTCTATGAGAGAACACTGCTTGGCCAATGGCGTTAACAGTATATCCATGCCTCGGTAAACTGACAGGTTTAATAGTCGCAATAAAAGCATTTTTTTTTTTTTTTGAAATGCAGATATTGATTTTTAAATGTAATTACTTTGAATATGATTACACCTAAATTATTTAAACAATGAAAAATTATTTTTCAGTTGTCAATATTCAAATATAGCTTGATAATTGCATTTTTAAATACTAATTTTGGACTTGTCTTTATAAAAAAAAATATATATATATATATATATATATATATATATATATATATATATATATATATATATATATATATATATATTGTTCTGCAGAATGGACTGCAGTAACTGATGTCATTTTCTCTTGCTAGGATTGGCTGTGGTCTGGATAAATTGGAGTGGGAAAATGTGTCTTCCATTATTACAGAAGTCTTCCAGGACACAAAAATCTCCATCACTGTGTACACTATCTAGACCACGGCAGGTCTGAAACACGTTATTTCTTAAACGTTCTTAAAGAATGGTCAAAGGGTTGCTTTTTGTTCCAATGGAATTTCACAACGTACTGTATGGTGCGTTTATTAGTCTTGTTCTGGGAAATATAAGCACTAAAGAATGTAAAATTAATAATAATAAAAAACTTCTAAAGACTGTTCTAGTTATATGCTAAGAATTTAGATTTGATAAGTTTCTTTCCTAAATTAGAATCCACTGTTTTTCATCCTAATGTTTTGTCTCTAAAGCGAATGGATGTTCTTTTCACCACTAGAGGGTGCATTTCTTTCTATTAAACTTTTCAAATCTTTCAAGATTGCCACAGATTACCTCGGTAAAATAATTTAGAAATGATCCTCAAAAGGAAATGATAATAATAATTAAATAAAATAATATTATTTTCATTGTTTCATTGCATTGTATGAATCTCAAAATGAAGATATTGTTTAATAAGTTATGCCTTCAAGTTTATATATTTCCAGTAAAATATCACTATTGTACCAAAAAATAAATGCACTATGAAATGACCCATTCACCATTATTCTGAAATTCTTATTTCCAATTGATTCTTTAGTATAGTGGTTCCTGGTGACGTTCAAAAGTTGTTGCCTAATTCAAAACAGCAAACTAGCATTCTACTTTTTCCATATCTTTCTATGGCAGAAATAGTAAGAGTAGTATGCAGTTCTAAATTCAGCATGTGTCTCATTTCGAAGGCTGTGCCCTCCAAAGGTCGCAATAGTCAGCCGCATACATCATCAAGGCTCTCTCATTTCAGAGAAGCAACCATTATAAAACCTACTGTTATTCCTTATGTGGCATAATGTTGTTTCTTTCTTATTTTGGAAACAAATGTGACCTGTGTGTATAGCCTTCGAAATGAGACGAAGCTAAAATGTGCGGATTTGATCCACTGACAGTATATCATAAGCAGCGTTGAAATGCATCATACCTTTATACTGCTGTCAATGAGATTATGCTCATGATAGGAAATTAACACGTTTATTGCAACATACAAGAAGGCCATTCACTACACCACTTTGCACTATCCCATTTCAAAATATAAAAAGAAAATATTTTAAAAAGACAAAATTAGAATATTTAAACGTGATGTTTGCAAACTATATTTTGGTTTGAACAAGAATATACTTAGAATGAACTGATATGGGTTACATGCTTGGATTTTTCATTACACCCAGATGGCTTCTAAAGATTTTACTCCATAAAATAGGAATACACTGTCAGAAAACCATGTTTCAAATTTACAGAACAGCTTGTTCCTTAAAAGACTGGCTTATCGACCCCTAAAAGGTGCATTTTAGTACATTATAGTTTAGAGTAGCAATACATATGCTTAAAGGATTAGTTCACTTTCAAATGAAAATTACCCCAAGATTTACTCACCCTCATGCCATCCTAGGTGTACATGACTTTCTTCTTTCTGAATCAGAGATATATTAATAAATATCCTGATGCATCCAAGCTTTATAATAGTAGTAAGCGTTACCAAACGAGTATGAGCTAAAGAAAGTGTCTCCATCCACATCCATCCATCATAAACGTGTTCTCCACGCGGCTCCGGGGGGTTTAAAAAAGGACTTCTGAAGTGAAGCGATGCATTTGTTTAAAAAAAAAAAATCCATATTTAACAAGTTATGAAGTAAAATATCTAGCTCATACTCAGTATCGTTCACTACCATTATAAAGCTTGGATGTGTCAGGATATTTATTAATATTTCTCCGATTGTGTTCATCAGACATAAGAAAGTCAGATACATCTAGGATGCCTTGAGGGTGAGTAAAGCTTGGGGTAATTTTCATTTGAAAGTGAACTAATCCTTTAAGGTATTACTATGAACTTTCATGGGTAAAAAAAGGTACAAAGCTGTTTTTTGAGGGACAAGCTGTTGTCACTATTGAGGTAATGCATTACAAGTAATGCGAAATCCATAATCAGATTACTTTTTTCAAGTAAATAGTAAGGTAACACATTACTATAAAAAAAAAAAAATATCTGAGTTAATTTTTCAAATAAGTAACACAAGTTAGCTTCAATAATTGAATGTGTAAAATTACACATATATTTTGTATTTATTCTCACTGTATTAACCAATGTCTTTGCTGCAGACATTCAATGATTCAATTCAACCATACTAATAAGCAAAAATGACTTTAGATAAACATCACATTTTTGTTTCTTTTCTTTTTTATTATTATTATTATTATTGCTGAAGTAAGAGTGTTGAACTCTCTTCGGCAGCATAGGTGAAAGGTTTGTTTGAACTGTGCCCTCTACTGTTCAGGCTCAAATTTGCATTTCCTTCAGCCCGAGGCTTAGTTTTGGTGTGAAAGGGCCTTTACATTTGCCAAAAATAGAACTTTTTTGTTATTAACAAAACAACCAAGCAAGCTCAGCCCAGATGAGGAAAAGTAAAGCAAAAATGCATCGTTTTCCTTAAAAACTAACTAGGTTTAGTTACTCTTTTTAGGGAGTAACGCAACATTGTAACTTTCCCCAACACTAAATGTACAATTTTTGCACATTTTTTTCTAAGAGTGTAGGATATCCTTTGGATACCTCACTAAATACTGTGTAAGTGTAGTTTGAATTGATTGTTATTTGGATTATAAACTTATGTAAAATCGGCCATGTGATGTTACAAGAGAAGCAGTGCTGAGAGAGGAAACAAAGCTGCTAAAATGACAGGGTGATTGTAATAATTGGCTTTGAAGTACCAGTTTCCTTAAAGGCAGTTCATAGGCTGTATTAAACCATCTTAATCACAGGCCAGAAGCGGCTCCTTATCCTACTTTAAAATATCACACAACTTCTCATCATAATAATCATAGTTATCTTGACAGTCTTCCCAGGGTGTAAAGTTATCTTCCTCATTCTCAACGAAAGTAGACCAAACATACGCAAAGTCCAAAGGCCTCATCATGCGTAGTTTACATCCCGCCCCAGCTAGCGCCTGAAGTCCGGCCTGTATCTCTGGTTCCTCCCACTGGAAAAGACGGGAGCAGTGGATATTAAGGCGCAGTGACTTGCGTGCTCGCAAGATCTCGACAAGCTTAGCGGCGCAGGCTGCGCAAGGGCTCGAGGATGTGTACCAGGTCACTGTGTAGTTGAGTGACTTGTCGTAATAGGCCAGCACCAGTTGAAAGAAGGCCTCTTCAGCGTGTGAACCCATATGCTCGTCCTCCAGGTAACCACGAAGGCCGTCTGTCTCTGTAGCGCCCCCTTGAATGTCTACCTGGTAGCACAGGAAGGTCTTATTGCGCCCGGAAGAATATTCCACATTTTTAAACTGGAACTTAAAGAAGGTGGGGTTCATTCTGTCTCTGTGGGAAGAAGGAGGACATTTGGAGTCTTAAGTAATACCTGACAATTTTTATAAGCTTTTCTGATTTCAGCAGAATTCCAGCAAACAATGCTTAAGACTTAGACTTAGTTTAAAGTAAAAGCTGGAATACACTACACAAACCAATTTTAAAACACTAGGAATCATGCACTTTTGTAAATGGTTACAGAGAAAAACTGGGCATCATAAAAGACCGAGGATCACGCACTAGACTAGTTCTTCCGAACACAACAAACTCATGTAGAAACATGCGCCTCGCTGCTAGGAGACATAACAGATGAAAATAATGTATGTTATAAAATATCAAATGTGCTGTCAAACACATTCTCAGACTGAATGAAATCAAGTCTGTGCCCTTCATACACTTTGATTTATATCTTCAGACTGGCTCTGATTTTCAGAAAAATCCAGCTTAAAGAACAAAATGAGTCCATTAACTTTTTGCAAGAAGTGTTCCTGCTTGGAATGAGTGGCCACTAAAAGGCCTACACCAACTCAAAAGGAGTTAATGGACTTGTATGGAGTTCTTTGTTAAAACTCTAGATTTTATAAAAAATTATTATTTGTGATATTTGGGAGAAGAACCGATTGTCTGATAAGACCAAAACTGAACTTTTGGCCTTTACATAACTAAAAGTCAATGGCCACCTAAACAGTACACCCATATGTGCTTGAAGAACATTGAACTTCAAAACCAGAACTAGTTCTCTAACAGATTCCACTCTTTAGAGAAGTATTTTCCATAAGTGGGATCATGCTTGTGAAGATTTGCTCCCATTCAAACATGAGAGCAATTCATTCCAGTGTGCTTTCAGGTCACTCAAGTTTTTCTGCATTAGTGAAGTGCCATGTTAGAGATCTCTGAGCTCTCTGGTCCTGTGAATCTTTAAGGAAATTGCAGATTATATGCTGTGTAGCTGAAATAGTGAAACTGCTAATTAGTAGGCGGTGTCCACATAATAGTCATAAAGTGCCGAAAGCAATATGGATTAGGGATAGGCCTATAGTCTTTGGCAGGGTCCGGAAAAATTATAAAGACACAAAGAGAAATGGATTAAGCTGAATAGCACACAGATAAATCCTAAAGAAAAAAATCCAAAAAGCACTGGGGTTTAAAGCAATGCCATGCACTGGTCTAGTTCACAATGTTACCCAGCATGATGAAATTTGAGATCTATCTGTTGTCAGAGGTGATCTCACTAAGTATTATTTCTAGAGTGATAAATACTTCATTAAGTTCTTATCTATCATAAAGTTTTCATTTATTAAAATGTATTTTAAATGGTTAGTTCACCCAAAAATGAAATTGAAAATGTCGTTCCAAACCTGTAAGACCATCGTTCATGTTCGGAACACAAAGATATTTTTGATGAAATACGAGAAGTATCTGAACCACACATAGGCAGCAAGGTCATTGCACCTTTCAAGGCCTAGAAAGGTAGCAAAGACATTGTTAAAATAGTCCACGTAACTGCAGTGGTTCAACCGTAATTTTATGAAGGGACGAGAAAACTTTTTGTGCACAAAAAAACCCCCAACTTTTCTTCTCTTCCCTGTCATTCTCCTTAGCTATTCACGTTGTAAACACAGTGTAGTGCTTCCGTGTTCAGCATCACATGCATGCGTCGAGCTGCTCGCGTAAACAGCTTCGTCCAATGTCGAGTCGCCGCTCTGACGTAGAATACGGAAGCGCTGCACTGCATTCACTGTGTCAACGGTGTAGGAGACTGACAGGGAAAAGAAGAAATTGTTCAATAAAGTTGTTACTTTTGTTGTGTTTTTGTGCACAAAAAGTATTCTCGTCACTTCATAACATTAAGGTTGAACCGCTGTAGTCACGTGGACTATTTTAACGATGTCTTTGCTACCTTTCTGGACCTTGAAAGGTGCAATGACGTTGCTGCCTATGTGTGGATCAGATACCTCTCGTATTTTATCAAAAATATCTTAATTTGTGTTCTGAACATGAATGAAGGTCTTGCGGGTTTGGTACGACATGAGGGTGAGTAATAAATGACAGAAATTTCATTGTTGGGTGAACTAACCCTTTAAGTGTTTTTTAAACATGTAGCAAAGTAATCTTAAAATAGATTGTGGTGGCATCCATGCTGTTGTAATAAAATGTGAAACAGTTCAAGGGTGAATATTTATGTACAATGTTATTTAGAGAAATTTTGCTACCTTGATATTAAATGAAATGCAATATTTGTCACATTTATGCCATGCTGTTGTGAATTTTAAAAATATTGTACTCCTTAAAGCTGTATTTTACTACCTTAAAGTAGGAATAAGTACCCTTAAGCTACTATTGGGAACCATTTTGGGGTAAATAAGGTACAAAGCTGTTTGACGTACCCTACAATGATCTCAAATGGAGGCAGCTCCATGGGCTCCAGCTCAAACTCCTCATCTTTGACGGGGCCTTTGGCTCCTTCTGCTATCTCCCCATTTCCCTGTGGCATCTCCTCAGTTTTTTGCTCATTTTCTGGGGTCTTCTCCGGCATCTCCGGCTTCTTTGCCATCTTTTCATCTTTAACTTTGTTCTTTTCTTTCTCCTTTTGAGGTTTACTCTCTACTTTCTCCACTTTCTTTTCTTTCTTTTTCACCAGAATGCCTTTACTGGGAGTCTTGCTGTCCTTTTTGTCTGCCATGACTTTGCTGTGCGATGCAATGAGTCTGCTAGATGGGAGCGTGTGAGTAAGAGAGATGACAGCCTGAATATGTTCCTAAGTCTGAGAGTTAAAGATGAAGATAAAGATAACTCACTGTCACAAACAGGAGCTGGTCATAGACTGCACAAGGGAGGGAGACTGAAGGGCAGCTGCTCTCTTGTTTCCATGCTATAAAAAGGCCAAAGTATAATGAAGAGGGGGGTTTCATACATTCATTGTTTAAACACAACACCGCCCAATTTTGATCAACATGTGCTTAAACTAGCCTTTTTCCCCCCGGCTCAGTTTCAAATATGTAATGAGCATTGACATATAACTACGTATATAACCAGGTATTCCCTCCCCTTTTGATCAGGATATTATTGCTGTTCACACACCAACAACAGGCAGTTTATTAATAACTGTAGTTTGGCAGAGAGTTCAGAATGACTCAGTCTCTTCACATAGTGAATGCCATTCAGTTTAGGCCCTTACGACCCTCACATCAAGGTTGCCTAAAGGTCAACACTGTACTGGCCAGTCCCTGAAGAACTCAATTTTTCACACTCACTGACCCTTTAGCAAACTGCGTCTGGAGATACTTGAGTTGTGTTGGAGGAACTGAGTCACTTTCTAGAAGATAACCATCGCAGATGTGAAAAACAGTGTATTTTAAGGTTAGACTCCTGCGGATGTACCCACTCTAAAAATTCAAGTCATTACTAGTTCCCTCCCTGTCAGCATTTTTGAACCTCTGCCAGAGCTGGGAAACCAAGGAAAGTACAATTGTTTGGGCTATGTTCAGAATACTACTTACTGTACTTTATACTGCATAGTATACACTGTGTACTGCCTACTATTTTTGAAAAATAGTATGTGAAACAGAAGGTGTTTCTATATAATTTTTAACTATTCCTTGTTAAAAATTATCATCAAATATACATGTTTATTTTCACAAATCTGCCAAGCATCTTTTGGCTAATATTCTGGTTCATCCATAACAATAGAAATTATGATGCAGTAGGTTTTGTTAGCCTACTTCACATTTTAGCAAATGTAGTATGTCATTTGGGTCCTCTAACAGAATGTGCATAGTATACACATAATATATACTGCAGCAAGAGTAGCAGTCCCACACCTCTGACAATGGTTATTGATCATAAAAAGCAGGTAAATGACTAGGGTATTTATTTTAAGAGTCAAATATAAAGTATATTGCTATAAAGGTTGTATAAATACATAGAACACATCCCAAGAACAGAAATGTTTGATTTTTTTAAACATAGATCTGTGAGTATAGCTGAAGTGTTGGGTCATGTATCGTCTGTTATAAAAGTAGGTGTACACTACATTGTGTAAAATACAATGTTATCTATCTCACCTCCCCTGAACTCAAACAGGTGTCTGAATTGTACCGTTGATTGTACCATTTTATTAGCCTTTGACAGATGAAACTCACGATAACCACAGTGCATTGTGGGAATAACTGCCATTTTGGTGGTATTCTGTGGTCAGATTTTTTTTCTTTTTTCATCATTATGGCTATAGCAGGACAGAAAACCTAATTAAATTTACTTGGTGTATCTGAGCTTTTATTTTAAAGTGGTAAAAATCATGCGAGTCTTTAAGCACTCACACAAATTCACTGGATCTGCGAGTTACTTAGTGACACAACTATCCCGTAGCAAAGCAAATGTAATTGTTTTCAAGTCGACCACTGGATTGTTAGATGATATAGTATTATTGATAATGATAAACTCAGAGTTTCAATGCTAGTAAAATAATCCTTACCATTTTTATAACTGTGTTAATGTTCAGTTTTAAATGGCTCATTAAAGCTAGCCAGTTAGTCAATTCAGCGTGTTCTTATTTGATTTTATCCAATATTAGTTATTAAAGGATTTTAAAAGAGAATAGTTTTTAAATGAATTAAACATTAGCCTACATTTGTCATATCAAATGTTCCTGTCTACTGGAAATATTTCAAATTTAATGGCTTGAAATACGTTATATGTAAGTTTAACTGGGATGACTTAATGAGGTCACAGTACATCTATATTTAAAATGGATGTTGTGTTCAGCCCTGATGTTGGAGTCTAGTCACGCCCCATGCCAGTTCTAAATGTTATTTTCATAGCAAATAAAACTGACCATTTTACCACACAAACACACCTACACATCACATCCACAGCAAATGACTGACAGGCATCCTTTGTTGGCATAGAGATTGTAATTACATCAGGGTTGCAATTTCTTTTGAGGTTTGGCAAGAAGGGAGCGTGACAGTGAGGAAATGAAATTGCCACTGCCACTGCTTTTTCAATATGGCTGTACCATTCCTGCACGAATGTTGGAAATTAAATGTCAAATGGGCTTTGCTTTTCCATTTGAAATTTGGCAGGCATTGTAAATTACGTGTGCACAAATAGAAAATGCAATTGCATGTACAATTTTGCCCAGAATATACTGTAGTCTTACTGAGACATTGGAAACTGAAATCAGGATTCACATCCCATATACAAACACTCACAAATGTTCATTATATCTGCACTGCAGCAGTGCCGCCCCGCCTTGCACATAAATCTGTTGGAAATTGAGTGTATTGATTGAATGTCCTTTTTGCTATTTTCTTCTCCACATGACCAGAATACAAGCACACATAAACTCTGCTGTTAAGACGCACAACCTAGCACAAGTGCGCTGTACTTATAACTACAAATGTACACACACACACATTGACATAAGTGATTGACATAATTACTTGACCTTTGGCATATTATTGCATGACCAAGTATTTCACAATTATGACAGGACAAGAAGTCAGGTTTGATAAAACACTTTTTACTGAAATGTAAAAGTCTTTTTCACACAAAAGGTCTTTAATGCACACCAACTCTTCCTGATATCCCACAGGCTTGATTTCTCTCCAAAGCAAGGAGAGACTACAGTCCACCATCAATGTTCTCCAGTTTCCATTATTCCTGAAATATAATTATTTCCAATTACAGAACCTGCCTGCAGCTTTCTAGTGGGTTGGTTTAGTACCCGAAGAAACCCCACAAAAAGCTTGTCAGCTAGATTGTAACTCTGTTTGACCAATTCTTTCCTTAAATGAATATAAAGCTAACTATTATACACCAAATATTTAATAATGTTTTGCTGGAAATGAAACATTGTTTTTCTTACAGGTGTTCTGAGAAAGCAATTGGCTGCAAGAATAGCTTTTCTGTGGTTCTGGGGTATAACATGCTGATGGAAGGAGAATTATGGAAATATTTATCAATTAATCAAGTGTGCACTGTACTTATCTAATCCTGTTGCATTTTTGGGGAGTGAAAGTGAGTACACAGAACATAATATTTTAAAAGTCTGCAAAAAGGCAACCAGCATCTGATAATGAGTAAAGTCATAATAGGTTAACACTATATAATAGTTAATTTTATATCATTTAAGTCTAGCCTTTTGTACATTATTTAAAAAAGGGAAATATTTTCTGACAAAAGTATTTTGTTTTGCTTTGGGGTAATTCTACAGTATTTATTGAGAGATACATATCAGGCACAATCCCCATTTTGCATTTGAGGTGTTTGGTTTGATATCAGTACAAAGAAAATTCTGTAAAGCTCTCTTTGCAGTTATGACCAAAGTATCCTATAGTTAGCCTTCAAGTAAATCAAAGTGTCCAAGTTTTTTGGCAGAAATCGGCATTGTTCTGGCCTGAGAGTCTTGCTAACCAGGTTAAATATCTGGTCAACTGATGTGGTTGTTGCTGGCACGGTAAAAACTTTCTTGGCTACTTGTGAGAGCAATGGGAAATCAATGGACTTGCGTTTCCAGTATTGTAGTGGATCCTCATCTGTGGGTTCTTCATGGAGATATGTAGACAGCTCCTGCTCCACTGTCTTGGCCTGGGCAGTCGGCCGCTGCTTAATGAAAGAAAACAGCTTGCAGCGCTTGGACGGTGACGGCTGGGCCTCTGAATGATGTTCTAGTGGACTCAAAGGCTGAGTATGCTTGCCAACCTCTTCCAGCAGCACCTGTTTGTGCCAGTCGCTGTCACTGCTCCAGGACAGCTTGAACTGTGGGTCCAGGGTGGTGGCTGTTACATAAAGAGGGTCCTCAAGAATGCCTGCCAGTCTGCGGTCCAGAGCTTGAGACAATCCCATCACGATCCCAGAGCACTGGTGAGTTACAACCTCAGCCAGATGCTTGCGGAGACCCAACACACAGGGTAGGGCTAGGCTGATGGACACGTGCTTGTCTCCTTGTACCATGTCTGAGGCCTCTTCGAAAGGCTCCAACACTTCAACCAGCTCCCGCAGCACTGCTTTTTCTAAGTTACCGAGAACTAGGTCATTTCTATCTACGATGTCTTCAAGAAAATCCATTGATTCCACCATTTGACGCAATATCTTTAACTGAGCATTCCACTTGTCCATTGAAGAGGGCCTTTGCCAATTTGTTGAGGTATTGGAGCCAAACACTTGGACAAGTTTTTCAGGAGCCACTGTAGCAATTACGTAGTTATAGAGGTGGGCTGCTTTGTTTAGAGGAAGTGATATCTGAGGGGAAGCGCAAACTCCTTCCTTAACACAATGAGCTAGTAATCGAGCAAAACAGTCTATCCTACTTCGACCAAGACACTGATCTAAAGACTTTCGGTTCTCGTTGCTACTAATGGCTTCTTTGGCTTCTCCTGCTCCAGGCTCTTCATCGCTGCAATCTTCCTCCCCTTCCTCATCTTCTTCATCATTTCCAAAGAGACTGAACCCAGGAAGACGAAAAGGAGATCTGTTTTCACAAGGCGACAGGTCAGCGACGACTCTGAACACTTTTCCAGACACGCCATGTGATTCAGAGATCTCATCAAACTCGCTGAGCATTTGCTGAGTGTTGCTGTGGTCTGTAAGGGGTAAGCATGCCAAAAGAGCAGATCTAATGTGCCAGTCTGCGTTTATGAAGTGGCAAGTCACTCCAAGATACCCAGCACCACAGCTGTTACCCACAGAGCTACTTCTCCACAGGTCAAGGGTCACACTACAGGACTCCGCTCCTTTTAGAGCCTGTTTGGCAGCTAGTTGAACTTGGGAGACATAGGCTGGAAGGAGCTGCTGTTGTATGTAATGGCATGGTACCGGTATGTAACGGGGCTCCAGGAGCTGAAGAAGCTCACGGAAGCCCTCATATTCAACTATTTGTGTCGGCTGCAGGTCTCGGATGATCATCTTGGCGATGGCTTCTGAGATGAGGGATTGGCGAGGGTCACTGTAGTCAAACTTGTTCATCCCAGGACTGCTTTGAGAGATCACTCGACCACTTGGTGGGCCAGTGCAATTCTGCATTGCCTCCCTTTTCACATCTTTCTTCCTCACAAACTCATCATACATGGCCTGATGTTTGCGCTGTGGATGTGACATGATTATATACAAGTGAAATACATGTAGAAACCAAATATACAAAATAATGTAAACACATAATATATGTAAACACACACACACACACACACACACACACACAAAAACAGAATATTAAGGGTTTCCACATCTTCTGACAGGCTTTTGATTAATAAACAGACTTAAGATTTTTTTTTTTTTTTTCAAATTGCACAAAAAAGGTAATTTTTTTTTTTTTTTTTTTTACCAATTTTAATTAATCTTTTAATGTCAAAGACTGTGAGGACTCTGAATGGTGTAAATATTAAAAGTGGTCCTGCATAGATACAAAACACTGTTACATACCAAAAAACAAACCCTTACCTTTAAATGTGTAACAAAGTTAGAAGTAACTGTCCGTTTAGCCTGAATCCTTGTGCCACAAGCTTTGCAGTTTGATTCAATTTTGCCATTTTCTCCCTCACAGACGATATTGAAGTAATCGAGAATGGAGACCCTAGATTTTGACGCCATCAGTGATCTTGTTATCTTCCCCGATATGAACAATACTGTAACAATAACACCGAATAAAAATGAAAACAATTTGATATACTCTTTTGTTTTCGGAAATATCAGCCTAGCTTTGGGATGCAATGTTAACAGGCTCGTCTCAGCAGATAAAAGGATAGTAATCTGACCGAGATAGCGTGTTCACCTGATCTGACACTGATCGCTTCATCCTATCATTGTGAAAATATCTTCTCGGATACGCGTCTCAATAAAAACAAAACACACATCCGTCAAATCTGCGTGAGAGCGCAAACGATGTATTATTCCCAGTGTCAGCTCCGACCGTAAACATCGCTATCCGCTAGCAGCTCTTGTGAGATGAACACCAGGAAGTAGACAGCGAGTGGGCAATTTATTTATTTATTTAGCTACTTACCATTCCGCCTCTATTTGTCTGTTTTGATTTTACTCGTGAAAGGGATACCATAACTTGATACATGACAAATTAAGTAACCATAATAATAAAAAAAAAAGGCATTTCTCATATATTTCTCGTTTTGTACATATGCTAATTGCATGCTGTGATTAAATGTAATCTTGCTGTAGCTAAAACAGACACGAAAACGAGGACGCGCCTTACTTACTGCTCGTGCACGTCTCTTTTTCTTTTTGGGGGTTTCAGCAGGAATTTTTGATGTCAAGAAAAGTTTCTTTGTAAGTACGAATTACATTTAACACAATTACTAAATAGTTTGCTTGGATTTGAGAAACCATTTCCTTCCAGGCAAGAGTTTATGGCTTGACATTGTTAAATCACATTCTATGATAGAAACCCCAATGAATTTACCACCTTTTACAGCCGTTTCCCATTTTTAAATAGAAAAACCCCATGCATTTGCTATGAAATGTAATAATCTGTCAGGTATTTACTGATGTAGATTGCTAACTAAACTGATAGGTGATAACTGCATATATAGTAACTGAGGTCATTATAGTTATTGGATTTAAAAGGATGAAATGTTTAACCAAGTAGAGCAGGTTATAAAAAACTGAAAACTAATAAAATCTGTAGTAAGTATATACGTTTACAATTTGTTGCTCAAAGGATAACATGGTTCATCAATCATTTTTATTAGGAAAACTTGTTTATACAATAAGATTGATTTCAGTGGTCCTCTTTACATGTCAAACATTCAACATATTGAAATTGTTCTAAGAACTATCAGTCTATATATGGTTCACAAAAAAAAGATGAATAAAGATTATAGATGAAAGTGAATAAGGTCAATGTTATTCCTCTTTTATTTCTGGTTGAGTCTTCTCGGTCTTCTCTTGTTTCTCCTTCATCTGCATCTCTTTCCTTGTAGCGATTATTGCACTTTGTAAGGATGCAATCTCTGCTGAGAGAGTGATGACTGTGGGAAAGAAAACATGCTTTAGTTACATAAAGTGTTAACAGTTAAACCCAAAATACAAGAAATAGTATTTCCTTAAAAACAAATAAATTATGCTGAAATGGTATTTCACATTTAAGCCACACAGCAAATGTGCAGGGATCAAATTAAATAAGCAAGCCATATTTATAGAAGACATCACAAAAGAGCTCACCCTCTTTAAAAGCAGACTGAGCTTGTTTCAGATTTTGTGGTACAAGGATCCCAAACCACTTCAACGGATCGCTGTGCTCTGGTGTGGATGATTCTGCCTTTGTTTTTACTTGAGGGTCTGTCTCTTGTTCCTCCTCTTTAACTCCCTTTTGTTTGGCATTTATTCTCCTCCTAAGACCTTTTGTCAAATATAAAATCGTACAATTCTTCATTATGGTTTTAGGTCCCTACATATATAATATAAATGGTATGGTAAAAAAAATGCAACACTGTGAAAAGACTCTTAATAAACAAAATTAATACATTCATTTAAATGTCAGTAAGACATACCTACCCGTCTCTTTCGCTCCAATGTCTTCTACTGTGTTATTTTTCGGTTCTTCTGTTTTATTCTCTCTTCTCTCACATTTGAACTCAGCTGTTCCACCTTCCAACAAGCTGTTATTAAGGCAAGCACATGGATATATATATATATATATATATATAATTAAGACTTATGCACACGTGAATGTAATTTAAATGCATGTGTTGACATACGGACCTGGCTTCAACGTGAACAAGCGGCTCCATCTCACTAGCGTACTGCAGAACGGAGACTTGCTTATTTCCCATTGAATAACGTGCCTTGGCAATAGAAAACCATCCCTGTGTAACAGAATTAAGGGAATTGTATTCAGAATAAATTACAAATAAAAATGTTTTGTGTACAACACGAAATTGAACATACTTGATTCCATTTATGAAAATGTGTTTAACATAATCAAGTGTAATTTCACCTCTTCTATAAGGGAGTTGAGTTTGTGTCGCTTCTCCTCAAGAGCCTCGAGCTGGTCCATGAAAAGCAGCAACTGCGCGTCCAAACGATTATGTTGATCAATACGCATTTCTGTCATTTTATTTGACTACAGAGTTGAAAAATAGAAAATAAATGACTTCTAAAGAACAGACATGTATTCGTGTAGAACGCTCTCAGAGAGATGTTTAGAACCTTTACCGGTCATGTGACAAGTCACATGGCATCAGTTCTACATGTTACGTAGGATTGCGTAGGTTAGTATGAATTCTGTGAATACTATATATACTTTACATATTTTTTTGCTTGTGCTTTCTTATGACACTATTCAAGCACGTATATCATTTACACAAATTATTACCCAGAGGCTTGGGTTGTAATATTCACCTACTGTGTTTTTGTGTAATCTAAATTTGAATATCTCGCTTGCAAAAAAAAAAAAAAAATTCAGAGGCAATTTTTACCGTGCATACGAGGGGAAAAAATAAATAGAAAAAAAATGTAACTTCCCATACCGGGAGTCGAACCCGGGCCGCCTGGGTGAAAACCAGGAATCCTAACCGCTAGACCATATGGGAGATATACACACAGTCTCGACAGGAGACCATTTAAAGGCAACATGTCTATATATACATATTAACTTCTAATTAAAAAGTGTACTTATCACAGTGACCGTCATTCGTGTTAATTCTTTCAATATCGTATCTAGCGTTTCAAAAGTCAATAATTAAACTTAAAGCTAAATGGCAGACGTTCATTTTATTTTCACTAGCCACCCATAAGATGGGTGCTGCGTTGTGTATGCTTGTAAATAATTGGCTAGTACTAAAAATAATTGCAGGCTAAGAAGGTAGTAATCTCATATATCACCAAAATACAATTAAGAAACCACTGAAATATAAAACTGACTAAACATACTAATGTACAAGTATTAAAGCCCTATTCCACTACAAGCTACTACCACCTCCGGTAGCTCGCCGTGATCGTATAGTGGTTAGTACTCTGCGTTGTGGCCGCAGCAACCCCGGTTCGAATCCGGGTCACGGCAGGGATAAGTCCCTATCACGGCTTAGGAGTGTGATTTTTTGCCTTTATTTGAAGCTTAATTTTGATTTCTTAATTTATTTACAAATGCTAAACGCGATTTAAAACATAAAACGCGTTCATTCACAACATGTGTATTTCACCTGCATACACACAATTCGCAATCACATGTGACGACATGCATGTTCCGAGGAGATCGTCCAACTGCAAGCCTTGTAAATATCACGAGGGGTTGTTCCTCACACAGAGCCTAATGGTGATTGGGTAGCATAAATCACATGGGCATACAGTAGGATGTGACTCGGTGGCGCGATGTATCTGCAATTTGATTATATAGTTTCATAGGCAGATAGGAACACTGTTCACTGCCGCGTTCTCCAGCTCCAAGAGGACAGTTATATGCAATATTATCAAACGCGAGACACCACATTTCTAGGATATTTCATAACTCATTACAAAGTAAGTACAGATGTATCAAGCCAAATCGATTGCATTATGTCATTAACAGATTCTTTGTGCAAGATAAAACATGCACCTTAAGTTTTTATGATGCTACTATTTCTTTCTTATAATGTTTTTTTTTCCTTTAATTCATCCACCTTTACAGATGCTGAATGAAGCAGAAACTATAAATCATCCCTATTGGCCACGCAACCTGTCTATTCCCAACTATGTGGCTAATGACCGTTCAATGTCAGAGATTCTCATATTCCTGTTCTCTGTGTCTGGGATACTGCTGCTTGCCACCTGGTCATTGACTGGGCGTAAAGTGTCTGGGAGCAGACTTAGTGGATGGAGAAGGTTAGCTCTGTGCTGGTTCACTGTGTGTGGCTTCATCCACGGGGTCATTGAGGGATGGTTCTCTTTATACTACACTATCATTCCTGAAGATCAGAGCTTCCTTTCTCAACTGTGTGAGTGAGGTTCAAAGTCTATTGAGTTTATCATTAGGATGTTTTTGAGATAATATTTTGATATTTTCCCTTAATGTCTATGAACATTATAATTACAAAGACCACATTTTTGTAATGCACAGTCCAGGAAACGTGAACATGAGCTGCGTTCATGTCCTCCTGGGAAGTTCGTATTTACGAGTTGGAAAGTCCTAATGCTGTCTTTACATGCCATAAGAAATTTCCTACATCCCACTTTTGTAGGCGTGATTACGAGCTTGTCACTTTCAAGTGCTCTGTTGTTGGAAAGATTAGTTATCATGGATGATACCAGGTTTATTCTTGCCCATTTCTTGGAAAAATCTTATTAAAGCCAAAATGTCTTTAAAATATTTAATTTTTAATAAAATGGAGCGTCCCATGATGATCATTCACTGCGCTATCAAGATAGTCCGCTTGCTTACGATTCTGGGATTTTGGTCAAATACAGGCTATTTTTGTATAAAACATACAACATGCTTCAAATGATCATTCATACATGCAAATATGCACAATTTTAACAAGACAATGTAGCCGGGTTAGGAAAAACTAATAAAGAATACCAGTATCAGCTTCAATTTTTATCCCCTCCGCCATGTTAAGAGTTTATGACCCGCCCAAGTCGGGAACATGTGTATCAAAATTATCTCAGAGATTCCTAGTAATAAATACAACTTGACAGGTCATTCACGTATAATTTCCGACTAGAAAACTCCTATTTGCGATAATTCTGAAAGCATATGAATGTCAGGTAATTACGACATTGGGTGTTGGTTCTACAAAATAAAAATCAGCCATTTTTAGCTCTAACTCTATAAAATGAATAAAGAAATTATTAATTTTATGAAAAAGTGCTGCAAATTGAATTATATATTCTATCATAATTATAGAATTTATAATTATAGAAAATAGATTTTTACATGCAACTTAGCTAATGAAAAAAAAATTAATTCTACAACAAATTTACCAGACGCTGAATATACTGGATCCAGTTTGCAGTTTCCCACTCATAATTCTGATATTGTGGTGGCGTTCACGTGTTCAACTCGTAAATACGATCTTTCTGACATGACCTGATGGCACCATTTACCGAAAATGCTTTTCATCCTCTAGGGAAAGAATATTCCAAAGGAGACAGCAGATATGCAATGTAAGTTACACATATGCTTGTATGTTTATGCATTTAAAATGAATCTATGCATTGTATCTAAACTCATTTTATGGGATCTTCTCTCCAGAGCGGATAATTTCACCGTTAGTATGGAGACAGTGACCGCGTGCCTGTGGGGTCCCTTCAGCATATGGATTGTTCTGGCCTTCCTGTATAATCGTCCTTATAGATTTGTCCTGCAGCTCATCGTATCTTTAGGTAAGACATGTGTCCTCCTACTACATATGCAATTATAATTATTTATTTTATAGTTAATTATTCCACATCTTGTTAACTCGAGAAACTGTGTGTGTTAGAGGGCACAGTTCAGTCTTTGTCCTACATTACTTGCAGGTCAGCTGTATGGTGCAGTCCTCTACTTCTTCACTGAGCACAGAGATGGATACATTCACAGCGAATATGGTCATCCCATCTATTTCTGGTTCTACTTTGTGTTTATGAATATTTTGTGGATTGTTATCCCTTTCATTCTTATAGTAGACTCGTGGTGTCAGCTATCTACCTGTCAATCCATGTTTGATAAATCCGCACCGAAAGGGAAGTCTAAAAGAAGCTAGATCGGTAGAAAATAGAAGGAATATGGAAAAGAAAAGGACCAAAATTCTGTACACAATTCTTGATAACATATCCAATATGTTTAGATATATTTTAATAATGTAATTTTTATAATAAAACGGTGATTTGCTCATGGAAGAAAATGGAAAAAGCCTGTTTAGTGTAATCTGTCAGTGAGATCTTCATTACATTAAAGGTACAATTTGTGATATTTTTTTCCGCTAGAGGTCGCTAGAAGCCTATTCAAAACAAAGGCGTAGTTTGATGACACCAAGTTTTAGAGCGGAAACTTGGGACATGTGGTCTCCATTTCAACGGACGGTGCAAAAGAATAGGGATTGGAGTTTGGAAGAACTCATGTTCGTGTATGCGATTATTAACGTTACTGTAGTATGAAGCAGAGCAGGACCGAGTGTTGCGGGAGCTGAACGAGGAGCTGGAGCGATTGATCAACACACGCCGCACGAGCAGCGGGACTTTTATTATGACACAGTCGCCGGCGCCGCTTCCGCTTTTCCGGTCATGAGTTTACGGGAGCTGTCCTTGTCGACAGAACCAGCGGGAGATGGTAAACAGTAATTATGTTCCATAAATAAGTAACACAATCCACCATAAAACGTGCAAGAAGTAAATAAGGAACTGCTTGAAGCAAGCTAGTGGTTTGCTGGACGCTACTTCCACTACTTCCGCATTTGTCCACGGCACTGTTGTCATGTGGTTTCTACGTCAGTAAAGGCGGTAACAAAGGTAACTGACGTCATTGACAGGCGACTGCTCTGCCCCGTGTCACTGTTTAGAATGGGAATTTTCTCATGATTTACAAGTAGTTGAAAACATTAGACATATTGTTAGTAATCAGCTGGACAAAATATATAACACTAGCCTAGTGGTTTTTGGATATTTTACTGCAAAAATTTTACATATTGTACCTTTAATGAAAATGTGTTGATTAAATGCCCATAATACTGCTCCAGCAGGGTTGCGTCATATTTATCCCTGTTTTTATGGTACTGTTGCACTATATTTTCTCTGCTCAGGATCTGCCTTTCTTTATGTTCTGTTGCTAATGAATAAGTAAATTGTTATCAGTTGATAACATCTGAGATTTTGATCCAACATGATACAATTCTGCTCATTCATTGTCACCTGGCTGGTAATTTTTTTGAAGAGCCACATACAATGAGAGTGGGAGCCTAAAATAAGGGGCACAGCTTTTTATTATTCTACAATGGAAAATTTCATCTTCTTAGAATATGTGCATTTGTTTTTAAAATAAAAGCCACTTCATCAAACTGTGTCTGTCTCTGAGCTCAAAAAGTAAGCTTAATCTGTTCTTTATAAGACCTTATACATTTTTCTAATCCTGTCTTGTTTGACTTAATGAGCATTTCATGACATAATAATTATATGAATAATTTTTCTTTAAAGGGTTATTTCACCCCAAAATGCATATTGTCATTAATTACTCACCATCATGTCATTCAAAACCTGTAAGACTTTCATTCATCTTCAGAACACAAATTCAGACTTTTGTTGAAATCAGAGAGATGTCCGTCCATCCATTGACTGCCTTTGCAACGTCCACTCTGAAGCTTCAAAAAGTTTATAAAACTAATCCATATGAATCGAGTGGTCTCTCAGATTTCATCAAAAAGTTCTTCATTTGTGTTCCGAAGATGAACGAAAGCCTTACAGGTTTAGAATGATAATTAATGACAGAATTTTCATTTTGGGGTGAACTAACCCTTTAATGTTAAATACTAGAAAATATTTGATTTCATTATATGCCCATCAATACACAATTGCCTGGTGGTAGGTTTGTGGTCTTTGTGGAGATTTATTATAAATAATAATAATAATTTAAAAACATTACACAAGAGTTTGCAGACTTAATGATGAAATAAGAGTTTTAAGAATCAAAATGCCGAAACCCGGGATCGAACCAGGGACCTTTAGATCTTCAGTCTAACGCTCTCCCAACTGAGCTATTTCGGCTATGAAGACCCCTACTGGACTGAAGCCATAATTTTTTATCAGTGACTGTTAGTCATCGATACTATTCAGAAGCACACCATTCGTCTTCATTCTCAAAACACAATTTTAGTTATGAAATCATGTATGGTTGTCTTTAACAGGACTTGATCTCTAAGATGATGTCACACATTTGTGGGTGGGATGTTGAGAAGCTCTGGTTTAAAAATGGGTGTCATTCAAACTTGGACAGTTTATAGATGAAGGTAAACTCGGCATTTCGTTTTTTTTATAGTATTTCTTGTTAATTCATACCTTAAAACTCATTATGGGGAGATGGACTGTTGCCAACATCAACAAGCAGGACATTCACTCCCCATCCCCCATCCCATGGGCTTTGTGTTTCTGAATGGACATTATTTGAAAAGAAACAAATATTTATGCTTTCTACTCACTTAAACCCTCATATCTATTGGTTTCTGAAAAAAGGGTCACCCGTTGGCCGTTATCAACTTGTGTTGTGCTTCTGTTTTCCGTAATTGTTCATGTATAAATAGCAGCAAAAGAGTTCTCCCTCCTGATTTACGGAAATATCCACTTACTAACCATGCCGTCGTAGTACATGCATTTAAACATACATATAAACCATGCCACTACGTTTTAAGATCATCATGTTCGTTACAACAATGACAATAATTTTTTTTTTTTGATAGCGAATCGGGACAACGCGTTTTTCTCAGGCACTCTTTCCTTAAACAGAGTCTGACGGAAGAGTTAACAACTTTATTCTTTCAACAACGGTCTTGCGATTCACTTTCAAGTCGCGACCCACCAGTTGAGAAACACTGCCCTTAAGCGAAGAGCAAAAAAGTATTTTATCGCCCTCTACAGGAGAAGCAAAGGGCGAACTTACACATTATAGTTTTACTCTGGTCTTAACACAAGGGGTCGCTCTTTCATAATGTTTGAAGCAGCCCTCAAAAGAGAGCTACATTGAATTATAAATTCCTATCATGACTTACTAAGGGCTTAGGTTCATTTTGTCAACTTATTTCATGCTTGTTATTTAAAAATCATAATTCAACCAGGCAAGATGCATGATAATATTACATTTTTTTTGCACTAAGTATTGGTGTATTTGTATTAATGTATTTGACTAAATGAAGCTTTATCAGCAGTCTATATAGGCCAAAACCTGAAAATTAGTTAACATTTTAGCACTTCCAGTTCCATTGTCCTGAAGTCAATGGATTTTTTGTTAAATGCCTGAAAAAGCTCAAGATGTTTTCACGTTTTATTCATAAAATACATCAGTATCATGTGTTCTTTTTTTAAATCGAGACTTGTCTTGTAAAAGTTGCTAACAAGTGGCTAAATGGAACTACATAGGTTGCCAGGCAGGGACATTAAATGTTTCACACCAAAAAAAGAAAAAAATTTCACGGCCTCGTGTCTATAATTGTGCAATTGCAAACAATTCTTACTCGAACTTTTAGAGAAAATGTTTTTAAATAAAGACTGGAAATTTTTTTTTTCTTTTTACTTCTGCAAATTGCATCTAGGCTTCAATTCATAAAAATTGTCATTGTGTTCATTTGTGAAGATTATTATGATGAACAATTATTTCATGCAATTATTTTATGCAAATATTTTATGCAATAATGCAAAAAACAAAACAAAAAATCTTTTTGGGTTTTTGTCAAAGAGAAACTAAGTGACTGGGTTGGCCAACAAAAATACACCATGACTGCAGAGCTCTATTCTGTATCTATTATTGAAAATAAAAATGCAAAACCATTAAAGCATCATTTGAAAAAATTCAGTTTTAAATGTGCATATATGACAGACATAAAAAGAAAGCTTAGTACCAACTGCAGGCCTTTCAGTTTGCATTTAAAAATGTCAACAAAAAAAATCTCAATTAATGTCATGCCTTACTAGGTTGTCCCTTTAGAGTGTCTATGCAACATTTACATCAATCACTTAAAAGTAAAGCATAAAAATAAAAGTCAGCCGTCCCTGGGTGGGCTCGAACCACCAACCTTTCGGTTAACAGCCGAACGCGCTAACCGATTGCGCCACAGAGACCTGATGGTCACTGCCACTGCTATGTTTCATTAAGAAGAAACATTTACTGTCTAAAAGTCTGAATCACATATAAATCATACATTATGAAGATGAATTTTGCAAAAGCAATTCTGAGGTTTACTGAAAGGCATTGCCTGTCCTCAGTCCCTCATGGGACAGCTGCTTTGTAGTATGTGTATTACACTCTGAGCTTGACACTAGATGTCACTCTTTAATAATGCATGAGATGTGAAATAGTGTGACATAGTGAAGTTCAACATTTGTAACATGAATATTTTCATTCTTGCCCAACATATATACTATCAATACATTATAGTGCACTATTGTGCACGGTTTACTGCAAATGAAGTATAAATGTAAATTAGGCTTTGTATTCAATGGGTTTGCCATCTGTCTTTGAGGGAAAATGTGTATAAACTAAAATTATTAGTATTATTTTCAGAATCACTGAGATTCACATTAATTACTCAAAACGAAAGCATAAAAACAAAAGCTTTTCGTCCCTGGGTGGGCTCGAACCACCAACCTTTCGGTTAACAGCCGAACGCGCTAACCGATTGCGCCACAGAGACTGATGACTCCAGCTCACATGATTCCACAACAAGTAAAACCAGTTTATTTACTAGAAATATAAGCCAGTGAAATTCTGAATTACATAACTTGTTTCAATACATACCACTTCTAGCAGGGGCTTGCAGGGTTGCCAGTAAAAGTAGATCAAATAGCTATGGGTAGTATCTGTAAACACAGAGAGTGAACATTTTTTATTTTCCACTCAGATAACCACGGCTCCTCATACCTCCAGTGAGTACTGTGGCCATTTGCACAAACTGCTTAGACTAGTCTTAAAACTTCTAATTTTTTTCTTCAAGACTAGTCCTAACTTTGTAAAGTCAGTTAGATTAAAAATGTAGATCAGTCAACTTTGAATTGGAAAATTAAGAATTAAGATTAACTGCAAACAATCTTAAAATAGAAGCTGTTTATGCAACTCTCAGCTGAATATTATACACTTTCCAAGTATCATCTGAAGAAGTTTTCTTGCCAAACAGTATGTGAAATTAATATAATAGTGTCTTCCAGTTTGGTTTGTTTATGTGTCAAATGATCACATCTTGTTTTATAATTTAAAAACGATTAGGCCAATAAGATGTTTGATTAGGTGTTCTTTTATTGATGGTTTCATGTACAGCACAATTTAATTAAGAACATTATTAAGTAATATTTGTTAAACCAAACGTAATACACTCGTAATAACCGAAACAAACAACACTGGCTCAACAAATGGCGCCAGCACATGTCTGAAAAGGGCGGCGGCGGTAACGTTAGTGTTTGGAAAACCTGTTTGGAAAGGGTCATTATTTATGGGCCGCACTTACAATCTAATATTTCACATTGTAGATGGTTCTTTAGTTATTCCGTGACGCAGTTTAGCCCATAGTTCTCGCCACACAACTCACCACAGCAACATCAAGAAACATTACTGTAAGAATTGTTTTTTTGCTTTTTGTTGGGATACAGGAACCTTCTTACCTTTCCAATTATTCTTTGTAGAGATTGGAAACGTGAATTCGGTGTAACGTTAGTTCTTCTTTTTTGGTTTTATTCGTTTAGTTATTGTCACTAGAGGCTCATCTAGATATTTCTAAGTTGAACATAGCAGGGAGGCGTCGTCTGATTGGCCGCCTCCACCTGAAGAACGTGAAGTCATTGGCTACACAATTAACTCATTAAAATGATTTTAAATTATATATATATATATATATATATATATATATATATATATATATATATATATATATATATATATATATATATATATATATATATATATATAGTATAATTTTTGTATTATAATATAATTTGAATCTTTCCTGAAAACTTTATAGATATAATATATTCTAAAATTCCCTTAGCTATATTACAGACTATAGTATAGTACCATATGGCAACAATTAATTTCTGCTCATTTCCTTGTTATTCAGGAAAAAAATACAATATATTGCACTATGGGAATTAAAAGGGTATGCCTTAAGGTTGCCAATGATGTGCTGTTTTTTAATTCCCATGACATTTGAAAAAAAATCTTGCCCACTGTCACCCTCACATGGAATACACATGTAGAAGTGCTCCAGAAATTGCTCAAATTTCTAAACATCTCTTCTCAAGGGGGATTTTTTTTTTTTTTTGCAGCATCTTTGATGAGTAAAAAGAAAGTTTTATTCACAAATCAACTTTGTCTAACATAGTTTTACTGTAAATTGAGAAAATATCAAGGCAACGCTGTACCACTATGGAAAAATAAGTATGTTGCCATATGGCAACTCTGTACCATATTGGAATTGCAGTAATGCATTTCCCCATTGGGATTTTTTATAGATATCAACAATATGATTGCTATTATTTATTTATTTTGAAGTGTTTTTTGTAGTATAGTTGTATTTATGTATAAATAAAATTATTTCTTCTTTTCAGAAAATGAATATAGCGATATTTGACGGAAAGGGCAATAGGAAGAGTACAGAGTTAGCTCTTCCATGTGATGACAGTAAGGATGAGTTAGCCAAATAATAGGGAATAATAGGGATTAAATGATGGGGATCTACTTATTTTTGGTTTGCATGAGTTCCAAGTATATAAATCTAACAATTTCTGAAAAGAAATGTGCATTTAAATATAAAAGAAAATCATAATTTTATAGAAAAAAATACTTTTTTGACCATTTTTCATTGTGGTACAGTTGCCACATGGCAACATTTCCCTAAGTATCTTTTTTTCAAAAATCTTTTGTGATTTGCATAATTGAAGCTATTTAATGTAATTAAAAACTTATTTGAAAAAATATTAAATGGTTAGAACATAATGCGTACCATAAAGGGTTAAACATTTTAATTACACTTTTTGTTTGAAATGGGAAATGGGCTGTTCCTTATGTTTGGTAATTGTTCATATTTTGTTAACCTATCATCAATTTAAAAAAAAATACAAAAAAATGTTGTTTTTTTATAAATAACAGTTTATTGTCATTTTATGCAAGAATGTGTAATACTTGGCAATTGATAATTTTCTACAGCAGTTATAAATCCAGAATAAAAACATTTGTTTAGAACAAAACATCAAAGCAGTATACTCTTATTTTACAAAAATAAACAAAACATTCTAAGTACATTCAATAAATGTCCTAAGTTGCTTTATGACTTTCCACAACTTTCAAGTTTATGTAGATTTAAACTGACAAATTACAACATTGAACATTTAAGATAGTATATACTACCCATACAGTAAACATGGCCTACTTCAAGTTTTAAAAACTGAACTTAAGCTGCAAGGAAAGACCAAAAACATAATAACTTTTGGGCACTTTACAGTAATCAGTTTCACAATATACATACTTTTTAAATTCTGTTTTCTGTAATTGCTAACTTTTAGTTATTTCCTAGTTAAACATCTTGCTCAGCCTTTGACCAAGTTTACTGTTTAGGTCTTTTAATTTGGAGTTCACTTGTTTCAGAGCAGCGCGAGCTGATGCAGAATCAGGTTGGAGTTCCAGAATCTTTCCAAAGGCCATGCGGGATTCCTCCAGTTCGCCCAGCTGCATGCAAGCTTGACCAAGCCGGTACCAGGCCTTAGTGCTCTTTGGGTTCAGCTCGGTGGCCTTGATACTGCTGTCTCTGGATTTAACAAGCTGGCCTAACTTAAGTTGGCATAAAGAGAGATTGCAGTGAAGTTCTGCTTTTACATTTTTGTACTCCTCCTCAGTTGGAATGGAGGAATCATCAGCACATTCTGCCTGCTCATTTTCTTTATCATAGCTTGATGTCAACGCTACATCATCATCATCTCCATCCACACCTTCTTTAGATGCCTCGTCTACTGGGTTTCCTCTTGTCTGGCCCTGTAAAGTTATTGCCAGCTTTACAGCTCTGCAATAGCAGTCTGCCGCACCCCAAATATCTCCCTTCCCAAACCGCTGGCCACCCCTCTGCTTGTGAGACAGCACCCAAGCCCACTTCTCTCCAGGCATCATCTGCCAAGACTCCTGCCCAGGGGTCAAAGAGTGAAGCTGAAGTGTAAAGCAGTCGGCCTGCTGTGACAATCCCTGCCCTGTTGTATTTTCAATCTGGGTACCATCAGCATCACTGCATGCTGCTTTGGAGTTCTTTGCATTCCAGGCACTTAATGTGAACTGCAATAAAAAAAGCAAAAATGTTTATATATGAGAACATCACATTTTCCCATGATATACATAATACATTAAAGTTGACAAAAAACGGAAGTTGCGATAGTCTTTTCTTCCCTATTGTGACGTATACCTAGAGATGCACCGGTCGACCGACCATCGATCAGTACAGTGTTTTTTGGTTTTTTTTGGGCTGATCTCTAAAAAACAATTCCAAAAATGTAATTTGTGTGAAAATATTATGATCAGGACGGTAGCACAGGCCAGAGACTGGACATGCTGAAGACGAATTCTGTTCACTCGGCGGCCATATTTGCAACGCCTCTGGGCAGCTATTTCGGGCATCCAAGACCAAGTCCTATCTATTTGAATGGAGGAATCCTGAAACTGCTTGGCGAACTTACAATTAAATAACATATTTCAAATCAGCAACAAAATCTCACATGAACTGTCCCATAAATGTTGTTTCTTGTGCTCAAATTGCATTTAAAAAGCTAATTTTTCAGGCTAGACGAGCCAATGCGCATGTGTAGTCATAATTGCGAGTCTCAGGTTTCTATGGGAAACTGGGGCTTCTAACGACAGCCGAGGTGACGCAATGACTTAAGCAATCAGCAATTGGGTCGTCTACTTAGAAGGCGGAGGCTACATTTATTTACATTTATCTACATTTATTTACATTTATCTACATTTATCACCAAGGCTACATTTATTTAATTAAAAATACAGTAAAAAACAGTAATATTGGGAAATATTATTACAATTTAAAATAACTGTGTACTATTTAAATATATTTGACAAAGTAATTTATTCCTGTGATGCAAAGCTGAATTTTCAGCATCGTTACTCCAGTCTTCAGTGTCACATGATCCTTCAGAAATCATTCTAATATGCTGATTTGCTGCTCATTAAACATTTATGATTATTTTCAATGTTGAAAACAGTTGTGTACTTTTTTTTTCAGGATTCCTTGATGAATAGAAAGTTCAAAAGAACAGCATTTATCTGAAATACAAAGCTTCTGTAGCATTATACACTACCGTTCAAAAGTTTGGGGTCAGTAAGAATTTTTTTTTTTTTTTTTTTGAAAAGAAATTAAAGAAATTAATACTTTTATTCAGCAAGGATGCATTAAATCAATCAAAAGTGGCAGTAAAGACATTTATAATGTTACAAAAGATTAGATTTCAGATAAACACGGTTCTTTTGAACTTTCTATTCATCAAATAATCCTGAAAAAAAAAAATATTGTTCACAAATATTTTGTACAATTGTACACATTAAATGTTTCTTGAGCAGCAGATCAGCATATTAGAATGATTTCTGAAGGATCATGTGACACTGAAGACTGGAGTAACGATGCTGAAAATTCAGCTTTGCATCACAGGAATAAATTACTTTGTCAAATATATTCAAATAGAAAACAGTTATTTTAAATTGTAATAATATTTCACAATATTACTTTTTTTAATGTATTTTTAATTAAATAAACAAGAAAATAAATTTGCTTATTCAAAAAAAATTAAATAAAAAAAATTGGTAACCAGTATCGGATTCGGCCCATTTGATAAAAAAAAAAAAAAAAAAAAAAAATCGGCAATCAGAATCAGCCATGCAAAATCATTATCAATGCTTCCCAAACACATATCTGAGTGAAACGGCTTCTGTAAAAAAAAAAGTAGGGTGGGACATGATTTTGTCCTTGGGACAAAATGATTGGATCGTAGGAAGCTGGGCATTGCTAACAATATGGACGCAGATCCGAATGTCAGTTTGCAGTCATTTTGTGGAGGATATATAGACCCACCCTCCACCAAGGCATACGTCATGAAGAGAAAAGATGTCATTGCGAGGGGGAAGGGAAGTTAATGCATTTGATTAAAGATTACGAGTGCATGTGAATTAAAAAAAAAATAATAATAATGTGCATGACTGCACAGATAAATCACTTCTAATAAACAATGCAACGTTTTGTAAAAAAAAAAAAAAAAAAAAAAAAAAGATTTCATGTTGACTTTAAACTTGAATGCCAGCTTTACTGTAAGTTACCTTACAAAACATTACCTTTCAACAGATGTAAAATATTATTTGATTTGATTATAATATTTTTTGTTATTTTTTAATAAAATAATATAATAATTTAGGATGAATATATATTTAACAATCCATGTCCTTTAACATTAAAATATTGTTCAATTATTTTAAAATAAGGCCATCTTTTTGACTTGCCCTTACCTCACACATCTCTCCAGCTCTCATCCCTTCCAGGCAGCCCTCTATAATGTCACACTGCCCTTCGCCCATGCGCAACAAGAACCACTCATCCAGTTGGACCTGCAGCACAGAGTCCTGCGAGCGAGGATATGAGGTAGCTTGCTCGCTAGAATCAACGCTGGCTGTTGATTCTTGCTCTTGAGCAGCAGTATGCAGTGTGTTTTCCCCTGTAACAGTCTTTCGCCGCACCTTGACCTTACATAGTGACCCCATCATAGGCGTGCCTTCCCCTCGTTGTCTTTCTCCCAGCCACCTTCGGCGCACCTCCCATAGACCACCGGGACACGCGGAGATCCATGACGTCTCAGCGGGGAAACGATCAGGCACTTGGAATGTTGTCATGACGAAGAATTCTAAAAGACCTACAAAAACAGTATTAACAAAAGAAAATGTAATGCAGACTACAGGGAAAGGCTGCTAACACGAGACCTGTCAACACTGTGATGCTTTGTGAAGTCTTTTGCACACAATTTAAACCAAGCGCATCAATAGCTTCAGACATGCACGAGTATTTAAAAAAAGAACACGTTTATAATGACACATTAGTACTCTTAGTACTCTTGTACCTACTTCAGTGATGGCTGTTGCTGTCAGACTCTCTTCTTCCACAGCAAATATCTTACATTGAATGTCTGTCTTCAAACGCCCTCTACAGGTGCGGCATGGAATGAACGTCTACTTTACACTTGTACTCAAAATTTAAATTTTTTGCCCGGTTTCATAGAGAAGGCTTAAACCTAGTCCCAGATTAAAATGCATGTTTAAGATGCCTTAACTGAAATTAGGACATTTATCCCAGGTTTCACAGACAAGGCTTTAGCCATCTGAAAGCAATTTGTACTGACATAATATTAAAATATGCCAGTGCCATTGTTTTGTCTCAATATGTTTTTTTGGTGTTGTTTTTTTCTAAGGCACATTTATAAAAGCTGCTTAAATGTCCTAATTAAACTAAGGCCTAATCCTGGCTTAATCTAAGCCCTGTCTGTGAAACCAGGCCTAGAAGTTGTTCTTTGGTGCCATTGTTGCTGTCATTTATCTTAAAGTGAAAAAAAAAAAAAAAAAAAATGAGACAACAATACATTTTTCTCTAAAATACTATCATATATATATATAGAGAGAGAGAAACAATATAACAATTTAGTGTGAAAATATTATGTTTAACAATAAAATACATGCACATGAAAAAAAAGTCTTAAGAGTCTTAGAGCTGTGCAGCTCAAAAAGTCGCATTATCTAATTTGGTGAGCAGTGTTGGGTATAACTCATTATAAGTAATAATTACTGTAAATACTTTAATTTAATTAATTTAAAGTAAGTTATTGTTACGTATTGTTGTTTGTTAAAATGTATGTTTTAACGTAACCTTCTTCCTTCAGATACTTTGGTCAGTTCAAGAATAATTTATGTAATGTCACATTATTTATTTGAAAGAATTAAAGAGCAGTTTTATGTCTATCCTTGTAGTTTTTAACTAGTCAAGACTGATATATTTAAAAAACAATTTGTAATGAGTAATGCAATACATTTTAGAGAGAGTAATTACTCAGTTGAAGATGTAATTAGTACTTAATTTTTTTAGAGTAACTTACTCAACACTGCTGGTGAGCTTAGTATTTTTTATTTATTTATTGTGGGAGAAACTGTGCTGACTTTGTTTTGTATTTTTTATATAAAGTTTTGGTCATGCAGGTGTATTTTAGATATTTTTGGATGTGCATGCTTTCTATGCTTTGTGCTCTTTCTATTCATGTTTATTAAACATTGCTCATGGTCTTTTTAATGAACTTTAATTCATCCTGAGATCTGTTTTCCCTAAGGTTGTAATCAGTATATTTTAAGATACAAAGTTAATTTTAGTACTACAAGTAGATTAAGTGAATTAAGTGCAAGTGTATTAACTTTATAGTTAATAAAAAACATGGTTATGAAGAATATACGGGTGCCAAAATACCTACTTGTAATGTCTGAAACATTGTGACTTATTTTAACGGTGAATTTATGGGAACCACAGCTGCCAGTTTTTATCAACAGTGCAGTATTTTATATGCAGTCTGTTGTAGAATGGAAGTATAAACTATATACTTTTCAGAACAAAACTTGTTTGAAAGTGCGGTAAACGATGTGGCTTTAGAAAGTAAGATTTTTCTTTTCTTTTTTACCCAAGACCAGAGGAGTAAATGTAATTATTGTGCTTAAGTATGTTTTTGGCTACTTTGTAGTTGTATTGAGTATCAAAGATACTGGCAACTTTTACTCTCTACTTGATTACATTTTTGAACAAGTAAATGTACTTTTTACTCCACTACATTTGTGATGAGTAATGCAATTACAAATTATATTTTTTCATGGCAGCTAACTTTTTCAGCAGCAGTTTGTTTCTGATATAAAGAAGCGATATCGCCATCTAAGGGCACTGAAAGGTACTATATCTTGTGCATTTTGCCTTTACTCACCTAAAACTTGTCAACAAGGATACTTTACATGAATGTGAATACATTAGCAGGTAGTTGCTGATCACAGGTGTTTTATTTATTAGATGAGGAAATGAATGCAGCTGGTGATGAGGCTCAAACCAGCACATACAGTAGACGTTGACTATTTGATTTTACGTTACATTTTTTTATTTATCTGCTATAGCTTATTATACAAAAGACAGTTTTGAAGGATATTGGTTTGCTTATGGCCTTTCTTGTGCACTTGAGCTCAACTGAGACTTGAGAGTTTGTAGACTTTTAAAAGGTTGTTGTGTCGACCTTGATTTATTGCAACATTGAGGTGTTCAGTTTTATTTTAATTTTAGAAAATAAACTTGATCTCTCATCTTACAAATCAGTTGTTTCTTATTTTTACCAGCAGTCCCTCAGGACTAGTGCATCTTTGAGCCTATACATTCAGCATGAGTAAAATACTTAAGTACTGTTAAAATCAGATACTTTAAGACTTTTACTCAAGTCGTATTGGAATTGGTTACTTGTAAATTGTAATTGAGTTATTTTCGATATAAGGTATCAGTACTTTTACTCAAGTATGGTTTTCAGGTAATCTTTACACCTCTGCCCAAGACTAGTGTTTGTTCTGTGTTTACCCTTAAAGGGTTAGTTCACCCTAAAATGAAAATTCTGTCATTTATTAGGCTACTTATGCCGTTCCACACCTGTAAGACCTTTGTTAATTTTCGGAACACAAATTAAGATATTTCAGTTGAAATCCGATGGATCAGTGTGGCCTCCATAGCCAGCAATGGCATTTCCTCTCTCAAGATCCATTAATGTACTAAAAACATATTTAAATCAGTTCATGTGAGTACAGTGGTTCAATATTAATATTATAAAGCGACGAAAATATTTTTGCGCCAAAAAAAAAAAAAACACGACTTATTTAGTGATGGCCGATTTCAAAACAATGCTTCAGGATGCATCGGAGCACAAATGAATCAGTGTATCGACTCTGCTGTTCGGAGCACCAAAGTCACGTGATTTCAGCCGTTGGCAGTTTGACACCATAGACAGTAAAAGAAATGGACACAGCGACCCCATTGGAACTCAATTGAGACAAGTGAAGCCCATGTTTAGCGATTTTTAGCACTTCCTTTTCTGACGCGCAGACTCAAACTAAGCTTGATGATGTCAGCAACCTGTCTGACAGACAAATCTTCTAGTAGCTGTGCGTGCAAACTGCCATCGTTAATCTTGCAGAGACGGCGAGCTTGAGCGGGGAGTTCTTTGGCGTGAGTGAGCAGGAGTAAGTGTTCTGATTAATTATTTTGTATAGTATTTTAAAATGTAACGCCAGTACGCCATATTAAGATAATCTCCCCGATTGCCTGCGAGCTTCTCCTCCTGTCTGTACGGTAATTTCTCTACTGTGCGACAGAGAGTCGAGTGGTTATGACGCAATCGTTAGCTTATTTTTACAAAAACTGTTTCTACGGGGCCATAATGTAACATAGAAGGTAATGGAGCCCTTTATACATTGTCGTGTATCTTTGGAAATAAATAATGGACAAATGGAGTCTTTAAACGCCTCAGATGTAAAGTTATTCACTGTCAAAGTGACGCCAAAATAAATGGGAGTCAATGGGGATGCTAACGCAAGTGAAGTTCTGCTACAAGATGGCGGAACCCGGCCGACTTCAACTTCCGGTCGACTTCCTTGGGCACTGTTTGACACGCGATCTGAATCATGATTCGATACACCGATTCATTTGTGCTCCGAATCTTCCTGAAGCAGTGTTTTGAAATCGGCCCATGTTGTTGAAAAGCCTTTATTTTGTTTTTTTGGCGCTCCAAAAATATTCTCGTCACTTTATAATATTAATATTAAACCACTGTACTCACATGAACTGATTTAAATATTTTTTTAGTACCTTTACGGATCTTGAGAGAGGAAATGTCATTGCTCCCTATGGAGGCCTCACGGAGCCATCGGATTTCAACAAAAACATCTTAATTTGTGTTCCGAAGAATAACAAAGGTTTTACGGGTGTGGAACGGCATGAGGGTGAGTAATAAATGACATTATTTTCATTTTTGGATGAACTAACCCTTTAAAATGACTGTGGTGGTATTAGATGGTACTTTGATAGAGCATTAGTGGTATTTACACGAAACTCCAAGATACTTTAAAGAACAAAATACTTTTTGTTAGTATCTGTACTGGGCTGGGCAACGAGCCTCACTTGTTAATGGCAAATGAATGGCTTTTGTGACCAGAGGGGGCGCGCTTGATGTCGGCTCTTCACGCTGAGCTGTTTCCTGGGTGCACGCAGCGTCACAGTCAGGCCGTCCAGTACTATGTGGCAGAGCGTGTGTGCGCGTGCATGTGAGAGGTAGGGTAGAGGCAGAGTTTCGGAGCACGTTCAGTTGACAGGCGTCGCCGTTGCTACTCGATTCCGATAACAACACAAGCAAAGACACGGAGCTGTCGCGAGATACGCGCCTTTAACTGGATTAAGCCGAGAAAATCCGTTTTGGACGGACCGAGCTCAAGGCGGATGAGCGCAGCCCGCGGGAGGGCAAGAGTGTTTCTGCGGCGGGGTCCAGTTAGCGAAAGATGAACAAAAACCACCGAGTGCCGAGCAACCGAACTCTGAGCGCCGTGGAGGTGAAGAGCAAGGTGCGTAGCCAGCGGGCCAATTACTTTAATTAGTGTTCAATCAAAGAACTGACTAGTGTTCGTGTTAGGAATAGACTTAACAGTACATTTGGGTGTTAAGACACAATCACACTGTCCTGGTAAGTTCTGCCAACCTTGTGAGTTCAGTCGACCGTTTCTTCAGTACTTTGAGGACATAAATGTCCGTAAGTTGTTGTTGGGGAGAGTTGGAGTGCTTTGACAGATGCTGTCTTATCTCATGTTGTCAGGTGTTCATTATATTATAAATATAATGCCTCAAAGTTTTTATTTGAGTTGTTTTATAAATGTTACAAAGGTAACCCGTGTGTATTTGACCGGTCAATTTAGCCAAAAGGTCTCCCAGGCTATGGCAAGCTGAATAGTTATTTATTTAAACTAACTAAATAACTATCTATATGTTACTGTTACTTATTTTAAGTATTAATGAGTAATTAAATATTTACTATCATCAATTTTATTTAAAACTAATAATTATTCATTACATACTAGTACTTATTCCTTTGTTACTAGTCATTATCTGGTGTTCATATCATCATATTCTGGTGTTTGCTGATAACAAATTGCTGTTACTATTGAAATCTATTGGGATCTGTGGTTTAGATATTAAGTGCTCATGCCAGACTAGTATGTAGTAATTCTTGCTGGTCCCTGTTCCAGTTTTACTAGCTATTCAATAGGCAATAGCGCTTTAATAATCCGAACTATGACAGTTTGAGATACAAGTATCTCAGTAGTTACTAGTAACACTTCTTATCTCAGTGTTTATAATTACTTTTTTGTTGCCATATTTAGTAATGATCATTTCGTAGTTCAATTTAAGGTTTAAAATGTTACTAGTGCCAATTGGAATCCATGCTAATGTCTAATAAACCGGTTCTTGTGTTTTTCAAATAGTACTAGAAAAACTGGAATAGATGCTTCTATTATTAGAGTAGTTACAAGTAACAACAGAAAAGGTCTCTAACTAGTGCGCATTTTCTTGTAAAACCAGAATAAATTCTAGTTGGATAAATAACTTGAACTTTCAGAAGAACCATAGATCCCCATAGAATTCAGTGGAAACATTTTTTTCCAGTAACAATAGAATAGAGACTTAGCAAAGACTGATTGAATAGATTCTAATTCCTATTGGAATAAGTGCAGTTAATTTTTAAAAGTGCTAGTAAAAGGCCTACAAGTAGATACTGTTTGTTTTTTTTTAAGGAATAACTGGCTTGCCATTGCTATGTATCAGTTTGTCAAAAGTATTTCTTGCTCCTAAACTTGTTTCTTTTGGGAAACAAACTGATTATCACTCGTTTTGGATTCCATACTTCACATACACATAACAAGATAAGGTATGAGAAAGTTAAATATTGACTGTTCTCAATTAAATAAGTTAAATCTAATACCAAGCTGCACGTGTGATTAATGAGATGACTGTTACTCAACACAGCCTTTATCTCAACTGTGACGTGAGACCAGTCTTGCAGGCATTATACATGCCTGAACATCGATACAGGAGATATTTATAACTTTATACAACTGTCTGATGTACAGATCAAATATTGGGTTCATCTCAAAACTAATAAGCTGTCTACATAGACAGGGTTCTGAAAGTTTATCAATGTAGAGAGTTCAATCTCAATCATTGCTTTTTCGTGTTTATGTCCATGTTATTGTAGGTAGGGATAGTTATTCACCACCAGAGGAATGTATATGCTGTTTAGTATGATTATTCTTGTTTTTCTTGTGTTAATCATTATGGATGGCACTGTAAACAAGAGTCTGGTCATACTCCCTCCACCAACACAAAGATTTACAGGGCTACTTTATAATGGACAAGCCATGCTTAGCGAATGATGACGTTACAGCTGACTAAGTCTCAATCCTCCCTTCACATTGTTTTTTTTTTTAATTAACAAACCACTTCATAAGTTATTACAAATCATGAAAGAATTTAAGGATTCTAATTTTAATCATTTAATTTATGCATCACATTTTTTGCCCATGACTTTCCGGGTTTATAAATAATTTATATGAGTTCTTTTTTTATTGCTACTCATGCTGTTCTATAGTTAGTTACTCTATACTAAAATCTAATGCTTACTTCCCCTTAAAGGGATAGGTCACCCAAAAAGATTGTTGTAATTTATAACAAAAAGGTTGCTTTTTTCTATATATTTGGCACCATATCGTTTCTTGGCTGATATTAGCAACTATTTAATTTATTGGTATTGATGTATATTAAATATTTATTGGCATAATTTGTATTTTTAATGGTCTCTGCATATTTGAAGATATAGATCATCATCTAAAACTAATTTAAAGAGAGTTCTCTGGAAGAGCGCTTTCCTGTTAAGAGAGCACGTTGGAGTGAGTTGCTGTGTGCATTAATAGATTTCATTGTGTTTTTCACATCTTAACAAAGTACTATCTGTTTTAATATCAGCCATTTATCGATTATCAGCTGTAACATATCATTATCAGCTATTTTTATCCTTTACAATGAATGGCAGCTGTAGCTTTAAAGCTTTAAAAGGGGAGTAAAAATAGCATAGAATCATAGATGTTCATAGACATATATTTAGCAGTATTTATCAGTGAAATAGTAGTTCTAAACCTGTATGAATTTCTATGTTCTGCTGAACACAAAGGAAGATTGCAAAGCAAAGCAAGCAAATCTCACCTCCCATTGACTACCATAGTATTTATTTTCCTACTATGGTAGTCAATGGGGGCGAGATCTGTTTGGTTACTGACAGTCTTCCAAATATCTTCCTTTGTTTTCAGCAGAACATATTTATATGGGTTTGGAACTACTTGAGAGTGAGTAAATGAATTTTCATTTTTGGGTGAACTATCCCTTTAAATCATACTTCAGAGGACTTGGAAGTTTCTGTAGTTCTACAATAAAAACTGGGAATGGGTTGTTCATCTTGTTTTACCATGTCATCATCTATGTGTACTGATGTCTGTTCCATGTCATTAGTTTGGAGCAGAATTCAGGCGGTTCTCTTTGGACCGGTCCAAGCCGGGACGCTTTGATGAGTTCTATGGCTTGCTGCAGCATGTGCATCGGATCCCTAACGTCGACTTGCTTGTGGGTTACGCCGATGTTCACGGGGACCTGCTGCCTATCAACAACGATGACAACTACCATAAAGCAATCTCTGTGGCAGCGCCCCTGCTCCGCCTCTTCTTGCAGCGGAAAGGTGAGGGTTGTTGTTTTGAAGTGGGTCATTGGTCAAACTTCAACTCCATATGCTACTCACACAGACATAGTTTACTTTAGATCTCTTATGGTCCTAACACTCACAATGGTAGTTCATTTGTCCATCTGTATGGTGAGAATTTATATGTAGTTGTGTAGTATGCACAAATGTGTTTCAACTGATAATATATGTGCAATAGCTGTACTTCAGGAAGCTGTCAGACCAGAAGTGGTGCTTTTGTTTATATATATCGGTTATATCAGATTATATTGTGACAGGTAATGTTGTTGGAAGTGAGTATTTCTGTATGGTAGCTGTTGCTAGTTAGCTGGGTTAAGTCTCATTCAAGATAAGTTTTCTTTGTAATGCAATGCATGTAACTAACTCAGCTGCATTTAAAGATTCACTGTTTATCTTTCCTAAATGTTTATCGTTGCTTATTTGATTGATTTCACAAGGCATATTTTATTGCATAAACTTCCTTGATGTGTTTTTCTTTAACTAATGTGGCCGAGTGTTTCTTAATTTGGGCTAAAAGTCTTCAGACTCTTCAGACTTTGAACCCTTGGCTGAGCTCATTTAAAAGGAACAATATAAAGTTAAAGTAACACAGTTAACAGTTGTTGTGTGGTTTTGGTGTGTCGTGGCCCCAGGCTGCGGGGTGCCCCACTCTAAGCTGTGTCTGTGTGCCATATGACCTGTAGATGGTAAGCCACTTTGTCAGGTGGAGATTAGAGGGGTCACTGTGTAACATTGTGTGGCCTGCGTTTCAATTACACGGCGACGCTAGCTTCATGCTGTGACCTGTTGCTATGGCAGAATATGTGACACAGAAGAGCACAAGGACCCTCCCACTTTTTAACTCCGCATGGGGAGGAGTCCTATCTTGTCACATGTTTTAGTTTTTGAGTGCATGCGTGTGTATGTAGGGGGTACGCAGACATTACCCTAAAGGCTAGTTGGGATGTTTAGCTTGGTACACTAAATGCAACAGAGATTAATATGCACACTTGATATAGGCTGATTAACTAAAAAAACTTTTTTTTACATTTTGTGCTTATTTTAAAGGAAATTCTAAACATGGTAAACAAAGGACAATAACTATATTAGCACCTATACCAACGGGCAATAAATGCTGTTTTATATGCTTTAGCTCTTTAAACTCGAGTAGATTCTGATTGGCTGGCAATATTCTTAAAGGGATAGTTCACACTAAAATTAAATTAAGTGATTATTTTATCTGGTGGTGTTCTAATGCCATATGCCCATCTTTCTTTTTCGGACCACAAAAGGAGAAATGTTTTTTAAAAAAGTCCCGCTCGCACTCATCCATATAATGGCAGTGAATAGCTGCCAGCATCAAGCTTTTTTAAAAAAAAAAAAAAAAAAGATGCACGGAAGTGTCTCTGAATGATCCCATGTGACACGTGCCATATATTCAAAGTGTTCTGAGGGTATGCGATTGGGTTTGGTGAAAAACAAACTGAAATTGAATGAAAATCCTGAACTTGACCATCGGCTTTCTGTGCATGGCTATGCGACGTGCGCGTTCATGAGACTCTATCAGCACAGCAGTTCACTCCGACTCATCCAGAAAAGTATAAATGAGGGGAACTGACTGTGTTCAGAAAAGTTTAGATGGTATTTTCCTTCTTCTGTACAATGAATTTTAAAGTATTGTTTATAAGCTTTATAAATGTTTCAATTTCACAAAGAAATATGCAGCATGTTGTATGAGAAATAATAAAAAGACACTTTCTCATTTATAATTGGTCTTAAATCTCATTTTGTTAAAAAAAATTTGTGAGAAAAATGTATTGTGAATCGTATCTTATCGCTTCGTGATTTAAGTAAATCGTTACATCCCTACACTTTATTTTAAAGTGATGTAGTTACATTGTACTTACTCAAATAAGTATTGAGTAATATTAATTAACTACATATACTTATTATATTTAAAGGTTAGGGTTGATTTTGGGCAAATTACTTGTAATTATGCTTAATTTACTGTTATTATAGTAAGTACATGTAGTAAAATGTAACTATGCCACCTTAAAATAAACCAGACTAAAGCCGGGCACACACTTAAACGACTAGCTAAAACATTCTAAGACTGTGCTCAACATTCAGCGATTGTTTCCTGCGACTGAAGCAGATTTATATACTTACACATGGAATTTGAACACGGACTGTTATCGCAGACTGAACGCAACTGGCTCTGACTGGACGCGTTTGAGTGCGATCAGTCATAAGTATCAATTTACATTCATAATCGGCCTTACAATCGTTAAGTGTGTGCGCGGCTTAATAAAAACGCAACATCACATCAAATCCAGAGTGTTTTGTGCACTTTGATGGAAGCCAGCAGCACACACACACATAAAAAGGGCTCTATGTTTGCAGTCACATCAAGGTGCAGAGTAATAAGACTGTCAGACTAACTGAAATCTGTCCTGCAGCATCTTGCTTTCGTTGAATGGCACCCATTCAGTGATCTGGGTTAAGATAGCCTTTGCTGTGGTTGGAGTTCACATGGGGGATGGGGGGGTCTGAGGCATTCTTGAGCGGTGCGCCTCGTCTGTGGATTGTGTTTGGAATTCTGGGTTTTGTTCTGTTGTAGCCTGTTTTGCATATTCAAGTGGCTTGACTTGAGCACAGCTTAGTGGATCTTTAATGAGGATGTTTCGTAGGGTGTACATGTACATCTAAACACTCCAAATGAGGGTTTATGTGTTTCTATAGGCGTCCTGTCCCAACACAGACACACATGCTTTTTCAGACAACATCAGGATGACCACAATACACCAATCACATGCTTGTTTACCTGCTACCATGGCAGCAGTGAAGAGCCCAAGCTGATTGGGGTTAATGACAAGAGATTCTTGAGTGGTGATTGTAGCATGCTGGAATAGATACTACATATTCAGGAATCAGGATTGTGGGGGACCAAATTTAATAATTTAAGAATCGACCATTGAAAATGGCAAAGCTCTATATTTGAATACTGAGTGGGACGTCCCCCCACCCTCAATGTCTATGGTGGTTACAGCACTGCCTGTCTGTTTTGGATACATGTTTGCTGGCTTAAGGGGTGTTGGCACCTGTGTGTCTATTTGCATCATGTGATTTCCTGATCAGACATCCTGCTCAGCTGCTGCTATGTCATAATATTGGGTCTTTGCTCTATATTCTCTGTGCCCTGCATTCACTCCTCTTTGTTACTAACTGATTAAAGGAATAAGCTCTTGTTCCAAAACCTCCTTAGACAGTGTTTTATGGCATCATAGTAATGCTCCTGATGTGAAATGTTCCTTCAAGCCCTCTAAGATAACTAATTTTGGGCAGCATTGCAGCAACCTCTTTTCTAAATAGTTCATTCAGTACAGAAAGGCAAAAAACCTTAATCAAATGAAAACTATTTTACCCTATGTGATGTATTTATATGCTTATTAGGATCATGTTTTTACACTGTAGAAAATAACTTCTTAAATTCATAGTAAAAAATGAATATATAAAATGGAAATATTGAATAAACCAACACCTAATCTTTACGGTTAAGTGTTAGTTGCCAACAGCACACCAGAATGCACTAATGTAACCATCAAAGAGACTATCACTATTTACTTGCATGAACTGTTAATTAACATGCAGTATTTATAGTCTTGAAGTTTGGCAGCCAATTCTCGACCTAACCACAGGCACTACTCTTTACCATGATGGTAACTCTACAAAACATCAGCATATCAGAAACTCATTTAAATACCAAAATAACAGAACATTAAACAATAACATGTCTTCCTCTGTATTAATCTTGTGCAAAACACACAAAATAACACTCAATTTCAACATTTATTCCCCCTTACAGAGTGTGACTCAAAGCATGCTTGCAACTCAGTTTAATGTTGAATGGATTTTTCTGATAACGTTGGTTACGTCAGTAAATTCGGCAACGACGTGACATGGATGACGTCTCTTTATATCGCTCAGTAAACTTAAAAATAATAATTTAAGTAAAAGGGTTTACTCAAATGTTGAGATAAACAAAAATAAAACTAAACTCCTCTTTCAGAAAATGTAATAGTTTTCAGTTGCATCAATGATTTAACAGACATTAATTGCAGCAAACTCAATCTTTATAAGTTAGTAGTACTGTTCGGGTTTACAGTGTACATTACAGTGTACCAAAATCTTAAAATGTACTGATGATAACCACCATCATAATACAGATGCTAAACATATAACTCACTTGACGCTAAAATAATGAAACGTACCAGAAAATGTAACGCAAAACACCCTGATGTACATTACTGATAACAAAAATAAGAAACAAACTATATGTGATTTGTTACACAGATACCTGGGAATGTACTTTTCATGTTTTTCACTATAAATTATATGATAATTCATATATTTTCCTTACAAAACCTGTACATTTTTGAATTTTTCAGTATTTTGCAGTACAATTACATATAATGCAATTTTAAGCATTTACAGCTAAACAATCAACGGGTATTTTTCAGGAAAAATGACATTTTATACAGTGTAGATCAGCAGGACAGAAAAGGGGTGTGCATAGGAGCATAGGTATCATAAACATATCCGATGGGCATCCAACATTGATCTCCTGCTCGATCTCCACACGTAGCCCTTTTCCCCTTGACAATCCTTTGGCATCGGGGTGCCAAATTTTGTTATGCGTTCATCCTAAAAATTGCATTTTTGCGCCCAGTTAGCGACATGCTACGTTTAAACGAGTGGAGTCTCCTGAATGTTTTACACAAGGATCATTATTTGTGTGGAGTGTGGATTTGCTGCCTCTGCACAGCGTTCTAAATCTGTCACTTATGAGGTTTCATTTCGGTTAGGATGCTGCCTAGTTGGCAGCTGACAGCTCACTAGGTTTTGAACAAAGCTTTAATTTGAGCATCCACACAAATACTTGATAACATTTATATCAAATTACAAAATCTTTTGAATGAGGTTGTAGTTCAGTAATTCCATTGAGATTAATATACAAGTCGGCTAATAGTATTAGCATTAATCTGTCTTTTGTTTACTAAATTAAAACTTCCGTTTCTAATAATAGTGCTCTGATTAATTTCATTGTGTTATTCATTACACATAATTTCCATTCCTTTCATAGTTTTCTTAGCAGGTCCCTGGGATCCTCCCTGCTGGCTTCACCTGTCTGAGAGGTGTGGTTCTGGAAAGTAAATGGAATAGTTTCTAGAGAGTGCCGTGACTTATATTTTAGGAATCTACCCACTCATTCCCTCTCCCTTTCGCTTTACCTCTCCTCTTCTTTTCTGAAACCACAAATTTGTTTACTTTTCCATTCATGTCATCAGCTGAATCAGGGCACAGGGATGGGTTTGTGTTTTATTGACACCTGTGACGTCTGCAGGTTTTATTGCCGTTTCAGTTTTAGGAGGAGCCGCTTTAATAAGAGGGAGGAATTCCAGGGTCAAGGAATGTCAGACTGATACACAGAAGCACTGGAACACTGTTATGTCATCATGCCTGGGTAGAGAGGGCCAGCGCGACCGGCCCAGTGCCTCTCTGCTGTTGTCAATGAAGCGGAGCGGGATGAAGGAGGGGTGGAGGGTGCGCTGCATGGTGGAAGAGGTTGTACTTTTGGGGGGGAAGGGGCAGTTAGCTTCAGGATTGGGGGGAGGCGTCACACTGTGTGGAATGTGGTCAGACTCTGATCACCTCTGGTGATTAGATTAGACAGGACAGGATGGCTGCACATGGGTGCAAGGAATGAAGAAGTTTGTGAACATATGGAGGTGTAGAAAGGGACCAGATCGGGTAAGAGGTGTAAGGAGGTGTTATTGGTGGGAAAACACTGGAAATCTGCTATTACTTCGTTGTTGAAAGAAAAAAAAAATAGTGTAAGACCTGGTCACTGGTTAGTCCTGTTTTAGATAAAAGGCCAAGTCATTGTCAAACACAGTGTTTGTTGTTAACTCATGTTCAAATTGTTCTTGTCAAGTTGTTCTTGTGCTTCATAGTGATTTGTAGAAGAGGTGTTGATATCATCAAATATTGACAGAGTTTTTCTCATGGTATTGTATCGATACTTTTGATCCTTGTATCAATATACACTACCATTGAAAAGCTTGGGCTCAGTAAGATTTGAAAGAAGTCTCTCATACTCACCAAGGCTGCATTTACTTAATAAAAAACAGAAAAAAAGTAATATTGGGAAATATTATTATGATTTAAATATAATTTAAAATGTCATTTTTTTCCCTGTGATGGCAAAGCTGAATTTTCAGCACCATTCAGTGTCACTTGATCCTTCAGAAATCATTTTGATATGCTTATTTGACACTCAAGAAACATTTCTTATTATCATCAATGTTGAAAACAAAAATCAAACTAGACTAAAATAAACTTGTCAAGGGTCAAACACAGTTTAGAAGATGTTTTAAAAAAGAAAACAATTAAAAAAGAATTCAAAGCAAAAAAAATGGTGCTCTAAACTTTTGAATTTTAAGATGCAATTTGATGTGGTGCTTTAAAAAAGATGAATATAAAGATACAGCTTTTCAGAGACATTGAATGAACAGTTTTGGACTATTGTGACATTCCTGTGCCATACTGGACACAGTAAACCATGTGAGAGAGACTGAAACTGATTCTGCAGTACACAGCTCTGATGTAGGATAATTTGTTGTTCATTGCCTCTGTCACAAGTTTTGAATGCTGATGATTTTATGATGCTTCTGTGTATGATTAACCTCAGAGCAGTAAAACACCTTCCAAACTGAACTCTGACCATGTGACCTTTAGCAGTGCACTTCACATTCTTCACATAGTCAAAGGCAAGAGAAGGTCCAGGTTATCAGAAAAGTCCTCACTGTGGAAACTGAGTGACGGTGCCCCAGCTTCTATTGAGTGCAGGGAGTCTCTGCTCCACAATTCCATCTTCTATAACATGGAAAAAAGGGTGAAAATGTGTGTAGACTGATCAGAATTTCTATCCAAAAGTGAAAGTGCCAATTATTTCTCCGGTATAACCAAAACAAAAAGATATACAGTATATAGTTCTGCTCATGTATATCTAGTTTACTTACTTTAAAGGTGCCGTAGAATGTGTTTTCAAAAGATGTAATATAAGTCTAAGGTGTCCCCTGAATGTGTCTGTGAAGTTTCAGCTCAAAATACCCCATAGATTTATTTTTTTTTTTATTAATTTTTTTAACTGCCTATTTTGGGGCATCATTAAATATGAGCTGATTCAGGCTGCGGCCCCTTTAAATTCTCGTGCTCCCCGCCCCCGAGCTTGCGACTGCCTTAAACAGCATAAACAAAGTTCACACAGCTAATATAATCCTCAAAATGGATCTTTACAAAGTGTTCGTCATGCAACATCTCTAATCGCGTAAGTATGGTATTTGATGAATCGCCTTCGATAATGAACGCGATATTGCGTGGCTTATCAGTGAACTACGGCTCTGTTTATTAAATGCTACTCCATTTGAAAGCAGGTGATGGCGATTTAGCGGTAATCAGGGAACCGTCTTTACTGACGAAATGCGCGTGACAATTGCATGCGATATATCGCCCAGCCCTTTGGATGTTTACATTTGATTCTGAATGAGTTTGATAGTGCTCCGTGGCTAAAGCTAACATTACACACTGTTGGAGAGATTTATAAAGAATGAAGCTGTGTTTATGAATTATACAGACTGCAAGTGTTTAAAAATGAAAATAGTGACGGCTCTTGTCTCCGTGAATACAGTAAGAAACGATGGTAACTTTAACCACATTTAACAGTACATTAGCAACATGCTAACGAAACATTTAGAAAGACAATTTACAAATATCACTAAAAATATCATGTTATCATGAATCATGTCAGTTATTATTGCTCCATCTGCCATTTTTCGCTGTTGTTCTTGCTTGCTTACCTAGTCTGATAATTCAGCTGTGCACAGATCCAGACGTTAATATTGCCTGCCTTTGTCTAATGCCTTGAACATGAGCTGGCATATGCAAATATTGGGGGTGTACATATTAATGATCCCGACTGTTACATAACAGTCGGTGTTATGTTGAGATTCGCCTGTTCTTCTGAGGTCTTTTAAACAAATGAGATTTACATAAGAAGGAGGAAACAATGGAGTTTGAGACTCACCGTATGTCATGTACTGAACTCTTGTTATTTAACTTTGCCAAGGTAAATTCAATTTTTAATTCTAGGGAACCTTTAAAGAAATCAAATTTGTTTCCAGGTGGACTAATTAAAGCTTGAGCACTCTGATTTCCTCAAATGCTTAAAGCCAGCCAATCATATTGGAGTTTGCAATGTTTGTGTACAGTATGTATCAGAATGATCTGAATAGACTGTACACTCTTTAAAATAAAGCTTCAAAATGAGGGTTTTTGGAGCAATGCCATAAAAGAACCATTTTTGGTTCACCAAAGAACCTTTTGGTGAACAGAAAATAATTTTTTTTAATAATGTAAAGAAACTATAAAGAACCTTTTTTGCAATTTCATTCATGTAAATGACGCTTCATTGAACCATCGATGCCAATAAAGAACATTTTAGGTGGGACGAGGGCTGCCCCAAACACAGAAACAAGCTTAGCCCTGCTGAAAGTGGCACATCCTAAGAAGCAAAGCAGTCACAGTCACTCCTTGAGAGACAGAGGATGTGTCAGGGGGGCAAAGATGATGCGCTGAAGGAAGAGAGTGGGAGAGAGAAGAATGAGCAGCGTCAGCATGAATTAAACTGAAGGCAGCAGTAGTTTCATGACATGAAGGAGTCGTTCTACCCACACACTCTCTTATTAAACATGCTGCCTGGCCTTAAATTTGTTACAAAGGTGTTCACGGAGCTTTAGCGTTATAAAGGAACTATATATGAAAGCAGTCCTGTGCTATGCAACATTATTAATACTAAATTAAGTACAAGCTCTTAGAAATTATTTTCTGTGGTAATCAGCAACATGCCACAGGTGTGTTGATTACTACAGAAAAAATATTGACTTGCCTAAGTAAAAAAATAAATAAAAAAATTTCATGACATTTTATGTCTTTCCGTATAAAGTGGTCCAATAATTGTAAAATTGAAAATTTTGGGAAATTAAAAATGGCCAAGCAACCTCCATTGGACCACTTGAGACCCTTTTACTGTATCATTTCTTCTGTTTTTGTTTTTTTGAACACATGCTGAAATTTGCTTGAATTTCCATTTCCAATTTACCACATAAAAACAAAATTAATTATGGTTAGTTGCTGTACGTATCATTCAGATGTTCTCTTCCTTTTTAATTGTAAGTTGCAAAATGGATCAAATTTGATATGCTGATATTCAACAGTCTGGCTCTGTGCATATAACACTTAAAGATATTCGCTTGAAGACCTAATGCTTGACACCAGGTCTGATGTCTGTACGGTTCACAGGAAATGCATGATGATGATGCGTTGGCAGCTCAAGGTTGTTTACACATAATAAGGGATTTTAATGGCTTGTCATTTTTTCTTAATTTAGAAACTGCTGTAATGATTCCCATGCAAGTTTCATACACAGTGCACCTTATTTTTTCCACACGTTCTCTGTGTATCTTATTCTTAAGGGCTATTCCCATGTTTCATTTCTCTCACACTTTGTTTTCTCCCTCTGTTATCAGAAGAGGTCTCACTTTATCATAGCTGTGTCACAGAAGAATGCACCCAGCTGGCCCAGAATATAAGCACCTCATAAAGTTTCTCTATTCAAAAGATTTTACCCATCAACCCTCACTCTTTCATTCTCATTCTCTCTCCCTGGCCTAATAAGCACTCATTATAGCCCTTTCTCCACCCTCTCTTCTCCCTTCTCCTCTATCGTGCCGTGACTGGAACGGGATGGTACACACTCCTCATGTGGGAGACGTCTGGACTTAACCTTAAAGAGGCAGAAATGTTTCCACAGATGATGTCGTGCCATCAGCGGCTGCTCGTCTGAATAATCTGGGCGCACAATTCTCTGCAAGCAGCTTTGTGGAGTGAGACCGTAAACAGAAAGTAGCACATGCAAAAAAAAAAAAACCCTGAATGAGACATTCACAAAAGTGAAACATGAGCAATCACGGCCTTCATAAGGCCTGCTGAATATTGGATGAGATGAGTCTGTCTCTCGCACAGTTTGCGGTGAGCAGAGACACGGTGTGACATCTCTATTGTTTTCACGCTCCTCGTGAGATGCTGCTCACGAACATGCCTGTGAACTTCTGAAATGACCATGAATACTTCATTATCAATAGTGATTAATCAAATAGATGTCATCAAGACAAATACTAATAAGTATAAATGTGTAGTCGTAATGTTTGGAAGGTGCACCAAGTATGTTACACTTCGTTTAACACCTATAGACATGAACAGTATAGATATGTTTAATGTGAAATCCTGATGTGTCATCAAAAAGTATTTTATTCTATTTAAGTAACCTCAGGTTATCGTTATTTTAAATACCGCTTTTTAAGGAACGTTTCACAGTTGTAATTTAGAAGCAGGGTTAGCCCCGCTTTTTATCCGGGGTTATTAAATCCTTCTCCGGAGCGGTGCTAACCCCGCATTGCGGTGTCAAACATGTACAGTGTGAAACTATGCAGTGTTAGAATGTTACAGCCAGATGCTTATCAGACAACCAATCGCATACTCATATTTGCCTGCTTTGGACAGTCACGGAAACACTGCGCATTGTATATAAACAGTAAATTCAGCATTTGAGAGGAAAAATGTCAAATGCTAACAAAAACATGACAATTTGAGTGAAGAAAAGACCGTTTCAGTCTTACCTTTTATAGTCCGAAGTGTCCATTCAGTATAAACTCGATAGTACAGTCGGCAATATGAGGATAGCAGTGCTAGAGCTTATGTACTGTAAACAGGTTGCATGCTGCGTTTATCCAATCAATGACACTGATACCGCAAATATGCAAATAAGAACGTTTACCCGGGGCTCAGGAAAGTACAATGTGAAACTTCAGCTTATGAATACGCAGTTTGAAACGTGAAGCAAGATAACCCAGGATTCCGTTTAACCGGGGTTTAGAATGACCCAGGGTTAACTATTTCAAGTGTAAAAAGCCTTATAATTTAAAAACTTAAACCGTTAAATGTTATCATTTGCAAATGAATATCCATTTTTAATACTGTGCATTATGTTGCGATGCCTAAATTCACTTAAAGCATTTACTTTATAGTGTTTTATGTTTAGTTTATTTAGATAAGAAGTATTTTTAATTTTAATATTGGCTCTATTTCAATTACTTAAACTTAGAGTAAATACTCAAACGGTCACATGACCTTAGGACTGAAAGACCCTGCGTAATGGGATACCGATCATCTAGCAAAGGTGGGGCTTTCACTAAGCTGACACACACACACACACACACACACACACACACACACACACACACACACATTACTCTCACTGGTTGACATGGCATACTGGACACACAGACTGCATCCTGGTGTCCTCTGACAGGAAGTGAGGACGGTGCTTGCACTGCCACGGTCAATGGTGACCACAGTATCAGATAAAGCCAGTGTCACATTTCGGCTGCCATTTTAACACACAACTGCAGAGAAATCCACATGGCCTAAACAAAAAATGGGAAATTGAAAGATGTCTCTTATTCTCACCAAGGCTGCATTTATTTTCTCTAAAATACAGTAAAAACAGTAATATTGTGAAATATTATTACAATTTAAAGCAATATTTTCTATTGTATGATATTTTTTTAAAAAGTAATTTATTCCTGTGATGGTAAATCTGAATTTTCAGCATCATTACTCCAGTCTTCAGTGTCACATGATCCTTCAGAAATCATTCTAATATGATGATTTGCTGCTCAAAAAACATTTATGATTATTATCATTGTTGAAAACAGTTGTGGAAACCATGATACAGTTTTTTCAGTATTCTTTTATGAATAGAAAGTTAATTTATTTGAAATGGAAATATTTTGTAACATTGTAAATGCCTTCACTTTCACTTTTGATCAATTTAATGCATCCTTGCTGAATAATTTTGTTTTTCTTTAAAAAAATCTTACTGACGCCAAAATTTTGAATCGTCGTGTGTACATTTACTGTAAATTAAAAAAAAAATAGTTAAATAGTTTCATGCTATAATCCTAAAGCTCTTGAAAAATTTAGAGAAAAATCATTGAAATTCTCATGTCGACTAATTGTTTGTTGAGAGTTGTTATCCCCTGATTGTAGAGAGCACAATGCATGATGGGGTGTAATGAGGCCTGTATGCTTGTGTTTGATTTAAACACATGATCGTCTGTCATATTTGTATGATGAGCCATTATGATCCAACTGGTTTCTGTAGTGAGAGCGTCAGGTTTCACTGTGTTCAACTGTGTTGCATTCAGGAAGTGAGGTGATGAAGTTTTGTCTGTCCGTCAGCATGCAGTTTCCATATATTGCTGCTTTATGCATCCTCTCGCTTTTTCTCCTCTGGACCTCTGAGCTAGTTTGTGCCTGTTTGAGTGGCCCTCAGGGACTTCCCATGCTGCCCTTCAACACTGACTATGAAGCCATTGTTAAGCTTTAATATGGAAGAGTGGAGCAGATAGGGAAGGAAGAGAGGAGATGAATGCTCCAGGAGATGTAAAGAGACCTCCATACATGCTCGACTGCTCTGGCCAAACTTACATAGCTAAGACTTGTGTGTGCATGCTGCATGTTTGTGAATAAACCTCAGTTCTCTTAGGTCAGAATGAGATTTTTTTTTATTACGTCTGCAGGCATTGAAGGCATTTTGCCAAAGATTGTTAAAATTTCAACATATTCACGTTGAAACACAACACAAGGGCGATCCAGGTAGTTTTCTTGTGGGAACTGGCAGGGGGACCTTTACTCTCTCTCACTGAACAATCAATCTTGTGTTTGCGAGTGTGTTTTGACTATATTTGGGCTGAAGTGAAATCTATTCCCATGCTAGATCACACAGCCTCATCCCTGCTAACATGATCCTGGTTAAACAAACACCGTACAGGATGACATTTTCCTTTTAGAGGTACAATTCAGGTTTATGGCATAAAAAATCCATAAAAATGCATGGCTTTAACTTAAGTCACAAACCTTGTCAGACCTAGATACAAAAGATCAGTAAATAACATAATTAAGATGTTTGTAATAATCTCATAACATGGTGGTTTTTGTTAATAATTACATCTGTCAGGTTAACCATTGTTCGTTCAGGTAAATGAGAGTTCAGAAAAGCACAGAGAACTGTTTTGAACTCTCTCATTTCCAACCTATACCTACTACATACATTTATATCCTCTCTCCCTTCCTACTCTATTCTCCTTTTTGATCTTGAGTATGAATTTCTTGCAGGTGAAAGTCCAGGCTGTGATTAAGCCTCTGAGGAATTCATAAAGGGCAGCTGAGAGAGAGAGAGAAAGAGAGAGGTTGAAAGGAGGCTTGGGTTTACAGTAGATTACACATTAGCTGAGGGGCGGAGGGAAACTAACAAGCGGGCATTCTCTACTACGGTATCCCCTGCAGGTCTCTCTTTTACAAAGCTGTGGGAATAGTCCAAGTGCAAAAAACTTGGACTTTATCATTTGAACATGTTAAAAAATAATCAACGTGCACAGATAATGTGTGTGTTTACATTCACAACAATACTCTAATATTGAACTGTGTTTACAGACTGAAAAGTGTCAATGCACAGACACTTTTAGTTACTGCATTATGTTTCTCATGGACATTTTTTATTACATTTTATTTTAAAGTAAAAACGAACACAAATATACGTAAGAACTTTCATACATTCGTCCCCGACTTCCTAGGTTGTCTTTGAAACCCTGTAGATTGATTTTTACGTGAAGAACTATGGATGTTTTTGCAGAGAAAATCAAAAGTTTATGTTTATGCGCTTATGTCTTATCCAATGATTGATAATGCTAAAAAAGAGCCATTCTGTACTGTAATGTCAATGTGTCATGCAAAGGAAAGGGATTAAGTCACAGACATATATATGTAGTATATCGTTTAAAAATATACTTTTATCTAAGTTTAATTTTAATTACCTAATTTGTCGACATGATGCCGATGCAGAGCTGGTGCAAACATATCCACATCACTATGATCAGATGCTTTCTTAACTGCTGTTTTCTCACTGCTGTAATTTTTGTTGTGTGTTTATTTTGTTATTAAGAGGAAAGTGTGCAGCACGTATTTACATATTCAATAACCCGTCGCTCTTAGCAGCGCGGACGGCGTCTGAATGTTTGTTAACAGTATATATCTGCAAAGGGATTTTAAACTCCTTTTTACTTCTAAGCGAAGGTTGAAAAAGAATGTGAGTACATCGGGGCATTGAATCATGTTCAATACATGTGCACGAGCGTGAGCAATAAGTTGCTGGCTGCAGTTCACTTAATGGCCACTGGTGTCGCTAATAACATGGGTTTCTGAATTCTACATAAAGCCGCTTTACATAAAAGCACTCTAAATAAACTTGTACAATATGCTAATATCGGCCTGCATTTACAGAGCTGCTGAAAAATGTTAATGCCCAGACTAGGGCTGGGCGATATATCGCATGTGATTGTCACGCGCATTTCGTCAGTAAAGTCGGTTCCCTGATTACCACTAAATCGCCATCACCTGCTTTCAAATGGAGTGCCATTTAATAGACAGAACCATAGATCACTGACAAGCTACGCAATATCACGTTCATTATCGCAGATGAATCGCCTTTACTGACGAAATGCGCGTGACAATCGCATGCGATATATCACCCAGCCCTAGCCCAGACACTCTTTTGCATTATGTTGCCCATTCTTATTTTATTTTTTTGTTTTACTTTGTTTTAAAAGTGAGCAAAAAACAGAAATTAAATTATTTAATTTGCGGTTGTTGTTCAACAACTAGTTGACAATTGTAATCCATCCCACACTTCAGTTTAGGGTCGAATTCTCACTATTGGCTATGACCTCTTTGCCTCAATAAACTACTAATTACTTGTCATTAATAATTAGTAATGTAGTTGTTAAGTTTAAGGGATGTAGAATATGGTCATGCAGAATAAAGCATTAATTTGTGCTTTATAAGTACTAATAAACAGCCAATGTATACTAGTATGCATGCTAATAAGCAACTAGTTAATAGTGAGAATTGGACCCTACTTACCACTTGTTTTTAACCCTTACTCTTTTAAATTGCAATGCCTAACATAAGACTTACATATTTACATTCTCTTTCTCTCTTTTCTTCCTTTTGTGCAGAGGAGGCAGATTACTCTTCATTCGGTACGGACACTGTGACCCGTAAGAAGACCCCAGCAGTGCTTGCAGCAGTCCTCCTTCGCCCGGACACCAACAAGAAGAAGCCTCCAATCATCATCAGCCTGCCCAAAGATTTCCGCCCGGTGTCCTCCATCATCGATGTGGACATTCTCCCGGAGACACATCGTCGCGTACGTCTATACAAACACGGTCAGGAGAAACCACTGGGCTTCTATATCCGCGACGGTTCCAGCGTGCGTGTTACGCCCCAGGGCCTGGAAAAGGTCCCGGGAATCTTCATCTCCCGCATGGTCCCCGGAGGCCTGGCGGAGAGCACGGGACTGCTGGCCGTCAATGACGAGGTGCTCGAAGTCAACGGCATTGAGGTGAGTGGAAAGTCTTTGGACCAAGTAACGGACATGATGATTGCTAATAGCCACAACCTCATTATAACGGTCAAACCCGCCAACCAGCGCAATAACGTGGTACGCAACAGCGGAGGCGGGGCCACATCCGGCAGCTCAGGGCGATCTTCTGACAGCAGCACCAGTTTTTACGGTTACACGACACCAGGCTCCATGGCTATGACCCCGTCCCATATTATCCAGAACTATGAGCCGGACGAGGAGAGCGAAGATGAGGAGGATTTGGTGATCGAGGCAGACGGTGGGACTAAACTCATTCCGCAGGCAGCGACGCGGGCGACAGCAAGCTCTAGCATGCCTGCTCTGCCCAGATATGAGCCTCACCTCGACCTCCGCCCTTCGAATGGTACCATGGCGACCAGCGCAAGCGCAGGGTCTCTGAATGCCCGTGACAGGAGCTTGGAGGGCCGTAATCTAGAGGAGGAAGGCACAGTCATTACACTGTAGAGCATATAATCACACACATGCCAATACACACTCTTGTGTGCCATAGGACTGAAAATGCATGTCTTTATACTTGGGTGACCAGGACCAAAAGAGGAGTACAGTCACCACAGCACCTTACAGCACTTCTCTATAACCACAGGGACCAGGTCATTGAACCCATGGAGAATGGCACAGCACCAAAAATAGCTGCTTCTTGAGTAATAATGAACTTCATGAGTCAGTGCGATTGAGTGAATGCAGATGCCTGTCACGTGACTGAGAACAGATACTCGGCAGCGTATGAATCATGACAATCTTTTTTTACTTTAACAACCACTCCCTTTCTAGCATTATGACAGAGAACAAAGTACAATGGGCTTAACCATCCTGTGCGTTACCATGGTAACTGAGTCTGAGCTACAGAACTTCAGAAGGAACTGAAATATGCTCTTCATCCATTCCTGTCTGCAACACTAACACACCCTGCTTTCCGATTGTTTGAACATTTGTGGCGCTCGAGCCAATGATTAGGAGGTGTTTTCACTCGATCGGACATTTCAGTACGTTTGTAGACTGCTGCCTCGGTTAAGATACAGATGTCTATTATTATCTCAAAAGTTTTTATTCATAGCCAAAAAAGACAGATGATTAATGTTTCATTGTGATGTGTTTTATCATGTGTACCACTTTCATTTCTTTATGACAAGGGCTATCATCCTGCTCTCTGCTACTTGTGGTTTATTTTACCCATTGATCTCTATTGATAAGCCTTTTGGGGCTTTGGAATAGATCATCATTAGCTGTAATGTTTCAGTGGAGCACTCTGAAGTGGACAGAAGCTGTTTCATGAATGAAGAGTGTTCTGTGAGGTTCAATTTGTTCAAATTATTTAAAGGGATAATTTCACCAAAAATAAAGATTGTCGTCATTTACTCCCCCTAATGTCATTTCAAACCTGTATGACTTTCTTTCTTCTGTTGAAGACAACAAAATATCTTTTTGTTTTTTTCCATATTTTGAAAGTCAATGGGGTCCAGTGTTATTTTGGATCCCATTGATTTTCATTTTATGGACAAAAACAAAACCTATTCAAAGATATTCAATCACTCATACAGGTTTGAAACAACCTGGTGGTGAGTAAATGAGGACTTTTTGGGCGAACTATACGTTTAATGCATTAGGTATCATGATGTAACAACAATATTTTTACATGAATTATCTGTGTACATTTGAACATTTCATGATAACATTAGTTAAAGTGTTATGAACAGTGATCAGTAGTATATTTATGAATTAATTAATATTAACCTAGCTATATAAATGCTGTAAAAAAAAATTGGTTTATGATACATAATGCATTATTTAATATTAACAAGTTGAACCTTATTTTCAAGTGTTACCTTTAATAATAAGAGTTGAAAATGAATCATGGAGAAAACAACCCTTGATTTTTGTGAATATCTGTCAAAATATTCAATATCGTCCCTTGTTAATGTTTTTTTTTTTTTTTTTGCGCGCGTCAGCAGCTTACCAGCCAAACCCTTCAGAAATTATGTAACATGATTTGGTCTATGTAAACTTCACTACTTTTTTTTTTTTTTTACATTCAACTGGCTGAAATCTCAGTGAAAAAATGTACACTATTATCATATTGTCATCTATCTCCAATACCCTCGCAAACCCTTCACTTTCAGTGAATGGGACCTTCCTACTTGAGCGTTAATTTCTAAAAATGACCTCTTATATGAATGACTGGACATAAGAACAATTTTTAAGCTCTTACTTTCAAATCACTTTTTTAAGTCCATATGACTGTTGGTACATTTCTCCCCTTTTTGTCCTTATACATACATATCATAATGATATGCATGATGTCACAGCTGTAAGCTTCAATACGAACTTTTAAGATCTCAGAGTTCGTGTCAGCGGATGCACTGGAAGAGACTGACAGGAGACAGATGTGCCTATGCTCTTACAGTTATAGGACCTGCTGATGGAGATTTAGCCGAAGTAGCCTTTCATTATCTCCCCATTTCTCTCTTTAGAATCGCTGATGAGGATCCTAAACACTGGGCGTCTGCTCGGTTCCTCTGCATAGCTTTTCATGGCACTTACTTTACCAAAACCTGCTTGTTGTAGCACACGCACTGTAGCTGTGATCATTCACACTTCATCCAGATCGTTCATTTTTGTGGTACAAACGACATACTGAATGGAGTCTTTAGCTGTGTTAACTTAATTTTACATTAACCACTAGGCTACATACGATTTGGGATTGTAACCACAGAAGTTTTATTTATTTTAAAATAGACTATGTATTTTTACTTGCTTTGTTTTAGCTGACATAAAAAACCTCATGATTTTCATTCTTTTTTTATTTTATTTTAGATCATCTCTACAAAATGGTGTTTTAATTTTTTTCCACTTGAATTTTTGGTGGAACGTAATGCTCAGACCTTTAGGGGGAATATAAATATGAAGAATAACTTGCTATTTTCCAAACTGTGAATATCTTTTCATTTCTAAAGTTGAATATATATCTATGAGAACCTGCTTTGAGAGACCTAGAAATGGGCTTTTAAGCATTATCATTCATGTGTCAATTCCTCTTTTTGATAATGAGCTTGTCAGATAAATCTTAAGGTATAGATTTGTACTGAAATTATCAGTATTTTCTTATTAGTACTACTTTGATGTAAATTTGTTTCACATAATGAAACTTTTAAAAAGATAAATACTATATTATGACATAGCTGCACATGTATTATAGTCAAATCTTGGATGAAATAAACTAATATGAAGAAACCACTGATGCTGTTCCTTTCTTAATTTGATGTATTTGTAATGAAAAAGATTCATTTTATTTGTGATAATCAATATGTGACAGTTTGAAATGTATGTTGGAGGACCAACAAGCTTATTTAAATAGCACTTTTTACAATGCATATTATTTCAAAGCAGCTTTATGTACTGTATTATCTCAATGTTTCAATGTCTTTATGCTACTTTAACATAACATAATACATATGAGGAATGAAGGAGCCAATAAATATCTTATGCTACAGTTACCATTGCTAAATTATTGGATGACTTGGCCATGGACTGTTGTCTAAAACTTTTTCCAGTGTTTCATGAAATCCTTTGAACTGTTTTGTATTGCAGCCAGTTTTTTTTTTTTTTTTTTATATTACAGAACTTGACAAAAGGCTATTTTAGTGCTGCTTTACAAAGTTCAAACAGCTTTATGCAACTTTTACAAGTTACTTTTCTCCCACTCTATTGTTGAGAGTTGAAGACTAGAGCAAACTCAATCTCTGAACGCTGATGTCAGGAGGCCACCCTGTGGTTAAAGCATGTAACAGTAACTTTACAAAGGATTAATTTGCCTTTGTACATATTAAAATACCCACAGTCTATTAATTAATTTATTTTTTTTGCAATGTATTCAATAAGCACAATAAATAACAACTCCATAATCCTTATTGTTTATGGAAACACAAGGACTCTTCCTATAGTGCCAAACTGAGCAATCGATGAAGAAGGGCCTTGGTTAGAGTCATGACCAAGAAGCTGATGGTCACTCTAGTTGAGCTACATAATCATATGGAGATGGGAGAAACTTACAGAAGGACAAACATCACTGCAACACTCTATTTATCTGGGCCTTATGGCAGAGTGGCCAGACTCAAGCCTCTCCTCAGTGAAGACACATGAAAACACACTTGGAATTTGCCAAAAAACAACAACAAAGGACTCTCTCAGATTGTGAGAAACAAGATTCTCTAGTTTTATGAACCTCAGCTCTAAGCATCATGTATGGAGGAAACCAGGCACTGCTCCTCACCTGCACAAAACCATCCCAAGAAAAAAGTGTGGTGGTAGCAGCATCATGCTGTGGGGGTGTTCTTCATCGGCAGGGACTGGGAGACAGTCAGAATAGAAGGAAAGCTCAATGCGGCAAAATATAGAGTTAATGAAGCCTTAATGAAAACCTTGTCCAGAGGATTCTGAACCTCGGACAGGGCAGAAGGTTTACCTTCCAACAGGACAATGACCTTAAGCACACAGCTAATGGACAACTCTGTGAATGTCCTTGAGTGGCCCAGCCAGAGCCTGTGCTTGAACCCAATCAAACATCTCTGGAAGAAACATGAAAATGTCTGTCCACCAAATGTTGGTCCCCATCCAACCTGACAGGGCTTGAGAAGATTTGAGCAGAGGAATGGCAGAAAATCAGCAAATGCAGATGTGGAAAGGTTTAAAGGTGCTTCAACTAAGTAGTTCATACTTAAGCAATGTATTTCAGCTTTTCCATTTTAATAAATTTGCAAAATTGTCACAAATCTGTGTTTTGCTTTGTCATTATGGTGTGTTGGTGTGTTGTATGTATGCACCGATACCGATACTGGTATCATGCTTATATAATTTTGTTCTGTAATTGTAAGGTAATTCATGCTTCTTCTTTTTTTTATTATATTTTTAAATGTTTAAATATATACAATATATTAACAATTATATGTAATAACAACTAACTATAAATATGCATATGATTCCAAATTACTATTTATAGACAACTACAACTTTGAACAAAGCTACACTTTTTTTAATACTAATCAATTACTGAAATTATTAAAAAATAATTTATTGGCATTTCATTTGGGAGACTATTTTAAGGGATTACTTCAATAAAAATAAATTATTGGTGATCACACTATGGAACACTAAAGTCCTAAAATGTCCACTGCATTTTTTTTTTTTTTTTTTTTTTTTTGGGTTAGTACCCCCATACTAACTAGCTGAAACCAAACTGCCCACCAACCAAACACATGCTCCATTCATTTCCACCTCAGCCAAACCGTGCTCGTGCTCTGAATGTACACATCAGTGTAAGCGCCTGCGGGTCACGTGACGTGACGCGCGGCCAACATGGCGACGCAGTGCTGAGATACTAGCAGCAGCGTCCAACTGGCCACGACTGAACCAGCGACAACATCGGCCCACTCCTGGCACCCTCACGCCCCTGCCAAACCGCAGGGATCGGGCCAGCGATGACGGCCTGACGGACTACTTTAACACGTCGACCGAGAGATGAAAGAACAGGAAGCGCTGGAAATCCATCGACGGCATACGCAGACAGAAAGCCTGAGCACCAAGAGCATGTTTCTGTCTCGAGCGCTGGAGAAAATCCTCGCGGATAAGGAGGTGAAGCGGAGCCAGCACAACCAGCTGCGCAAGGCTTGTCAAGTGGCATTAGGTGAGCTTCTCTTTCTTTATCGCCCCTCAGGCCTCAAACATGTCTTTGAGACCCGCCACTGCCCCCTAATATCCCAAATTAACCTTAAAGTCTGCTTAGCGAGCTAACGTCATTCCGGCACGCGTCAGTGTCTGTTGTTTAATTTTTCCCTAAGCTGACATTGTCATCCGTCCTATCGGCTATATAATGCTACATTATGATGAATGAGATGTTGGCAACAAGGTAAATGACATGTCTTGGTGTTCAGCACCTCTTGTTTATCCGGAACTGTTGTTAGCATGTGTTAGCTAGAATCAGCTGCTATCCAACAAGCTACATATATTATTGCTTAGCTGTTATGGCGACTTGACAGATTGGCGAGTTATTGATTAAAGGTCACTCACTGATTTACACAATTGATCTGTGTTGAAACAGTTAACCCTAAATTTAAAAAAAATTGTCACTTACTCATCCTCAAAGAGTTGTCAATACATGTGTGACTATCTTTTTCAGGCATAGTGTTCAGTACTGCCAGCATCATTTTTGCCATACAGTGACAATGAATGGCAGTCCCTGCCCATTTTATGCGTTTTTACTGTTAATGTTAATAAAGGAATATGTTATCCAAAACCATATCCCCCATTGTCCTTACAAACCTGTATGACTTTGTCATTTGTGGAACATTAAAGAAGGTTTTAAGAATGTTGGTAAGCAGTTTTGGTCACCATTGGCCAGAAACAAAGAAAACAACATTTCTCACAATATTTTCTTTTATGTTTTATGACATAATGGTGTGAAATGTCTCTTTAATTTGTAGTATAAAAATTCCCGCTATTGCTTAATAACTTCTGGAAAATCCATCCCTCTTTTTATAAGCAAGCTGGAAATGCAGGTTAGACTCATTTGACTCGTCCCGTCTGCACTGTATTACTTATTTACTAAGTTAATGAGCACATGTTGAGAAGGGAGGATCTGGTTTCTTCGTGAGCTTTTCCAAACTCTAACCTTTGTTCTGGAGTGTCAATCTCAAACTGCTTCATTTGAACAAAATCCATGTTATTGTAAACTTGTGTCTTTTGGTATATTTGAGGTTTTGTTCCAATCAAGAGCTGTAGTGTAATGTGGCTGTTAATGTAATGCTGCTTCACCGTGAGTTTGTTTGAATGTTCTCCGCAGCACTTCATTCAAACAGACACTCCCTCATTACCCTGTCATGACTGAGTGAGGTTGATTACCATACAGACCTATTTACACAGTCCGCCGGCCACCCGGATTCACTGCTAGGCAATGGCTTATATAGACTGTGACTGTTCAGTTTGTGTTTTTTTTTTTGTGCTGCATCAATACATGTGACACGTTTAAGTACTACAGGTAGTCAGATACAGGTTTTTAGAAACATACATAGTTCTTAAAGTGTTCATCTTATGAAATGTGTTGTTGCTTAAGCTCAGTTTCCTGTGCCTTTTTGTGAGCAGATGGCTGTCTGATAATGAATAATGATCCATTTGTTGATTGTTCCTGAATATCAGAGGCAAGAAAAACTGTACTAATGTGTCACTTTATGCAACTTGCTCATCCCAATAATCTTTTTTTATTTTTATTTTAAAGGAATAGGTCTCTCAGAAATTAAAATTGTCATAATTTATTCACTCTCGTGTTTTTGTTCCATATGAAAAACGGGTAGAAATTTTAAAGAATGGTTTGTGGTTTTCCAGAACATAGAAAGTGATACAAAAGCTTTGTGTGAGAGACTTGAGATCATTTTCCCCTTCAGTGAGCTGTTAACCACTCTGACTGGATCATTGAATCTATGAGTTGAACTCGAGAACTAGATATGTCTGATTTATGAATGAATCATTTAGACTTTAAATGATTCATTGAAAAGACACTATACAAAAGAACCATTTATCCACAAATTGGTATAAGGATGGTTTGGGATAGATGACTAGCCATTTAACAACCAACTAGCTGATTAGTGACGTTGACAAGTGAGTTTAAGATTTGTGGTGGTGGTGCATTTAAACGGATCTTCAAAGAGAGGTTTGAGCTCTTCATTCCATTTAAGCACGGATGCTACGTCCGCTACAAATTCAAAACCGTCACTGTCAGATTTAAAATTGCCTGCTGTGAACAGATGAGATGGTATTTTTCCATTGTTATTCATATTCCGCAGGTGTATTTGTGCAGTGATTAAAATATAGTATTTATCTGGAGTCCTGTGTGTCTGTCAAAATGCATAAATAGTCCCAGGAATCAATGGCTTTCACACACAGGCACACATAAAATATTTTACTTTTATGAGGTACAAGTCATCTGGATACATTTACGATACTTTTATGGTCCTTTTGTGTCCTTTTTGAAGATTGAAAGTTTCAGTCCATTGTTATGTTACATTCATTGTTATTGTGTAAAAATAGTTTTGTCAATTTCCACATAAATGAAAAAAAAAGTGAAGTTGAGTAAATTATAACTGAGTGTTAATTTCTGAATGAATTATTGGTTTAATTTAATTTTGTTTTACTTTGGGCAGCTGATGAAATGGGAAATATATGCACTTTGCCTGCAAAACGGTCTTATTGCTTCAATGAAAATTATAGTTGATAAGCACAAGATTGTCCTGGCTGATTTCTGTATCTTGCTGAGTAGGCAGTGTTTTATATTAGGAATAGCTTGTATATTTTTTGCTCTGGCAGTAATAGGGCACATATTCCTGGTGTTGTGCTGTAGATGTTATTTCTACCCCATCATCCACTTTGTCCTTCTGAACACATATCTGAATACCTAAAAAAAAAAAAAAACTAGGGCCAAGCAATAATAATAAAAAATAAAACCATCTCGAGATTAAAGTTGTTAAATTTCCAGAAAAAAATCGTAAAATTTCGAGAAAAAAGTCGAGATAAAATGTTGAAAATAAACTCGTTAAATTATGAGAAAAAACTCGTTAAATTTAAAAAAAAGTCAAGATAAAATGTTGAGAATAAAGTCATTAAATTACGAGAAAAAACTTGTTAAATTACGAGAATAAATTCGTTAAATTATGAGAAAAATGTTGTTCAATTTCGAGAAAAAAGTCGAGATAAAATGTTGAGAATAAAATCATTAAATTATGAGAAAAAACTCGTTAAATTACGAGAACAAATTTGTTAAATTACGACTTTTTTCTCGTAATTTAATGACTTTATTCTCAACATTTTATCTCAACTTTTTTTCTCGAAATTGAACAACTTTAATCTTGAGATGGTTTTATTTTTTTATTATTGCTTGGCCCTAATCCTCTTCCGTACAAGACGTGTGATATTTAGTGTAATATTCGTGTAAATGTAAACTTTCTGAATTAACACTCTCTTCTCTTCCTTCTTTATGTTAGTTTGCTTTGAAGGAAGGGTCACAAATGGTCTTGAGTTGATATGTTAATTTGTCTATATTTTTTTGCCTTTTTTTAGATGAAATTAAGCATGAGCTGGAAAAGCAGAAGTAAGTTTACATCTCATTTACCAACATGCACCATCCATCCAAACGTCTCCTGTCATTTACATTGATTAAGAGAACACTTATTGTGTTTTTTTTTTTTTAAAAGGCTCTTTGAAGCATAATGCATCATCTTTATTGTGAACCATTATGGTTATGTAATAATGTCAGATACTCATGTCATGCTACAAATAAAGCCCCTGTAACACTAAAGGGCTACTGACAGGAAGATGTTCTAAATGTTTGTTATTCTTTAACTAGTGAATATAAAGTGTGTTTCCGTGCTGCATAGTTATTTCCGTTGACTGATTTGTGCTGTGAATCCTGTATGTTCCAGGGATGGCACTGTTGTTCCTCCAAGAGCTAACTACATTGAGGCTGACAAGTATGTCCTGCCTTTCGAGCTGGCATGTCAGTCCAAGTCCCCACGTATTGTCAGTACGTCTCTCGACTGCCTACAGGTATGCAGAGTTCTCGTCCACGTCCTCAACTCATTAATACATTTAAAACACTTATTTTTCAGTTTGTAGTTTTTAATTCTTGTAAATAATAGTTTTTGCCATGTGTGGCAAATCTGTTTGTGTGGTTTTAAAGGTACCCTCAAATGAAAAATTGAATTTATCTTGGCATAGTTGAATAACAATAGTTCAGTACATGGAAATGACATACAGTGAGTCTCAAATTCCATTGTTTCCTCCTCCTTATATAAATCTCATTTGTTTAAACGACCTCCGAAGAACTGGCGAATCTCAACATAACACCGACTGTTACGTAACAGTCAGGGTGTACGCCCCCAATATTTGCATATGCCAGCCCATGTTCCCAGCATAATGAAAGGCATTAGACAAGGGCAGCCAGTAACGTCTGGATCTGTGCACAGCCGAATCATCAGACTAAGTAAGCAAGCAAGAACAATAGCGAAAAATGGCAGATGGAGCAATAATAACTGACATGATTCATGATATCATGATATTTTTAGTGATATTTGTAAATTGTCTTTCTAAATGTTTCGTTAGCATGTTGCTAATATACTGTTAAATGTGGTTAAAGTTACCATCGTTTATTACTGTATTCACAGAGACAAGAGCCGTCGCTATTTACATTATTAAACACTTGCAGTCTATATAATTCATTAACACAACTTCATTCTTTATAAATCTCTCCAACAGTGTAGCATTAGCCGTTAGCCACGGAGCACATCCTCAAACTCATTCAGAATCAAATGTAAACAATATAACAGTATACAATAGACTCACATAATCCGACGCATGCATGCCGCATGCATGACGAACACTTTGTAAAGATCCATTTGAGGGTTATATTAGCTGTGTAAACTTTGTTTATGCTGTTTAAGGCAAGCGCAAGCTCCGTGGGTGTGAAGCATGAGATTTAAAGGGGCCGCACAGCATAAATCGGCTCATATTTAATGATGCCCCAAAATAGGCAGTTAAAAAAATTAATAAAAAAAAATCTATGGGGTATTTTGAGCTGAAACTTCACAGACACATTCAGGGGACACCTTAGACTTATATTACATCTTGTAAAAAAACGTTCGATGGCACCTTTAAACGCACTGTATGAAATTTTGTGTATAAATTATACCTCCATTCCATTCATCACAGAAACTCATTGCATATGGGCACATCACGGGAAATGCCCCTGACAGCGGAGCTCCAGGAAAACGGCTGATTGACCGGCTGCTGGAGACCATCTGTAACTGCTTTCAGGGACCCCAGACTGACGAGGGGGTACAGCTACAGATCATTAAGGTGAGACAACTTTCCATCGTTGACTCTCCAAATCTCCAGTTTGTTTTTCCAGAAAGGCACTTCTTGATATTGAAATCCATATTTGATGGCTGATGTGTATGGCAAATACATACACAACTGTTTTGAAGTTTGTGGTCAATGAGATTATATTATATTATAACGTTACAAAAATAAATGCTGTTCTTTCAAAGAATCCTAAAAAATTACATGACGTTTTCAGTAAAAATAACCTTTGATAATAAATGTTTCTTGAACACCAGATCAGAATTACAATGATTTCTGAAGGATCATGTGGCACTAAAGATTGGAGTAATGACTACTAAAAATTCAGCTTTGTAAGCACAGGAATAAATTACATTTTAAAATGTATTCAAATAATAATTAAAAAAAAAATTGTAACAACATTCCACAATACTACTGATTTTACTGTATTTTTTTGATCAAATAAATGCAGCATAAGAGACCCCGAAACGGTAATGTATACTACTAAATATTAAATATAGATATTTAATGAATACTTCTTATAATATTTTCTCTAAATTTACTTTAGAAATCACTTTGCATTGTTTGTAGCTGTTTAAATCTAATCTATTTTGGAAGAAAAATTGCTACATTGAATCAATTTATAGTTTCATCATTCGTAATACATCTCTGTTTGACCTTGCAGTAATTTCAACTGCAGTGGAGTTCATGCCAAAGTAATCAAAGCTGCTTCTGCATTCAGCACTTATGTCAACACACTTGAGTCACACAAAACACTTTAGTTAACAGCCAGCTAAATGATCATTTATGCTGCGAACACTGTCATCACCTTATAGCATTTGCAACATAAACTGAGCAGTGAAGTACAAAGTCTTTTCTTTTATCCAAGCCTAACTCTTATCATTGTAGATAAGCATGCTGTGTGACAAATCTACAAGTATTCTGTTCTCTATAAATGGAGAGAAAAGGCAGCATACAGTACATGGGGATTAGTGGTTTGCATAAGGGGTTTGGGCAGCCTCTTAAATAAAACAGCACCAGGGTCGTTCAACAACATTAGCTTGCAGTAAGATTTACTTTTACCACTGAGATGTGTACATACATAATCACATTAGAGCGCCTACCGTTAAAGATCTCACTTTCATCAGTGTCATCATTATTTACCTGCATAATCCTTTAAGCCATGAACTTGACATTGTGCCAGAATCACATTTGTCTTATAAGTGGGGCTGAAAATGTTTTCTTTTTTAATTTTAATACAATTTACTTTACTTAAAGCCTTCATGTATAATGCATTATAAAGCTATTCATAATGCAAATATGTAATGCATTATATAAATATATAATGCAATATATAATGAATCTTTTTTATAAATAATTGCAACCAAAATTAAGATGAATTATAGTATTTGATTCCTTGTTACATTTGAAATTGGTTGTTGTTTTAATGCATTATACTTTCTAAAGGTGTAACATTATTGTAATGTATTATAAATGTGGTTTCAATTATACATGAGACCATACAATACATTATATGTTGCTTTACAAGGTAAAATTAATGGAGTAAAAATACTTTCATAATGCATTTTTTATATAATATATATATATATATATATTAAACAATTTGAGTGAAGAAGTGTAACATGAATTGAGAATGTATTAGCCTTTTGTTTGTCTCTCTTTTGCTGAGACAGCAGTCCTCGAGCTGCAAAAACTCCACAAGTTTTGAAATCCAAATGGTAATCGAAGAGCATTTTGAGCTTCAGTGGAAGAGCAGCTGACCGTCTATACAAAGAATTCACATGATCAATGTCACAGTGTGCAGAATCTGAAATAAATCTTTTTAAGCAGCTTTAAGCAGATTTTCATGTCGTCTGAGATTTTTGAACCCCACTGTACCTGAAAAAATGGGCTTGATTTTGGATCTGTGATTTCATGATTCAGATCATTGTGTTTCTCTACAGGCTCTGCTGACTGCAGTGACATCGCCACACATAGAGATCCATGAGGGAACGATTCTCCTTACAGTGCGCACCTGCTACAACATCTACCTTGCTAGTCGCAACCTAATCAACCAGACTACAGCCAAGGCCACTCTAACACAGATGCTCAATGTCATCTTCACCCGTATGGAGAACCAGGCGGTTAGTATAAAGCATCTCAGGCTGCTGCACTTTGCAGACTCAGAACTTTTTTTTTTTCTTTTCACAATGTGTGGTATCACACCTTAGTGCAGGACTTCCAGTCCTGGAGGGCCACTGTCCTGCTCAGTTTAACTCCATCTCTGATCAAACACAGCTGCCTGTAATTTTCAAGCAATCCTGAAGACTGTGGTTAGATTTATTAGCTGTGTTTGATTAGGGATGAAGCTAAACTCTGCAGGACAGTGGCCCTCCAGAACTGGAAGTACTCACCCATGCCCTAGTAGAACTATGGGTGCAATTATGGATTGAGAAAATTACACTAAATTTAGGAAACTAGGTTTGACTTTCTGACAACTGTCTTGTAGGCTCTGGAAGCTCAGGAAGCGGAGAAGGATAGACAACGTCTGCAGCTCCGCAATCCTTCCCCGGTGTCCAGTAACCCGTCACCTGTGACGCAAAACCCTTCTCCAACTCCTGGTCGGGGGTCCGGATCTCCATGGCTTGGACGAGCCCTCTTAGAACAGAACGGACCACCATCCCCCTCTCTCAGCCCGCCTGGGATCCCATCCACTCCTTCCACCCCCCAAGACTCATCCTCCATCAATGGCCAGCAAGAGGAGTCAAAGTCAGAGGAGGAGTTTACCACTAATCAACAGAGCACAAAGGAAATTGAACACGCAGGTATGGGGAATTACTGGGGTCCGGATATGAGATATGTCTCCAAAAGGGCCAGGTAGAATGGCAGTATAAAGTGGCGACAGTATAAAGCGTCTATTGTTAGAGATTTTGCTATATTGCGGTATGTAAATGTAAATGTATACGCATTGCACGGAACTACTTAAAGTTACTGACACTTTGGAGTGGTAAAAAGTCTTGCGTGAATGACAAAATGAGTGAGGCTTTCATTACTGGCAAATAGAAAAAAATATATTTGTTAAAGGTGCTAAAGAGGATGTTTTGTTTTATACATTTTTGCAATATTACTTGAAACTGTCTTTACTAACTGATAAAAGACTTTATTAGGTGCACTGAAAGGAACAACATTAATATAAATCATCTGTGCACGAGGTAGGGCCTTAAAAACATCAGCCAATCGTTTACATGATCATCGCATAAACGATTGGCCCTCTGGCTTGTCAATCACTGCCATGACGTTCCTTGTGCGAGACGTGCGTGGCTGTGCGCTCCAGTAACTTTCCACACTCCACAGGCGCCGCATGCAATGTTTTTGTCAGGAGACAGGAGTAACAACTGCAGATTATGAGTTACCTGCAGTGAGTCCGACATAATGAATCCACGAACAAGACACAGTGAATGCTGGTGGTAAACACTCGTGTTCCAATACTCGTGCACAAGTTTTGTGAGGCGTTCTCTCAAAATGAGCTGTGAAGGAGGGGAGTTGTTCTTACGCATGCGCTCATTTAAAAAACTCACTAACAGTCTTTGGTTTCTCAGTCGACAAAAAGATCCTCTTTAGCACCTTTAACAAAAGTTAAATGAAACAAAAATAACTATTTTGATAGATATAATGTCATAGCGCCCACTCTATTTCTAAATTATGTGGTTCTGGCAGTTTCCTGTTATGTTTTAGAAAGTTGTTTTAATGTGCTTCATTTGGGTAGTAGAAACTATTCAATTTGACTATTCTTAAAGACAAAGAGATTAAGGAGTCAGACCAAACAACTGCCGATCCATCAGACGGAGAGGAGGCCCATCCGCAGCCTGAAACAGAAGCAAGCCCTGAGGTTCTGGAAGAGACTGAGCCGGACAGTGGATTGGGAGATAGCTCTGTGGAAGGAGGTGCGTCACACTGGAAATAGGATACTGGACCTTTATGTGGACCTTTGACTTAGTAGTCACTCCTGCTTCTGTTTCTACTACAGGATTAGATCAACATTCTGACTCCGAAACCAAAGTGCCGCCTCCTGTTGTCCGAGTAGACATGCAGCAGATGAACGGAATGGTGGACGACCGTGGCTCGGAGTCCTCGACAGACATTCTGGTGTGTTTCTTGGGTTACAGTTTTTTGATGTAGGACAGGGATTCCCAGTTCCGGTCCTCGCGTCTCCCCACTCTGCGCATTTTGTATGTCTCTTATCCATGTGACCGTAAGTGCACTGCAAAGTGGACTTAAAAAGGGTATTTCGCCATCTTAAGAATCCCATTAATAGTTTTATTCAGCAATTAAATTACACATTAAACGCAACACATTAAATGTATCAAAAGTGACAGTAAATGCATTTATAATGTTACAAAACATTTTCATTTCAAATAAGTGTTGTTGTTTTGAATTTTCTTTTTAAAAAATCCTGAAAAAATGTAGCATAGTTTCCACAAAAATACTAAGCAGCACAACTGTTTATAATAAATATTATACATTATTCATGAAGGCACATAACTGGAATATAGGCTTTTTAATAGTGGTCTGACTGGTGTCTTTTTTTTTTTTTTTTTTGTCTGAGCAGGATGCAGAAACCATTCAGGGCAGTCAGACAGCTGCCCGCTTCTCACACATCCTACAGAAAGACGCCTTCCTCGTGTTCCGCTCCCTCTGCAAGCTGTCAATGAAGCCCCTGGCTGATGGACCACCTGACCCAAAGTAAGAACCTGGAGAGGAAATGTATTTAACATTAGAAACATTAGAATATAAATCAATCAAGAAAGTATTTTTCAGCTTATTTTATGTGAAAGACTTTATAAACTGACAATCAGACCTGTAAATGATGAATAGTGTCAGTAGTGTGATCATAAAACTGAAGGAATTCTCTGGTTCCTCAATGGATACTCCATCAAGAATGAATAAAATTTACCTTATTTTGAAAGGTATTCAGTTTTATGCGAACAGATCTTAAACTTTCGGATGACTGCTGTAATTTTTCTATCCTCTCTTTCAGGTCCCATGAGTTGCGCTCTAAGGTGGTTTCCCTGCAGCTGTTGCTCTCAGTGCTGCAGGGTGCTGGACCTGTGTTTCGAACCCATGAGATGTTTGTGAACGCCATCAAACAGTACCTGTGTGTGGCGCTCTCTAAAAACGGTGTCTCCTCTGTGCCTGAAGTATTTGAATTGTCTCTTGCCATCTTCCTTACCCTGCTCTCCCACTTCAAAGTGCACCTTAAGATGCAGATCGAGGTAAAAAATGATCAAATGTTCAGATACACTACCAGGCTGTTTGGATACACTTGACATTTTTTTTTTTTCTCAAGATATTCAAAACGTTTTGATCTAAAAGCTTGTGCTTAAATGCATGAAATTAGCTTTTCAGACAAATATATAAATTTGATTTAAACAAAAAAATAGAACTAGAAACTGAATTTTTTTTTAACTTTTTGCTCAGGTGTTCTTCAGGGAGATCTTTCTAACAATCCTGGAGACGTCATCCAGCTCCTTTGAGCATAAGTGGATGGTCATTCAGACTCTAACACGGATATGTGCAGGTTGGCACACCTCAGTGTACACTTGCAGACACGTACACAGAAACATCTCACAGATTATTAGCTCAAATGTAAAATCCAATGGTGAATCAGTCTGCTGTTCTTCTCACAGATGCACAATGTGTGGTGGACATTTATGTGAACTATGACTGTGATCTCAACGCTGCCAACATTTTTGAGCGGCTGGTAAATGACCTGTCTAAAATCGCCCAGGGAAGGAGTGGACAGGAGCTTGGCATGACTCCATTACAGGTAGCTTTCATTGTGTTTGAACTACAACATTAGTACTTTACATGGCATGCTATTCTTTTTAAATGTATACAATATAGCATATGTCATATGATTGAGATTTCATATAGCGCATGCTTTAGTCTGAAACAACTTAAATGAGTTAAAATATCAAACTATATTTAGAAAGTGATTAATCATAAGGAGCCAAGAATATTAGTAGTGCCAGACAGCTACATTTCAAATATAATTTCAGAATATTGCAAACATATCCAGTAAAACAGTGTGTAATGCTGTGTGTAATAATTCAGAGATGATGGGTTAATGATTTATTTGCAGGAGCTGAGTTTGAGAAAGAAAGGGCTGGAGTGTCTGGTGTCCATTTTGAAGTGCATGGTGGAATGGAGTAGAGACATGTACGTCAACCCCAACCTGCAGGCCAACCTTGGTAAGATGATATTTGGGTTTGTTTTAATCGCCTGTATTATCTTTTACAACATAATTTTGTAAGTCTAATAGACCGTGTTGTGCTATAGGTCAGGAACGTCCAGCAGAGGGCGACAGTTCGCATCTCCCTGAGCATCTTTCCTCTCGCAGAGATAGCGCGAGCTCTTTGGACTCCACCGTGTCCTCTGGAGTTCAGCAGTCTCAGCCAGATCACCCTGAGCAGTATGAGGTCATCAAGCAGCAGAAAGAGATCATTGAGCATGGCATTGAGCTGTGAGTTGTCAGCTTTTATCAGCTCTTTTTTTTTTCCTATTTCATCTTTCTTTATTTTAACTATTTCTGTGTTCCTTAAAGGTTCAACAAGAAACCAAAAAGGGGATTGCAATACCTGCAGGAGCAAGGCATGCTGGGAACCTCACCAGAAGACATCGCACAGTTCCTGCAACAAGAGGAGCGATTGGACACGGTAAGCTCATGCTCGTTGTCATGCGTGGATAAATTAGTGAACCAAGACATTTTGTGCTCCAGCTACTTAGGCTCTGCTGTGTCATGTGATCAGACTCAGGTTGGTGAGTTCCTGGGAGAGAATGTGAAGTTTAATAAGGAGGTGATGTACTGCTACGTGGACCGGTTGGACTTCTGTGGAAAAGACTTTGTGTCGGCACTCCGTGCCTTCTTGGAAGGTTTCAGACTTCCAGGTGAAGCCCAGAAGATTGATAGGCTCATGGAGAAGTTTGCCGCCCGCTACCTGGAGTGCAATCAGGGGTGAGTTTTGTAGTTTGAGGCGGAGTGTTACATTTTTGAGGCTTGCTTTGGGGGTTGTGTAGTCAATGTGCTGACCTGTCTGTTGCTCTGTAGGCAGACTCTATTTGCCAGTGCAGACACAGCTTACGTTCTGGCCTACTCCATCATCATGTTAACCACCGACCTGCACAGTCCACAGGTAAGACTACTTATTTTTACTCAATTTCTCCCTTTTCTCTTATTGATTTGCTTTCTACCTTGATAACCAACCAGCAACTGCATAGCAACATGCTAGGGCGTTGTAACTGCATAGCATGTGTATACCAACGTTGCAAAAAAAAAAAAGTATGTTTGTTTGATTTCCAAGAAAATGGCAAAAGGGGTTTTCACCCTGAATATTTCTAGGAACTCAGTTCTAGGATCTAGCCACTAGGATAGTTCCCAGATAGTTTCCATGAAGTAAATATGTTTACACAGCATTTTAAAAATGCTGGCTGCTGGTGTTTGACATGCGTTTTACCAGTCAACGTACACTACTTGCATCACTGGTAGTTCTTATAGTGCTGGTTTAGACCCTACTCTGAAGTAGGAGCTAATTTAGTTCCCCCAAAAGGAGTTCCCAGAGTTAAAATCATTCCTGCGGTGCAAACACAGCAAAATCTGGGTACTTCCGCCAATACGTCTAGGAACTATGAAAACGTTCCTCTGGTGTGATCTTTTTTTGTTTTATTTTTTTCCTCTTTTCAGGTAAAGAACAAGATGACGAAGGAGCAGTACATAAAAATGAACCGCGGCATTAATGACAGTAAGGACCTGCCCGAGGAGTATCTCTCCTCCATCTATGATGAAATTGCAGGCAAGAAGATTGCCATGAAGGAGAGCAAAGAATACTCCATCACTCCCAAATCCAGCAAACAGAGTAAGAGTTATATAGATAATATTAATCTTTAATGTCCAATTTCCTTTGTTGGGATTAAATAAAAACCGTGTTGAATGCTGACAGAGCCGTTTGTTTTCCTGTTAGATGTAGCCAGTGAGAAGCAGAGAAGGCTGCTGTATAACATGGAGATGGAGCAGATGGCCAAAACGGCGAAAGCTCTGATGGAGGCTGTAAGTCACGCTCAGGCTCCCTTCTTCAGTGCCACTCACCTAGAGCACGTCCGGCCCATGTTTAAGGTAACAACATCCATCTACAGTTTTTCACAATTTTAGCAGTTTCATTTCATTGAGCATTGGAACACAAGATCATTTATAGGTCAAAAGGATCATGAACAGGTTAGGGAAGTGACATATACTGATAGTGTTCCAGGAAGTGGTTGTACACATCAGTCTAGAAAGGTCGAAAGGAAGCTAAGCTTTGAAATGAAAGTATGTTTTCCGTAAGTTAATTTCTCGATACTTGTATGCTTATGTAAAACAGCTGGCCTGGACTCCCCTGCTGGCGGCGTTCAGTGTAGGACTCCAGGATTGTGACGATCAGGATGTGGCATCTCTTTGTCTGGAGGGAATTCGCTGTGCTATCAGGATCGCCTGCATCTTCAACATGCAGGTTTGTGTTTTTACTCTTTTCATGTGACTGATCTTATTCAAGCCTCTTTTATTTAGTTCCTTCTGCCAAGTCTTATTTTCTTTTCTGTTTCACTCTCTTTGCAGTTGGAGAGAGATGCCTACATCCAGGCCTTGGCCCGGTTTACGCTGCTCACAGCCAGTTCAAGTATCACAGAGATGAAACAGAAGAACATTGACACCATTAAGACACTTATCATGGTCGCCCACACCGATGGAAACTACTTGGGCAACTCCTGGCATGAGGTGGGCATCAGAGCATGTGAGCATGCAGCCAAGTGTCAGCGATTTTTATATATACATACACATACAGTCATGGTCAGAATTAATGGCACCCTTGGTACATGTTATCAAAGAAAGCTGTGAAAATAAATCTGCATTGTTTATCCTTTTGATCTTTCATTTAAAAAAAAAAAATCACAATCTTTTGGCTGGATTTTGCTGTCGCAGACAGATTCCCAAATTCTTAAAACCCCTGGACCGCCACAAAAAAAGGTGCTCGTTGCACTTGCTGTTGCTCGTCAAATATGAGCATGTACGTGACATGATCTGAGCCTGTCTCGAGTAGTCACAGACACTGCGTTATTTTCAAACCTGTTTGATATTATCACCACATGATCTTGTAGTGTGAGTGATGAATCATCATGGTAAACTGCTCTAATGATATCATGTACCTTAATGTACATGAATGCTTGGTGATAGTTGGATCATAATCTAACTGAAATATATTGATATATATTAAATATATGTTTATATATATTTATATATATTATATATATAATATATATGAAATGTAAATAAGTGGTCTTTGCTCTATACCAAAGACTATAGAATAACACAAGACATGTCACTCATATTGTTTTGAATGGGAGAAAGTGTAACACGCAAAATGGCGGAATAAGCCCTGCCTTCTAAATAAGAGCCAGTCGGTGACTGGTAAAGTCATTGCGTCACTTCAGCGGCTGTTAGAATCACTGGTTTCTATAGAAACAGTCAGACGCGAGCCTCCAAAGAGACTCGCATTTAGGTCTGCGCATGCACATTAGCTTAATCGAACCTGGAAATATGTGGATTTTTTTTTTGTCATGGTTCGAGCGTTAAGAAACTAAATTTATGAGCCGGTTGTTGTCAGATTTCATTGGTGATTTCAAATATGAAATTTAATCGTAAGGTTGGCGAACAGTTTTGGAAAATTTGATGTTTCCCCATTCAAAGAGATAGGAACTGCATGATGCCCAGGATGCCCGAGAGGTGTTTCAAAGATGGCCGCCGAGTGAAATGACTTGTCTTAAAGGGACTTTGTCTATACGTAACATCATCCATAATCATCCATCACAATGAGTAAAACAAAAGAATATAGTTCTGATTTGCAGCAAGAGCTTCACAAAATGGAAAGTGGCTGCAAGAAAAAAACTAAATCATTAAAAATTCCCAATTCCACCATCAGGACAATAATTAAGAAGTTCTAATCAACAGGAAATGTTACGAATCAGCATGGAAGATGATGTGTGTCTATATTGTCTTAATGCATGGCAAGGAGGATAGTTTGAGTGGCCAAAGACAGAAAATAGTTGAATCTTGGGGTCAGTAAGCATCAAAAATATGAAATGGCGCCTACATCTCCACAAGTTGTTTTTGAGGGTTTCAAGAAATATCCTTTTTTTCTGCTGGAGATCCTGGACTTCATGATGCATGATCTGATACATGGCATCATGGATTCTGTCAAATACCAACAGATAAAAAAAAATAATCAACTTGTCAGCCTCTGCCAGAAATCTTCTAATGGGCCGTGGTTGGATCTTCCATCAGGGCAATCATCCAAACAAATATCAAAATCAACACAAAAATGTGGCACTGAGCACAAAATGAAGGTTCTGCCATGGCCGTCCCAGTCCCCTGACCTGAACCTTATAGAAGACTGAAGTGTGTATCAACATGGACTTGGGAATTTGAAGAATCCAGAGAGATTCTGTATGGAGGAATGGTGTCTGATTTTGTTTAGAAGGTCATCTTAGGAGAAGACTCGGAGCTGTTAGCAAAAGGAGGTTGAAAAAAGTATTGAATAAAAGTGTGCCATTAATTGTGGCCAGTGTGTATTGGAGAAAAACTTTTATTTCATAATGAGTTTTTCCCCCATTTTCAAATTTTACTATATACCATTTACTATATACAGCTATGGAAAAAATTAAGAGACCACTTAACATTGATTTCTGACCTTGGAGTGGTCTCTTAATTTTTTCCATAGCTATATATAATTGTTTTTATTTGAATAATTCATACATATAGTTTACTTGGGTTGCCAATATTTGACCCACAAAAATCTATTTTTATTGTTAGAAATTCCACTTGCTCCAAAACCAATGAATTGATAAAGTTTCTTTGTAGATTATATATTTTTGTAGACTCTATATCTGCCTTCTCTGTTTCCCTGTGTAGATTCTGCGGTGTATCAGTCAGCTGGAGTTGGCTCAGTTGATTGGAACAGGGGTGAAGACGCGTTATATATCCGGTGTGGTCCGGGACCAGGGAGGCAGCATAAAGGGCTTCCCATCAGGGGGAGAGGAATTCATGCCCCTCGGTTTAGGTAAGCCATTGTTTGACTGCAGTTAATAGCTCATGAATGGGGCCCAAGTGTTCAGTCTGTTTATTGTTTGTTTATAGGTGTGTGTGTGGATCGTGTGGACAGTGTTGCTTATGTAGCAAAACAATATTATTGGTCTCCTGCAGGTACTTTGGTTGGAGGTCCAGACAAGCGTCAGATGGCTCATATCCAGGAGTCAGTGGGGGAGACCAGCTCTCAGAGTGTTGTGGTGGCTGTGGACAGGTGCATTGAATTCACGGGACAAAACAAACATACAATGTTGTTCCTACTGTTTATACTCCACTGTCTGACCTTCCATCTCTCTGTTTTGTGTGCCAGAATCTTCACTGGATCCACCAGGCTTGATGGAAATGCAATTGGTAGGGTTTCTTTGTTTTGTTTTTTGTTTTAATGTAACATTTGCATTTAATTTTTAAGGGGGAAATATAAATGTATACATTACCGTTCAAAAGTTTAATAAGGGTCGGTAAGAATTCATAAGTCCCTTATGCTCAACAAAACTACATTTATTTGACAATCAGATTTATAAACCAGTAAATGTACAATGAAAATGCTTAAATTTCAGTCAGAAACAGTGATGAATTGAACATTCCCTAATGCTGCAAATGAGAGAGAGGAATGCTAGGGGTGTGATTTTATAGAGCGTTTCAGTTTGTAGTTGTAAAACATTTTAAAAAATTAGCATGGGTTCCCTCAGGAATGATTAAATAGTTTTAGCATAGTGGTTTTGGATTTATAAGTTGAAAAAGGTCTTTGGTTAACATATGAAGACAACATGATTTATGTACACTCAAACCATAAATATGAATTAGGAAGCAGTTGTATTGTTAAATAAAGACTTACAACTACCACAAGGATGCAAGTTTACATGCTTGGCAAATCAAACAATTGTTGTAATATACATACGCAATACAGTGTGACATAAGTTGTCACGCAACCGTTATTCACTGGAAAAACCTAGCTTGTTACTGAAAAAGCAACACCATGAAAACACTTTGAAAGCAGTTGAGCTCCTGTCACGCTACAGAGGAGTGTAGCTAAGTTATTAGTATCACAATATATAGTAACCTGCACGCCAACACTGTTTGAGAACATATCTGTGTGGGTTGATTATTACTTATAAACCTGAGTAAGTGGGTTCTGAGTTTTGGTTGACATTACAAAGAAATTAGCTGGAATGACTGCATTCCTAACATATCTTTAGCTCCATGAACGTTTGGAAAATCAGTTTTTAAGCTTAAGTGGGCGTCCACGCTGTGACCCTGTTCGCCATAGCTTGGATTTGTTCTTAGTCTGACATTCATTCATTTGGTTACATCATAAGGAAGTGACTTACAAGGGTTGGTGGTTGTTCTGCCTGAATTGCTTTTAAAGTGGTTATGAATTGCAATCAACTTCCCTATTGTGAGATTATTTAAGTGAATCTTCTTCTCAAACAAGAAAAAAAATGTAGCGAGAAATCTGGAATTTATTAGGTTGATGGATCATTGACGTTTCCTGATTGCAAATTTAATTTACCTGCTTCCAGGACTCTGAATTCAGAAGTAAATATAAACTTCCCTCATCTGTGTAATATGACCACGCAAAGTTCCATGACGAAGCTTCTCTTTCATAGAAGACAGCAGGCCTTTTTAACTCAGAAATGATGTAAGAATTTGCAAAGATAGCTCAGGAAATGTTGGTAACAACAAGAGCTATATTAAAATATAACTCTTGTTGTTATGCTACATGTCTTGGTTGTAGGTGTATGAATGGCTGAAAATGATCTGTTTCAGACTGTTTGGGTGGACACTTTATTTAGTTACTATATTATGTAGCCTAACCATAAGGTGAATGCCAGACAAAATGGCCCTCTGGACAGACTCACTCTTCCAACCCACGTTAATTCCCTTTTTCACTTTCTGCACACAGACACTCTTCTAAACTATCAAACTTGTAATGTGTTCTGCTAGTAGACAGTGAACATGTAGATAATGTATTTGAATTTTTTAATGTATTTGAAATTTCACTGAGATTTGTGTTAATTCAAACTCTGCTCCATGTCCAGTTGACTTTGTGCGTTGGCTATGTGCGGTGTCCATGGACGAGCTGGCCTCCGCGCACCAGCCGCGCATGTTCAGTCTGCAGAAGATAGTGGAAATCTCCTACTACAACATGAACCGCATCCGTTTGCAGTGGTCACGCATTTGGCAGGTCATCGGAGATCACTTCAACAAGGTCTGTCGCCTTTATCTAAAGGTGCGGTCACATTTACCATTGCGCTGTCAATGTTCGTGGGCAAAATCCCTATTTCAATAGGAATCCATGCAATCAGGAATTTGACTTGAGAGTGAAAAATTTCACCACGCAGGTTTTGCAACGATTTCAGTGTGTTGTCACAGATTCACCGCATTAACACACAGAAAGCAGCTTGGTTTGAAATTGACTTCTGTGTGAGCTGTGCATAATACATTGCTACACCATTGACAATAGACAATGGATCTTTTTTGGCAGCAAAATTTTGCCAAAATGTCGCTAATGTGACCGCACCTTAAAGCTGCCAGTGAATTTCTAGGTTTGATAAATCATTAAAACAGCTGTCTTATTGCATTTTATTTCTGGTTTGATAGGTGGGTTGTAATCCTAATGAAGATGTGGCCATCTTTGCAGTGGACTCCCTGAGACAACTTTCAATGAAGTTTCTAGAGAAAGGAGAACTGGCCAATTTCCGCTTCCAAAAGGACTTTTTAAGGCCATTTGAACACATCATGAAGAAGAACAGGTGAGGAGAAAGGAGTTAGAAATGTTAAAGAATGAGGAAACCTGTATGAGTTTCTTTCTTCTGTTGAAAACAAGAAGATATTCTGAAGAATGTTGGTAACCAGACAGTTTACGGTAGCCATTGACTTCCATAGTATTTTTTTCCCCCTTCTATGGAAGTCAATGGGTGCCATCAACTGTCTGGTTACTTAAAGGTGCCATAGAATTGAAAATTGTATTTACCGTGGCATAGTTGAATAACAAGAGTTCAGTACATGGAAATGACATACCGTGAGCCTCAAGCACCATTGTTTCCTCCTTCATATGTAAATCTCATGCGTGAAAAACACCACAGAAAAAAGGGCGAGTCCCAACATAACACCAACTGTGACGGAAAAGTTGGATCAATATTATTTACACCGCCAAAATTTGCATATACCAGCCCGTGTTCAAGGCAAGCCAGTATTAACGTCGTGGAGTTGCACAGCCGAATCATCAGAAGTTCTGCAGGCATTGTGAAACAAACAAGCAAGCAAGGGCAATAGCGAAAATGGCAGATGGATCGATAATAACTGTTCATGGAAAAAAATAAGCACATTTTTAATCCCACCCCAAAACAGGCAGTTAAAACATGGTATACTAAAAAATCTATGGGGTATTTTGAGCTGAAACTTCACAGACACATTCTAGGGACACCTTAGACTTAGATTACATGTTGTAAAATGGACATTCTATGGTACCTTTAAATAAATCGCAACCTTTGCAATTTGACAATTGCTTTAGGCCAAATCTTGATTTCTGTTTTATTTAGATTAATTTTGCAGCCCTAACATTGGCTGCCATCAAATGTGGTGCCATCAAAATTCTGTTTGTTAGAGAGACTCGACCGGTCTGAGTCTGACACAGCAGCATCAACTAAATCAATGGCATGAGTTTGGGGCGAAACTAACTATTTGTCTGACCATTATAAAGATGGACGAAGTGTTCAGAAAACCTATATTTCTTCTACACTAATTTCCTCATTCTTTCTAAAGGTCGCCCACTATCCGGGACATGGTGATACGTTGTGTTGCCCAGATGGTGAACTCCCAGGCTACTAATATTCGCTCTGGCTGGAAGAACATCTTCTCTGTGTTCCATCAAGCAGCATCAGATCACGATGAGAACATTGTGGACCTTGCGTTTCAGACCACAGGACACATTGTTAGTAAGTACCAGAAATTGCATTTTTTTGTAGTTAATTATACATTAACTTGCAACTTAAATATTTAAAAAAAAAAAACAACAAAAAAATCATTCTCATGTCTACTCTTTGTTTCCTCACAGTGACAACATTTCAGCAGCATTTTGCGGCGGCCATTGACTCTTTCCAGGATGCGGTGAAGTGTTTGTCGGAGTTTGTGTGTAATGCTGCATTTCCTGACACCAGTATGGAAGCCATTCGGCTCATCCGCCACTGCGCTAAATACGTGTCTGACAGGCCGCAGGTGAGTGCTGTCACCTCAATCTTTGTTACCCATGACATCTGAGCTTCAAAGATTGCATTTTAGTCATTCTTTCCCTTTCCAGGCACTGAGGGAATACACTAGTGACGATATGAACGTGGCCCCTGGTGACCGTGTTTGGGTGCGAGGCTGGTTCCCCATCCTGTTTGAGCTTTCCTGCATCATCAACCGCTGCAAACTAGACGTCAGGACCAGGTGGGTCCCCATCATCAACCTTGCTACTCTCTTCATTTATAAAAAAAAAAAAAAACTTTTTGGAGCTTATTTAGAGGGTGTGTTTGGGTGTTTCAGGGGTCTGACTGTCATGTTTGAGATCATGAAGAGTTACGGACACACTTTTGAGAAGCACTGGTGGCATGACCTCTTTCGGATCATCTTTCGAATATTCGACAACATGAAGCTCCCTGAGCAGCAAACTGAAGTGAGTGTGTATCACAACTTTAATACGACCAACATTGCGCTGCTAATAGTTCACATGATATAGTTCAACTGTATCAAAGTCCCTTTAAGACTAGTCATTTCACTCGGCGGCCATCTTTGAAACGCCTCTCGGGCTGCTATTTTAATCATGCAAGTGCAGCGCCTGTCTCTTTGACTGGGGAAGCATCAAATTCTCCAAAGCTGTTCACTAATCTTACAACTAAATTTGAAATCTGACAACAGTTGTCTCATAAATATGGTTTCTTATATTAAAATAGCATTAAAAAGGCTTATTTTTCAGGCTGGACCAACCAATGCACATGTGCAGTCCTAAGCGTGCGTCTCAGAACACTGATTTTTTTTTAATCTATATATCAAACGGAGCTTCTATTGACAGCTGCAGTGACGCGATGACTTTATCAATCAGTGATTGGTTCTTTTATTTAGAAGGCGGGACTTATTCCGCCGTATTGCGCGTTGCACTTTCTCCCATTCATGCTAATATGCGTGCACCGTCTTTCTATATACAAGTCTTTGACTGTATTCAAAATGCTTTAGCTTTTCCCATAAATAGATACTTTTTTCCCATAGCAGTATAACAGGACAAAATGTTACATCATTGTTTTTGTCATATTATTTTGTGTATGCAGCCTTGCAACTGAGGCAGCTGAAGTAATAATCAAACATACTTCACTAGCATGTCTGCTAGAGTAGTAGCTTTAGAGTCTGTTGGTTCAGTAAATTCATTATAATGAACTGATTAAAAAAAAAGGTTTACTGATTCATTTGAATCATCACTCATTTGTGTTCAGAAGTCCCTGTGCAGCAATTTTATTTCTTTATTTTTGTGCCAAAAGGATGTTTGCAGTTTGGTTCTATAAATGCAGATTTTTAATTTGATTTGTTTTGCGTATTTATCTTAAGTATTAATTTTTTGCTTTCTTTTGATTTTCTGTCTTTTTTTTTCTTTCATAGAAAACTGAGTGGATGACGACAACATGTAACCACGCCCTCTACGCTATCTGTGACGTGTTCACACAATTTTACGAGCCTCTCAGCGAGGTGCTGTTGGCGGATATTTTTGCACAGCTGCAGTGGTGTGTAAAACAAGGTGGGGATTTTGCTAATCTGTTGGGCTAATCATAAGGGAGAGTTTGTGAATTTTAAGACCTGCCCTTCTACTTGCTGTACATCATTCCAGATGGACATTTCAAATGTGACACTTACACATGTCACATTTGGAATAACATATTGGCTCAGTGGGTGGTAGTGTTTTAAATCATCAGGGTGTGGTGATTCAGGGAAAGTGTTAGTGTGTTACACTCAGAACTCCACCTCTGTTCTTAGATAATGAGCAGCTGGCGCGGTCAGGCACAAACTGTCTCGAGAACCTGGTGATCCTTAACGGGGAGAAGTTCAGTCCGGAGGTGTGGGACGTCACCTGCGCCTGCATGCTGGATATCTTCCAGACCACCAGCCCTCATGCGTATGACACTCTTGCACACCACCATCTGTTTCAGTGACACTTAACGGCCTTCCATCTGCATGTGTTTTGATTAGAGTTGTCAATCGATTAAAAAAAATCTAATTCTCAAAAAACAATTATATGGTATGCTAATTATTGAGTCTACATAAATGCAAATCACACTACATAATTGTTAGTATTTTTCTAGGGGTTTCCACTTTTTTTTTGGTCGTTAAGATGTGCCAACATATTTTAAACTCTTGACAAGTGTTGACATGACCATTGATATTGAAATCAGAGCATTGTTGAACAGACTCAAGCTCTTGTAGCTTTGCTTATGAAATTCTCTCTCAGTTTTGGTTTTGACTTTGCTCTTAACAGCTTGCTGACATGGCGACCAGCTGGACAGGAAGAGGAGGTGGGAGAAGGGAAACACATGGTGAGATCACAAACACATAAATAAATAAATATTGTGAATACACACAAAGATAATAAGCCATAATCAAGCACCTCTAAGCCCTTATTCTGTTATACATTGTTGTCCTACCCTTCTGCTAACACTGTCACACCCACCAGACTTTGCTTGCTATTTATAGTAGACATTTGCATATTAGGCTCTGGTTTCATATGTATCTGTGTTTGTCGCTGTATTTTTTAGGATGTTGAGGTGGATTCTCTGTCGCAGAGCAGCTATGAGAGGACTCTGTCAGAGAGAGGCCATAGTCAAATGTCCACCGCCAGTGATGAAACCTGGAAAGGAAGGTCCCACACCAGTACGTACAGCTGCAGTGCCTCTCTCTCTTTTATGGTGATTCTTGTGAAAATGATTGATTCACACACTAACATTTTTTTTTTTTTTTTATTCTGCAAGGATGTATTAAATTGATCAAAATGACAGAAAATAAATTTGTTACAAAAGTTTTCTATTTCAAAAACATGCTGTTCATTTAAAATGAACTTATAGGGTTAGTTCACCCAAAAATGAAAATTCTATAATTTATTACTCCCCCTCATGCCGTTCCACACCCGTAAGACCTTCGTTCATCTTCGGAACACAAATTAAGAGATTTTAGTTGAAATCCGATGGCTTCGTGAGGCCTCCATAGCCAGCAATGACATTTCCTCTCTCAAGATCCATAAAGGTACTAAAAACATATTTAAATCAGTTCATGTGAGTACAGTGGTTCAATATTAATATTATAAAGCGACAAGAATATTTTTGGAGTGCCAAAAAAACCCCAAAATAACGACTTATTTAGTGATGACTGATTTCAAAACACTGCTTCAGGAAGATTCGGAGCACAAATGAATCAGTGTATCGAATCATGATTCAGATCGTGTGTCAAACTGCCAACGGCTGAAATCACGTGACTTTGGCACTCCGAACAGCAGATTCGATACACTGATTAATTTATGATCCGAAGCTTCCTGAAGCAGTGTTTTGAAATCGGCCATCACTAAATAAGTCCTTATTTTGTTTTTTTTTGGCGCACCAAAAATATTCTCCTTGCTTTATAATATTAATATAGAACCACTGTACTCGCATGAACTGATTTAACTATGTTTTTAGTACCTTTATGGATCTTGAGAGAGGAAGTGTCATTACTCACTATGGACGCCTCACTGAGCCATTGGATTTCAACTAAAATATCTTAATTTGTGTTCCGAAGATTAACGAAGGTTTTATGGGTGTGGAACGGCATGAGGGTGAGTAATAAATGACATTATTTTCATTTTTGGGTGAACTAACCCTATAAGTTCATTTTAAATGTTTTTAATATTTCACTACATTAGTATTTTTACTTTATTTTTGATCAAATAAATGCAGACTTCTTTCAAAAACTTTTTTTTTTTTTTAACTACCGACCCAAAATGTTTGAACTCTAAAATAAAATAAAAAAAGTGTATATATATAAAAATTTTCCTAAAGAAAATTAAGCCTCAATTGCCCCATTACCATAATGCAAAATAACCATAATGAAAAAACCCTTTGGAGTTTTCATGAGATTTGCCCCTTGTACTGAGAAACCACCTTATGACTTCATCAGTTTCCTAGTTTTCCGCAGAACTTCGTAACATGCCACACTCACCTACATTGTCTGAAGTATAAAGATGTCTGATAAGCTGCCCACGAAACATAATCATACAGATTTTCCACCAACCTCATTCTTTTTGAACTATGTGACCTCTTCCTCTTTTTAAGTCGTCATGAAACGTCACATCTTTTGTTTCCTATTATGGCATTTATCTAAGTGATACTGCTTATTGAATTTAATTGTTATTGAAAAAAATTGTATGGCGAGACTTCATTTTGGTTATCTAGATTTGGTTGGAACACTTAATTGCAAACTAAACGGAGGCTGATCTGAACATGGATTAAAACTCCATTGGGCAACCTTGTTGCCCAGCTCTCGAGCCAGTTTATACGTCACCTTTCTGTCCAGAGTTCTCTTTCCTAACATGTTACTCTCTTACATGTTCTGTTCTAGGAGTCTCGGACCACAGACTGTTTGCAGGGCTGCTTATAAAGTGCGTCGTACAGCTGGAGTTGATTCAGACCATAGACAACATTGTATTCTACCCAGCTACCAGCAAGAGGGAGGATGCTGAGAATATGGCTGCTGCTCAGGTTTGTTCACTTAACCCAAGTCCATCTTCTTTATAAATTATAACTGATAAGTGACATGAACACATTGAAAATACAACTAATAAACAGCCCCTTATGGTGTTGACAAAATACAGAGCCGCACTGAAACAGATATTTTGCAGAATTCAGCCAAGGAGCGCTTTAGTTCTTGCTTGCTAACTTTAAGTGTCTTTTTTTCCGTCTCATGTTTTTCCCAATAGCGAGATGCACTTGAGCAAGCAGAAGAGGGAGAGACGGAGCCCGATCAGGGCATGTACAAACACCTGTCGTCACAGCACCTCTTCAAACTGCTTGACTGCCTCCTTGAGTCCCACAGGTTTGCCAAGGACTTTAACTCCAACAATGAGCAGAGGACAGCGCTCTGGAGAGCAGGTCTGGGCTCTTTTATTTCCTCGTCTGGGTTGTGATAATGCTGTCATATATAGGAAACAGTCTTTTTTTTATTATGCGTGTCTTTTATTAATCTTGCATGTAGGTTTTAAGGGGAAGTCAAAACCGAATCTTCTAAAGCAGGAGACCAGCAGTCTGGCTTGCAGTCTGAGGATCCTCTTTCGCATGTACTCCGACACGCAGCTGCAAGACTCCTGGCCAGACATCCAAACACGCCTTTTGCAGTGAGTGCAGCCGTCTGCCTCATTCATTAATCACGCCCGCTCACCAAGCTCAACACAAAGACTGCTGGATTTATACAATGCATCTGTGCTACGTGCTCAGATGCACCTATTAATTGAAGACTTGAGTTCAGTGAATATTATTCTTGATGATTATTTAAATTATATTGACATTCTTAACAATTAGAAAGCATTAAATATAGATGGTACACTCATTATAATGCATACAAATCAGATGTATGACTTTAAAAAACAAAAAAAAAAAAAAACTGGGAACTATTTTATGTAAAACACTGAGTGATGAGTCACATAATCAAGTTGTCAGATTTACATGTGCTGTACAGGACGGTTGTGGGACAGTAACGATGTGTGTGTGTGTTTGATTTAGAGTGTGTAGTGAAGCCCTGGCTTACTTCATCAGTCTTACCTCAGAGAGCCACCGGGAAGCCTGGACGAGCCTCCTGCTGCTGCTCCTCACCCGGACACTCAGACTGCCTGATGACAAAGTAATGACATGCATAAACAAACACACCCTCTCAGTGAACCAGAACATTGGATGCAGCGCCCAAAATGTATTTTTTGCCTCATGTGCCAATAAGTTTTTTTTTATTTTTTATTAAAATGATAAAAATACTTATTTTTTATTTAAATAAATGATTCAGCTATTTTTTCTTAAAAATTTGTGGCAAACAGCACAGGTCATTGTGTTAAAGCGCCCACACACTACAAAATAATCAGGCTGATTTTGGGCTAATTCTCCCCTTCCGACAATCCTAGGTAAAGTCCCGATTATCTTAATGGTTCTTTAGATTTTCCTGTTGTGTGATGTGTGTTAAGAGAGCTACACCGATCTCGAATCGTAAATATCCAACATGTTGAATGTTTATGATCACAGATCTGTGCACACAATCGGCAGATTGTCACGTGGAACGAAATTATACCAAATCAGAAAGTGACAGAAGCATAAAAACAACTTTATCCAAACCTTTTTTCTTTTTTTCACAAAGTTTCTGTAAAAAGCAGTCCACACACTATTATCGCCATTTCTTCTTGTCCGCCATATTTGACAGCGTGGGATTTTGCAAGATTTCCCTTGTTCACAGTCGGGATTCTGGTTGTTTGTGAATTGAATCTTTTAGTGTGGTGTGAGCTGTCTTTGTCACATCGCGGCACTCCTCACACTATAGGAACGTTCTTTTTTTTTTTTAAATCTATGACTTTTTTGGTAACACTTCAGTATGGGGAACAGTTATCACTTTTAACTAGTTGCTTATTAGCTTGCATATTGGCTGTTTATTAGTACTTATAAAGCACATATTAATGCCTTATTCTCCACGGCCATATTCTACATCCTTAAATCCTACCCAATACCTGACTTAACCCCTACAACAACTAACTTAATAACTTTTTTTTAAATAAGCAGTAAATTAGGATTTTATTGAGGGAAAAGTAATAGTGAATAGTGAATATGTGTTCCCCATACTAAAGTGTTAACATTTTTTTATCGTCATGTTTGTGGTCTCTCAGATTTTAAAAATCTTTTAGTGTGGGCAAGCCTTTACTAGCAGCATCTCCTGAGATAAACCTCAGTCTCTGTTAATGGTGCAGTAAGCGAGTTCTGAGAAACGCTGTTGAAAAATTAAATCAACACCTAAACAATTTTGTGAATATTTGCTAGATGTCTGTTCTGTTTGTGCTGGGGAAAAAAATGTGTTTGTACATAGTCCTGACTGTGCAAATAGGAGAAAAAACAAAGTGGATTGGACTGATCAACAGAGCACCAAAACACTCTTGTAGCCAATCAGCAATAGGGAGCGTATACACTCATGATGGGGGAGGGATGGGTTTGGGTGTTGATTTTTAATATCAATAGTGTTTGCACTGCACTTACTGCACCTTTAATTTGTATGTGAAGATGCATTGTGATTTTTTTTTTTTTTTTTTTTTTTTTTTTTTCCTCCATTATATATTGACTTATTGTGAGGAGTAGTGTCGCCACAAGGAGTTTACAAATCCTAAATAGTTGTGTGATAGTACATTTTTCCCTGAGCTCAAAGTTAGAAGAAGTGAGTAACAGCAACACAGTTTGATTTAAATCTCTTATCTTACAGTTCATCTTGAGGTCCCTGACTAGAAGGTTAAAAATAGTACGCTTTTTATCTGTCATGTTGAGTAGACATCCGGTTGGGTTCGGCCACTTGATCTTGCTTTTATATTGTTAAATATTGACATATCCAATGTGAGAATGAGAAAAAAACAGACTGTAAAATTAGTGCCCTTATTAACCTTACAAGTGGGCTGATAATTAACCTGATGGGTGTTATTTCCTGTAGGAAAAGACAATGTTTTGGATATCTCTTATCCTTCATGGGTTTGAGTTAAGGCTTTTATTACAGGAAACACCCCGCTGAAATGCCACCTTGTCAATGTGATGACCTTTATATGTAAAAGAGACTTGTGCTATTACGCAGTCAGACCACTGGCAGCCCTGGGGAACTTCCCTATCCTTAACTATACTTTTCCATTCATCACTATTGATAACATCAGGCGTTCCCAGCGGCGTTCCTCTCCAGACTGACACTCCACTAAAAGGTCTTTAGGGAAACCCCTAAACGAAAAGACTTGTCGAGTTAAAATTAAATTTAAAAATAAAATTGCTTGAAGCATCTTTCAATGAACGTCTAACACTGTCATTTCTCCCTCAGTTCAAGCCTCATGCCTCCTGCTACTACCACCATCTGTGTGAGATGATGCAGTTCGACCTCATTCCGGAGCTTCGTGCTGCTTTGCGGCGATTTTTCCTCCGCATCGGTTCCGTCTTCCACATCGCCGCTCCCGAATTGGGCCGAGCGCAGCCTTCGTCGTCATAAAGTAGATCAGAACTGGGAACGCAGCTCTGAGATGAACTAAGAAAAAGGCGGGGCTGTAAAGCGGATGGATGGTCAGAGCGTATAAGCCTCTCCTGTACAGGAACACAGAATGACTGCGTGTGACTGTCCAGTACTTTCCTCTGCCAGTCCTGACTCATCAGCCGTTGGTCGCTCCCTTATGAGAGAACAGCAGGGTGACGCTTCTGCTGTGTCATCCGTCTGTGTTGTTAGTCATATTTGTTTATTTTTATTTTGACTTTTTTTTCCTGGATGGCTGCAACAATAATTTATTACCAGTACTGCTGTATATCTGGTTTCTGAATCGTCTGTTGATTTCATTTTGTTGGCTGTTCAATTTTAAAGGCTGAACAAATATAGACATCTCAAAAACATACAAACACGAGATCCTCCCCTGTTATTAAGAGCTTCTAAGTGACACCCAGTGTGCAATGAGCTTGTGCCAGTGAACAATGGTATATTTGTTACTGATTGGTCCAAAAAAAAAGCCCATTATCATTGATTCATCACACAATTAATCGATCATCTCTGATTCAAATTCAGTCAAGCAAGAGGTTTTTGCATTTAAAATGCTTTTAGTTTGGGGTAAAAGACTTGAATTTGGTTTCGGTGTGTTCACACTAAAACTCAAATTGTCCTAAGAATGTAATGATTGCTTTTAAAGCATTTGGTGTTTATTTTACATGTGTGGGAACTCACGCTTGTTAATCCAGAGCAGGCAGACACTACCATTCCTTACATGCCACACACCATGCTCATTTGGTTTCCATCGCATTGATTTTTGAGAGGTCTGTTAATTCTACATTCTGATTTTTGTTTGTTCATATTTATCATTGAAATCTTAAGACATCTAATGAATATTATTTTAGTGCACTAAAGTTGCTTAATTTTTTTTTTTTTTTTTTTAAATCTTTCACTTTTTTTGTGAGTGCTGTTCGCTCTTGATTCGGAGTCTGACTGAATTGGCAAGTTTACGCTATGGATGCCAGTCACTGATGTCATTATCAAAAAATGAGTGAAGGGGGAGAAATACAGGAACACAAATGTACTGTATAATCCAGGTATATCTTCATTAAACCCAAGCAGCATATGGCTTAGTAGTGTATTACCAGTGTAGATTCAAATCCCAATTCATTTTCATTAAGGATGTATTTCATTCTTGAAGTGCATTTAAATATTTTCTGAAAAGCATTCCTTCCCTTGCAACTATGGATGTCTACTTTGCCTCCCTTGAGACTGGGAAATATAAATATATATAGTATATGAATAAATACAATGTGTAAAGTTTTCATGTAAAATATACAGAATAATGTTCAACTCTATACATATTGTGATGTAATCTTAAAAGCATTTGGTGAAGTAATCAATAAAGTTTGAATTCTGAGCCATTGAATATTCTACTAGATTTTGTTTCTTCTATATTAAGTTTTTTTTTAATTATTTTTTTGGACATTATATTTGCATTACCTTTATATTTTGGCAATACCATAAGGCGAGACACCCCAAATGAATAGGGTAAAAAAAAAAAAAAACTAATAGATATCACCATACTTCCCCAGCTGATTGATTAAATTAAAAATTACAACAAAAAAAAATTGTATTGCAAGTTTTCAAAAATGTTGTTTAAATATGCAAATGAGGCATTATCTAATTAAATATGTGCTAATTTGCATACATTTCTAGAACAAAAATCTAAAAATTGGATGACGTCAAGTTCAAAATTCTCAATTTTTTGGACATATTAAATTCAAAGGTTTTTTTTTTTACATGGGATATCTCTTTTTATCACTCCATAAATCAGAAAATACTATCTACAGCCAGAAAAAAAAAATAAAAAATTCCACCTTTTTTTTTTTTAGGAATAAAATGTTGTATAAAATCAGGCAAATTATATATCAACAAATCACTCTGTAAAAACCTTCATAAAATAGACAGGAATAAAACTGTAAAGTTTGGTATATGTATGCCTGAAGTGGAGATTTCTGACTTTGAGCAAGAGAAAAAAATTATTTTGAGAAAACGGCCTTTAAAGGGATAGTTCACCCAAAAATGAAAATTCATCATTTACTCAGCCTCAAGTTGTTCCAAACCTGTATACATTTCTTTGTTCTGCTGAACACAAAGGAAGATATTTGAAAGAATTTCAGTAACTAAACCCTCCATTTACTGCCATAGTAGGAAAAATAAGTACTATGGTAGTCAATCTGTTTGGTTTCTGACATTCTTCTTCCAAATATCTTCAGTTGTGTTCAGCAGAGCATAGAAATTCATACAGGTTTGGAACAACTTGAGGGTGAGTAAATGATGACAAATTTTCATTTTTGGGTGAACTATCCCTTTAAAGATATTTACTGTAATTGAAAGCTACAGACGCAAAAAGATAAAGTGCTATAAAATATACACTTAAATGTGTATTTTGGATGTTTTCTTTCCACCAGTCTGAAAATACACTTTACGAAAAGCCAAAAAGCGCAAAATCTCAAAATTGACAGGTGCCTGAAAAAAGTGTTTTGCCTGTAGTGTCCCCTAAAATGAAGGATAATTTTGATATTAGTTAAGAGAAGATTTGTACTCATTTTAATACGCCACATGATGTCGCTGTAACGATTAAAGGCATAACGCGAGCGTTTTGGGGTAACAAAGGTTACCATAGTAATTCTGCCACTCTTTGTTTACTGAGCTCGAGCCGTTTACGGTTAATAACATTTAACGTACATTCATAACGGCAGTTAAGTACGTTATGTATATGAAAGTATGTATATAAAATTATCAGGAGGACTTTATATCAGTCATTTAAACACATAATGTGTAAAAGTTGCGAGTTCGTTAAAGATTTAGTCTTCAGTATTGAGTAGCAGTTACCCTAAATGGCGCGTTTGAACATTTTTGAAACATATCTACCAAAAAGTGTTGCTTTTCAAATGATTTTAAGCTTTAATGAACGGACTTGAGTGAATAAAATAGTTACTCCAGTCAGTCCTCATATGTAGCTGCTGTAATAAATGAATAGGCCCTTGGTTTAAAGAGCAGAGCACTGAAGGGGCGGAACTGAGCGCTGCTGGATGTTCTGAGCACTGAATGCGCTGCTGACAGCGGCTCTACACCGACTGCACTCTGACCGAGGAGAAACACGCCGAAATCGATCATGCGGGAGATCAGGAATTTGCCTTTCCAAATATCCGAGTAAGTAGCAAAGATCTGTGCTGCGGTTTGAAATAGGAGCTTTATCTTCCAAACGATTCAGTGTTTCCCTGTACAGCCTGTCTATCTTCCATGACGCTAGCTACACGGCTAACTAGCCGAAGGGGGGAAAGATTGACGTAGTTGGCTTGGATTTTACAGGAAATGCATTCTTGGCTAGCAAGAACCATACATTATATAGGTCTTGATATTAATTTGCTCTCTTGCTAGTGTTTCTGTGACTTTAACGCGTGCAGAACCGCAGTAAATGCATTGCATTCATTCTTAAATAAAACATAAACGGGTGTTTAATTTACTTACATACGTAAGTCATTCATGCTAGTTGTATGCAGATGACCGATAAAAATATAATAATTATAATATAATCTACATCCAGTGTTTCCCCTCAGCATAGACAGTGCGATAGTTGGAAAGCTCTCGCGCTCTGCCTTTGATCAGCGGCAATGTTTGCCTAATAATTCTAGATTTGGTCCTTTATATGTGCGTTTTCTGGTGATTCCGTGCGATTACTCCTCTGAAAGTGATACGTGTTGCGGTTGCTCGCCCAACAGAACTGACTGGTTGTTTCCGCTCGGCCTCTGTAATGGGCCCTCTAGAATGGAGCCTTATTACGTAATGGCTGGGTAGGCAGCGCGAGCGTCACTGCATAGGTGATCATATCCTATCACAGAAAGGGGAGGTCTGCTTTAAAGAGAAATATCTAGCACTGACTTGTTTTTTTCTTCACATACAGTATTACTTTTGAACTGCCGCGGTTTGATATTGTAGCTTAATCTATAGCTAACATTAACACAGACTCTCAAGACTTGTTTGCTTGGTTGGCTTAATCTACGAGAACAGTGAGCAGACTGTGTTATGGTAAGCTGAATGCTCTTTAACTCTGTTGTCATTATCGTAAACATTGTCAATAAGCATGATAACGTAAGATAAAGTAGAAAAATGTTAACGTTAGACTTTTGTTTCTGTTAATTTCTAACTAGTTGGTCGATAGTTGGTACTTTAGTTGAGTATGCAGATTTGTATATTATATTTTTCAGTCTTTTAAACGTTGTTTCTTGATATTACTAACATAAAACATTGAATATGTTTGTGTTCGTCAAGGAAGTATTCATACACGCTCGCGCTGTATGTAGGAATGTGTTTGTGCTGAGAGTCGAGTTGATATTGTTTGTAAACACGCCTTATTAGAATATTAATGGATTCACTCCTGGAAGTGTCCGCTGATCAATCCAGCGACATCAGTGAGTTCTGCCACATCACTGAAAATAAATAATATCACATGTGATATAAACATGTGCAACAAAGGTTGTGGCTCTTAGATAATGACAGCGTGAGTCGTATTCGGACTGAAAATAAGTCATTTCTTGTTATGTACCAAAAGATGCTAATTAAAATATATGTAATCTATTGTCATTTTCCCGCGACAGACAGAGCTTTTGAAACGACCATGTGTTGTGCTAGGAGCCTCGTTGTTGTCAGCACGTGTTTGGCTGATCCAGTGTTTCCTGAGAACTCTCGCGCTCTTCCCACTACTAGCGATCAGATAATGCACCGCGTGAACACCCCGCGCTCGTGATGTAGTCAAAAAGACGAAATCAGCAGAAATGAGTCACTTCATCTGTTTATTTAATAATATCTGCTCGTGAGATCGATCTACAACATCCATCCAAACGAGATTTATAGTCTTAAAATGATTGATTATCTTGATCAGAAATTAGAATTGTAAAACATTGCTGTATGGATTTGATCTATAATAATTTTAGTCTGTTCTGTCTGTTTAATACAAATACAGTGAGCTGTCTGAACATTTTAAAAGACGCTCCTAATGAAAAATGCCATGAATCTTTTGTCTGTGTCTCTTCTGGCACCACAATTATGATCCGTTATAGATTTGTTTAAATGAGGGAATCATAATTCTAGCCACGCTGGCTGTTCGTGCCCCCTGCTGTTTAAAATTCACTCATGTCAAGGTCAGTGTACATTTAGCCTCGTCTTGGACAAGGAGAGCAGGGAAATTGTCCATGTTTTTCATGGGAGGCAGGTGATGAGCTACCATCTGTTTCTTTGATCAAGCCTCTCCATTAAGCAAGAGGGTGAAAAAAGCTGTTTATCTTCAATGCCCCTTAACCTCTTCCAAAGTTTCACCTTCACCCCCCCCTCTTGCTGTTTGTGAAAATGATTGCGTATTTAGGGATCAATTCATTGCACTGTTGTCTTACCACAGGGTATGAGCCATTGCACCATCCCTGAGCGTCGGCAGAAGCCTGAGAAGGACGCAAGGGTGTGCACTGTGTTCTAAGAACGAGCGAGTGGATATCCAGACATCGGAGAACGACAAGCAACGACGTGAATAATGTCTTTCTATAACCGAGAACTAGTGGTATTTTTTATTAAATATAAACTCTCGCAGAGGAACTACCCCTGCAACCACATTGGGCTTACAGAAGACACAAATCGGACTGATGGGGCCGAAGAGAATGGTGAGGGGGCGGCAGGAACGACGACCCTCGTTAACGGCTCCATGAACAGAACCCCACCACAATCCCCCGCTACATCCCCACAGCATCAGACAAACGGGAGTGGGGGTCTGGACGCGGTGAAGGAAGCACTACGCGATTCTGCCAACGAGTTTGAGCTGCGTTATTCCCGAGCGTTCAACGACCTCTCCTCACAGCTCCACATCACACCTGCCACGGCATACCAGAGCTTTGAGAGCGTGATGGATGAGGTGTTCCGCGACGGCGTCAACTGGGGCCGCATCGTGGGACTGTTTGCCTTCGGAGGGGCTCTGTGTGTCGAGTGTGTGGAGAAGGAGATGAGCCCTTTAGTGGGACGCATTGCAGAATGGATGACCGTCTACCTGGACAACCACATTCAGCCCTGGATCCAGAGCCAAGGAGGATGGGTGAGTGGAAAATTACTTGCATTTCTTTCTTACCTTGTTACCTTACTTCAGTTTAATCACAAACAGCCTTTGTAACCCGTTTAGGTTTATGGTCTCAGTTGATTTCTGTTTCAAATTATTCTGTTTGATCAGAAGATATCCGTTCATTGGATTTAAACTTCCCTTGTCCAACCAGCTCTTTAAAGGACTCAACTTCAGGGGCTGTTTACACAAGACCGTTTTCAACTAAAAACTAAAAGCTTTTTATGCGTTTTGGCCGTTCATTTACACGACAACGGCGTTTTGGTGGCCTGAAAATGCAAACAGGTTTCAAAGTGCAAGTTTTTTAAAATGATACCATTGTCATCTCCATGTAAACTGCAAAAATGCAAATCTGTGAAAACGGTGATGGCATGCACGTGCGTATTAGTGTTTAGTCTATCAACCTTTTTTCAACGTGAAGGTAAGGTGTTTCTGTGACTGTATGAGACTTTCGATTTATTAGCCGCTATAGGGAAATGACAAGAAGAATATCGAAGTGCAGTAAACTGTAAAAATAAGATGGATAGGCATGTGCGTTTGGCGCAAATGCTCTGTGGAAGAATGCGAATGTGCGTTTTCATTCATTCGAGGATCCGCGTGAACGGTGTCATCTGTACAAAGAAAAAACGTTTCCATTTTTAGTACATTGTTGTTGTGTAAACATGCCCTTAAAGGGGTAGTACACCCAAAAATGAAAATTCTGTCCAAACGCAAGACTTTCGAAACACAAATTAAGATATTTTTAACGAAACGGAGATTTCTGTCCCTCTACTGAAAGTCCTGGTAACCAAAACTTCGAAGCTCCGAAAAGGTCCTAAAGGCATCATAAAATGAATCCATATGAATCAAGCAGTATGAATGAAGTCTTGCAAAGTGATATGATTGATATATATGATGACATCTGGGTATCACTTTAAGGCATTTGTGATTCAAATACTTTGTGAAGCTTCTAAAAGACTGTAATAGTCCAGGAAAAGTGGATGTTATTGATGAAAGAGTGTTTTGCATGGCCAAATCTGCTGGCTCCCTTGGGTCCAGACGGGGACTGTTTTTAGCGCCTGCCTTCTCTTGGGCCTGGGTGGGGATGCTCTAACTCTGTGGAGGGGAAAGGAATGGGAGATAAGATAGCAAAGCCACAACCACTGGTCAGCTGATTATTGATCTCCATAGTCTTAATTCCCAAAAGAAACTACGGAACGGAGCGGAGTCAAGAGCGTGTGGGAGATGAGCACATATGGTTGAGAATGGAGGGGGATGCACTGATGGATCATTGTTTTGTTTTTCCTTCTCTTTCATTTTTTTTTTTTTTTGTCCTTTTATTGTTTTCACTTTTTCTGTCCATGTTTGTTCCCCCTCGGTCAGCTGTCCAGTAGATGAAAGGCAGGCATGAGTAAAGTCATGTGAAAACCCTTTGTGCTGGTTCTCTTCTTTATGTATGCTGGACGAGTGGCAGGTAATGGAGGGGTCCTGGCCAAGTCAGCCTTTTCTCTTTGTGATCAGGGCTGCGATGTGATTGGGTGGGTAGTGAGATGTGGAAGTGGATTATAAAGGTCATTTTTAACATGGCTGGTTTATTGGATGGTGCAGAGAACAGACTCTCTGATTGGAAGGTTGGTTGTCTTAATGTTGTTTATTCTACTTTAGACACTTATTTTCAATTGCCAATGTGTCATTTACAAATTCTTGTTTTGCTCTAAGACGTGCATTTTTTTTTTCTTCTTCCCTTGACGTTCATTTTTGCTATCTTGTGATGTCTTGATTGCACAAAAAAGTCTGGAACTGTGTAGAAAGCAAAAGTCAGCACGTCATTATCTAAATTTGGATCTTGAATCTCTCGTCATGTGATCACAGGAATGAGAACATTATGACACACCACAGTCACAACAAACAGTCCTTAAAGTTTGAGGAAAAAAATAAATAAAAAAAAAAATTTAAACAGGTTTTCTGAACTCTGCCATTGGTCAGATAAACAAAATCTGCACGAAATCTGCAGTCTGTTTTATCTTTTTTTTTTTTTTTTTTTTTTTTTGTACAAAAAATGACAATTTCTAACAAATTAAATTCACTTAGTATTTCATTCAATTTTATAGACAACCAGGTTTTCTCATTTTTGTCTACAAAAATAACATTTTCATTGACAGGAAAGTGCATAAATAAACCAAATATTCAGACACTGTCTCTCAATTTTACAACATAATTTTAAAATTTTGTTATTAACCTAGAAATGGCTCATTCTAAGGTGATAAAAACATAATGGTTCATTATGTAAGGTCTTTATACACTGCTGAAAACATAGTTAGGAGATGCAATATAATATACATGTCAATAGATCCTCCTAAAATTTACACATTGCACCTTTAATATCTTACATATTTTTGTCAGCAGTATGTACTAATTAAAACAGTTTAATTATTTACTTGATATGCATCATCTTTCACTATTGTTTTCAAAATAATAATAAAAAAAAAAATTATTACCAAACATTTTCATCAGTAATGTTTAATCAGATTAATACTGCCCGGCTAGAAACTTTAACAAGATTTTTGCATCTATGCCATTTTGGATGCCACCCATTGGACTGTTCAGGATGAGGGAAGTGTTGGGCAATTTATTATGCTGAGTCGAATGGCACTACAGTGGGCTAATGAATGAAGCCTTGAGGTTTCACATCCTGAGGATTTGCACCCAGCTGCAGTTTTGGTTCATCTCGAACAGAAATTGTAAGCATGCTCTTCATGTCACTTCCTCAATGGGGAAGGAAAATGAGGTTTGCGTGTCTGACGTACAAAAGGCAGACATGCATGTGTTACATGAATGTAGGCCGCCTTTCTGCAGACTCCCACTCAACCCACTTCATCTCCGCCGTATTCGGTATCAATTTCAGTCTGCCAGCTGAACTTCAGCAGCGGTTGTCTTTCGGATGCTTGGTCTCAATCAGGCCAGTGTAGTTCATCTGTGCGCTGTGGCGGTGGGAGGCACTCATAAGCACACATGCATGCTCGATTTCATGCTCAAACAGGATAGTCTCTCACTCTAGTTAGCATTTTCAACACCCCTCGAAGCGTTGCAGTGGCGGGGGATTCTCATGCTATTTATTCATCTCAGTTTCTGCTTTGTAGTGAGATTTAAAAGCAGCTGTCGCAAAACCAAAGGGTGTCTGCGGTGGTGTCCTATGCGGTGGGACATCCCCTTGATGCGGGAAGAAGCTGGGAATGCCCATTTCAAGTTTCACTCTCACTTTTTCACACTTCTCGCATATTCAAATATTTTTTTTGTGCATGCTCGTTTCTCCCCTCCCACACACAGGCACATTTTCAACCACCTTTTGGTATCATTCTCTTTGCCTACGCAGAGTTATGCAGTGGCTGGCAGCTGTATGATGCAGGTGTATCGCAGTACCTGCACGTCAGGCTGTGTTATTACTGGGTCTCTGGGGAGATCTACTGTTAATCTGTAATAATGCCCAGAGGTGCAGTCGCACCAGGTCTCTTTCCTTTTGTATGTTCGCCATGATGGTTTGGTGGTAAAGATGGTTGGACAGAAATTTGCAATTGCAATTGGGATTAAATTGAGTAAAGTTGACAGATTGGACATGGAGGCATACGGATGAGAATTGTAAAGAGTTCAGTTACTATTCCAGTTCCTTATACTACTAACCAAACACACAATGTGTGTCTTAACTACATGTTGTGTATAACCACTTGGTAACTACACTGAAGTTTCACAGTTAGACAAAAGCTGTATGTGTTTAATTTACTAAAAAAGAACAGGCTTATTAGAGAAGTGCTGTCAATAACTAAAACAATTAAAAATAATGTAAATATTAGATGAAAAACTTAGACTTAAAAAAAACTTAAACTTAAATTACAAATGTTGCCTTGGCCACTAACTGAAATTAATTAATTTGAAGATCTAAAATTACTAACACTGAAGTAAAAATAAATTAAAGCTAATAAAAAAAAGTAATACATGACAAAAGCACATAACAAAATAATAATAAAAACTTTTAACTAAAATTTAAAATGAAAACTGAAAATATAAAAAGTAAAAGCTAATTCAAAATATTAATAAATACTATAATAGTATATACATATACTAAAATAAATAAATACTGCATTAGTCAACTAGATTAGTTGCACTGTATTGATTCACTAAAACAAACCAGCTCACAAGCCATTTGTTCTGGAATCGCACTACATTTGTCACGCTGTCAGTTTCGTGTCATACATTCAGTAGCATTGTTGTGGTATCTCTGAATAAATAGTGCAGGAAGAGTATTTTAGTACAGAGTTCTGTCTGCGTCTGGAAAATAATGCATGGGAGAGTCATTTGATTGTGGTATTTTGTGAAAAAAAAAAAAAAAAAAAACAGTTTCCCATTCTACAGAGGGACGTGGAAAGAGGAATGACTGGCGTGAATGAAAGTCTAGTCTAGTTGCCACTAGTGGAGTCCTGTGCCTGAGGGGGTGGGGATATTACCAATTAGGCATGAATTATATGTGAATGTGCTCAGGGTAACTGCCTTTGTTCAGATAGGCTAGTACAGGATAAATTATTTGCAGTCAATGAGAGTTGGAGGGAAAATAATGGTAAAGCAGGGGGATCCATACCTTTTCACTTTTATTACATCTGCTTTGTTTGTTACTGCTATTTGTGTGTGTGTGTGTGTGTGTGTGTGTGTGTGTGTGTGTGTGTGTGTGTGTGTGTGTGTTGCAATAGTCCCTCTGAAACCCTCATTAGCGTCCAGCAAGGTTCCTTCACTATCACTCTGCACCTAACTAGAACAGTGACTTCTAAACACAACGAATCATTAATCACAAACTTACACACACACACACACACACACACACACACACACACACACACACACACACACACACACACACACACACACACACACACACACACACACACACACACACACACACACACACACACACACACACACACACACACACACACACACACAGAGCAGTGAAGTGCTCATGCATGCTGATAAACAAAGGCCCACCTTTATCACGTTTTAATCACTGTCACCACAACAGAAGTCTTTGTGTGACGTAGGGCTATTACTGGGAGTTTCATCAAACGTATACGCGTGTAAATACAAACATGCACATACCATATACACACACACCCTTGTCCCATTGTCTATCATGTTTGCACAAGGAACACCCATGGGACCACCCCTTACTCCCCATCCTCCATCACTTTTACTTTTTCTCCCGCCTCCAGCTCGTGTCCTTCCTTTCTTTCGATTCTCTGTTTCTTTCTTTCGGTCCTTCTCCCCCGCCTTTCCCTCGGTCTCACGTGGTTGGACGTGTTGCAGATCAGACATGCAACAACATGCCCGCGTCACCGCCGTTAGTGTCCCCGTTCACCCCTTCATTCTGTCTCATTCGTTCTACATCCATCCATCCATCCATCCATCCATCATCCCTCCACCTTACTGGTCATCTCTATTGATTTGGCAGGCGCGAAGACCATGCGTGTTTGTGGCACGCCTCCCGCAATCATTCGTCAAGCTTCGATACATCAGCACCACCCACTCTGCGCCTGTGTGTCGCATGACAGACTATGCATCTGCTTTTGTGCTCCTGGTCAATTGTGTCTGGGTTTGGATCATACACGTCGCATTTTAAATGCATTATTGTTCCATTTCATGCATGTTTACACGCATGTGCCTCTCATTTGTGCAATTATTTGAAGGTATAGCACACGCTGAGCATGTGATTACCTTAAACAATGGAGCTGCGGGTGAACACACACATGCACGCCTGCAGGTTCCAGGTGAGGAGCTTGGTTGTAAACACACAGTGACAACCGCAGTGGAGACGGTGATCCAGATATGTGTTGTCCTCCTCCATAGACATAAACAGACATAATTTATACCCCAGTCAGTTAGTTCTTAAGCTAATGTTTATGGTATTTGCTGCTGTCGTCGGTGGTACCGTACGTTGCTATCTTCAAGGTTGTAGTCCACCCCTGACCTTTTGGCTCAGATTTATGCATCACCAACCTTTAAAATGTTTTCTTTTTATATTTCACAAGTTAATTTCATTTTTCGAGTACGTGCACATGCCTTTATGTGTGTGCTTGGTTTACATGCGGCTGACTGAGTGAAAATGGCAGTAAACAGATGGTGTGATTCAGTCTGTTCCAGCAGCCTTGTCACCAGCAAAAGAGAAAGACGAGATGGAGGAAAGGACTTGCGCTATGGTAGTGCACTCATCTTATGTCACACGCAGGGGGAGATGGGAGGGAGTGTGGGGGCTGGGGGGTTCTGGCCTCACCTTCAAGGAAGGTTGGGCTGATCCATTCTGCCAGGGTCATGGGGGGAGATGGAGCATCCCAAACGTAAGAGTGGGAAGGACTGGAAAGGAGTGTTTTGGTCCATGTAGCTAACAGTAGAGGCCAAATGATGTAGGATTTTTAGCGATTTTAAAGAAGTTGTTCACCCAGAAATGAAAATTCTGTCAATTCATTGTTTCCAAACTTAATTGACAAAAGATCTATGACCACCAATCACTTGTATGGAAAAGAGCAGCATCAACATTCTTCAAAAAATTATCTTCTTTTGCAAAGACAGTTTGAAACAATATGAAAGTAAGTAAATGACAGGATTTTCATTTTTGGGTGAACTGTCTGTTTAAATGCATGAAAATGTATAAATGCATGTACGCGACTAAAGCACGTTTGAGTCTGTTAGCGGTTGTGTCACTTGTTTTTCTCTCACCTAAGTGTTTGTGAATACACCTAGTGTATTTTTAGCAAAGTTTCTCCCACATTTTTGTTCTGTTATGTTCTTGTGACTGCCAGTGTGTTTGTTTACATGTTCAGTTCCATTGGATTTAGCTTCTTAGCTGCAGCTCATCTTAGCTAATTAAAAATCTCCATACTCGCACTTCTCTGTGTGTTGGTCAATCGTGTGGAAGAGCGACCTGCGCCTTTAAGCCCGGTTCTCCTAATGCACTTTAGCCAAGATTAGCCAGCATCATCGAACCGCACTGCAATTAGCCTCTAATAACACAAATAACGGCCCACTGAAAGGACCTGCTAACCTTTTAGTGGCTCTGTCGTCATTCCACTGAACAGTGGACCACATTAAGCTCCTTGTTCTTCTGACAGAATTATGACTTTAAAAAGCATCTGTGTTTTATGTTTTCATAAAGGGTCTTCTGTGCTTCACTTTCGCTCATAATGTACTGGACTGAACAGCCTTCAGCTAGGCAGAGCACAGGGTCCAAATGTGTGAATCGTATAGTAGACTATTTAAGGAGGAAGAGGAGAACTCTGAAATACGGATGGAAGAAAATGTTTATTTGAAAGTCCTATGCTTACATAAAATATTTTCGACTTTAGTGTAAATCATGCCAAATAATAGGGCTGGGTATTGACAGATTTCACAAATCAATTCGATTCCAATATGTTTATGTCAGGTACACTACATATACATTTTTCTTAAGGAAAACAAATCTCTCCGCTAATGCAATAAACCGTACAGGGAACCCTGTCAGTTGATAGGTTAATATTGAAGGTTAAAAAATGAAAAAGCTGCTGCTTGATCTGTGGTGGCTACTAGGGGTGGGAATCGGCATCACGGGTACCTCACAATACGATACGATCATGATACATGGCTCACGATAACAATAATATCACAATACAGCAATTCTGCGATAATAAATATATTGTTAGACAACCCTATAATCATACATCACGATATCTAACTAGCCTATGTAAACAAAATGCCAGTGAAAAGGTTAAGTGCAGGTTTTCTGTCTTTATCCTCAAAACGGATATAAATCCGATCTTCAGTTCCCACGCTATATGCAGATTTAATGGAGTTCACGTCACCGAACATGATGCGTTGCCATGGAAACAATAAGGGCAAATGTTCTAAAATAACGGTCGCCTTAAAAAAACTCACTCTGGGGGGGTCAGCTAGAATAATATAAACTTACGCATGAAAGGGTTAAAAATTGAGATTGGATCAAATTGAAGATTGGTTAAAATCAATGAATTTATATCAATCAGTATTGTACGACTGCATTTGAGTTTGTATAAGCATGTTTGTAGTTTTGAGATAAAGTCATAAAGAGATGGAGTCATTCGAGACCTGAGATCACCACAGTGCTTCAGAGATTTCTCAGGTATGACCGAAAGAGAGCCCTGACTCAGAATGGAAGCTCAGTCTGAGTGTGTGACGCCTGGCTGATGGCAGATTAGGAGCGGGGGGAGGTGGAGCTCAGATCAGCTTCTCGCCTGTTTCACTCTGGACGTAGCATGACTGTTGCTCTACTCTGACTGAACTGGCTTATGCTGGAAAATCAGGTCATGAGCAATTTCTCTCTCTCTCTCTCTGTCTCTCTCTGTCTCTCTGTCTCTCTGTCTCTCTCTGTCTCTCTGTCTCTCTCTCTGTCTCTCTCTCTGTCTCTCTCTCTCTCTCTCTCTCATATTATTCATCCTGTTTTATATTCTGTCCATCCCTTTCTCTCTGTCATCAGTAAAGCCTTTCTCTTTCTATCCTGCTTTCTCTCATTATTGTATAGCTTCTAGTTGTGATAAAACTGTGTAGAAAAATCGCCCCATCAGTTGGATTAGACACCGTTGTGAATAAAGGCCCCGATATACTCACAACGAAGTTCGAAATACGTGAGCAGCGTGTACTGTAATCGAACATGTGATGCTGTCCACACTGCTGAGAGCAGTGTTTGGACAAATATGTAAATATGTGCTGCACGCTTTCCTCTCAATAATAAAATAAACACAACAAAATTGAGAAAACAACAAGCATTTTAACACAGCATAAGAAAAGCATCTGATCATAGCAACGTGGATATGTTAGTTTGCACGCATTGGCAATCTGTTACAAACTCCAAACGAAGTTTGTTTTGGCCTGATTTTGTTCGAAATTGTCACATTAGTTCAGTCTTCGATTTCGCTTGAAGTAGGCTACATCGGGGCCTTAAAGGCCATGATGATGGAGTCACGAGGATTTGAAGTTATTGATAAAGTGTGTTGATATCGTCTCTGATTGCCATCAGTCACGTTGTCCTTTTTCTAGGTTCCACCTTGTTCACCTCCTCAGATTTTGTAGAATTGTGTCTTTTCTGCTCCATTAATATCACCAAATGGAATTGGAAAAATAATGACCATTTTTAACAGGATTCCTGTACTCACTACCACATTGTTAACCTTTTGGGGAAAAATCATCCTATAAATGAAATTGACCAACACACAGTTCATTCCATTTTTGACAAGGTGGTATAGCGTATGTGATTTGAAAAGCATGACTATATCTTGGCACCACACCATTCATGTACTTGCATGCGTGCATATTCTGTCTCAGACTAGTGCGCCATCCAATATGCATAAGTCTTGCAGTCTGTTTCCTGACAAATATCCCCAGAGGCTGTGTCTGCCTGTAAGTGTGGGTTTAGGTCAGAGACTGGTAAATCTGGCTACATATGTGTGTCTAAGCACATGCATGAGTGTTTTGTTCTGTATCTGTGTGGACGTATTTGGTCTGTGTGTGTGCCAGCTCACTGGGATTTGCCTGACAGAATGGGAGCTGATGTCTCCCCGGTGAGATACGAAACAGATTGGAGTCTGAGCCCCACTCTCCTGACTCATTAATCTTCTCTTTAATTCATTTATGGTACGTACAAACATGGCCACATTGCCAGGCAGGCACAAAGACGCCTCCCTTAGATAGATCCTCCAGATAAATGACCTAAAATAAAACAGGGAGGTATGCTATTCAGATTACTTTACATGCCGTGATCTGATTGGCTGTTCGGTGATCTAAATTTAATTTGGGCTGAGGGTTTAGAGGAGCCTGTTTTGTTGCTCCTAATTGTTAGCTAAATTTGAGGTGCAGTTTAATGTTTCAGGCGTCCTCACACTAAACGATTACATAACGAAACACTAATGTTTCTGGGCAAAGACTGATGTAATTGGGAAAATTGGATGTAGGAGAATAGATAATGAAGTGTGTCCATGCTGAGAACAGTTAATGCAGTTAATGTGAATGAAGCAACAGAGTTGCTTAAAACATCATCTGTCTAGGCCAGTGTTGCTGCGGTTTTAAGGTGACTGTACATTCTGTGCTTGGGGAAACTGATGTTTGGTTTTCATCAAGGGTGCTGCTTCCTGTATTTGGATTTAATGAACAAATGTTGAACAGTTGGAGAACCTTTCCGTTGATGTCTGATTTGCCAGACTGTAAGTGTGGAGAACTGGCTGATATTAGAGATTTTTTTTTTTTTTTTTTTTGTATCTATTTATTTGTTTATTGGTCAACATTTAGATTACTTTTACTGTCATCTAAAACAACTAATTTAATAACACTGTTAAATGTAATCTTTGGGAATTTTCAAAATGAATATCCATTTTCAATACTCTACATTTGTAATATGATGCCTAAATTCACTTGTAGGCTGAGGCAGTTTATATTTGGTTGCCTTTCAATAAACAACTCAACATTTAGACTCAAAATTCAGACAATTCACAATTGAGCGGGTTAAAAGCGGTGCTAACATCCTTTCCAAATTACAAGTGGAAAAAACAAGTATTTTATCCCAGAATAAAAGTGGCCTGAACAAGGTTGACTGTGTCTTTCAATCATTTTATTGAGACTGAAGGTACCATTAAGGAGGGGATGCAGAATGTGCCATCACTAAACCCACAGGCCATAAACCAGACAGAGACACTAGCTCTCTATAAAAGGTGAGAGACTCTCTGTAATAAATGTTTGCCTGGCCTGTAGGTGTGAGCTGATGTCACTGACATCTAAATGGTAAACACCAGGCTGACATCAGAAATCCCATTTGCTGTGAAGCATCTGCCTCCACAGCATCATCACCCTGTTGAAGTAAGTGAGTTCACATTTCCGTCCTGAACCGAAGAGATGATGACATCAATTTGATCAGAGATAAAGTAACAAATACAGTCTTTGACCCTCTTGTTGACCCTTTATTTTTACCCTGAAAAATGCAACACCTTTCAAAAAAACTGACATCCTGTTTGTTTTGCAACATTTGTGTAATTTTTGAATGACCGTGGCTGTCACATATACTGCCTTGTGATGGTGTAACTGAGTTTTTTTGCTTCAGTTACAAGTTTTTTTGTTTGTTTGTTTATCTCTTGTCTTTTTCCTTTCTTACTCTCTCCACCATCCCTTTAATCATGGACTGGAAATTTCTGGTTTCAGCTTGAAGTCTGAATGACTCAGCAGAGATTGAGAGAGAAACAGCAAGGCCAGTTCTTGACGCCGCACAGTTGGAATTGAATTTTTTTCACTCCCTTAAAGCACGTTTCATATCAGCTGATTTCCACAAAGGAACGAGAGTGTCAAGCATTCCTCAGCGCTTGTGAGGAAATCCTGCCCTTCCGGCCTCTCTGTAATTGTTCTGCCCTGCGCTGGTGCGCGAGGATCACGGCAGAAAAGAATCCCACTGGTTCGCTCTTGTCTCACTTCTCAGGCTAAATGCATTTTAAAGAGACCAGACAGAATCTCAGGCTGAGAGCCCATTTTGTTGTTCTGTGAAACCTCTTTAGCATTCCAGTTTGTTCTCTCATCTGCTGGGAGCTCAGCTGCTTTATTTGTTGGCCAGCCTCGGGCTGTAAATATCTAGGTTGAGTACATTCAGTAGTGGTGCTTGTTTCTACTGCTTAGGGTTAGGGATTTGAACAAACTCATTATCCTAAGGAATAAACTTTGCTGCATAACTCAACCTTCATTGTTTGTGCTACGGACATGAATGCCAGCCTGAGCGTGGTTTGTTCGCAGCAGCAAATGCTGCTCCATCTCTGCAAGCGCTGGTAATTTGAGTCACTTATTGTATGGTCAGATAGACGTATATTATTGTACGTCTATCTGACCATTGAAGCACAATAAGACGCAAAGGAAAACCACATGGAGTTCTTTTCCACAGCTTATTGCACTTAATAACTTTATTAAACATCATACACATTTCGGAATTGTGATTGAATGCTGTCTAAGAGAGGCAGCTTTTTGTGCGCACACTTCAGCCGTGTGTCCGCTTTGAATTCTTTTGCGCAGCTTATTGCGCTTAACTCTCAACATCAAACACGTCCCACTCTCTATTTTCTTATTCTTGCATGTTTCATCATCACTCTTACGTGTATATAACTTTAAGTAATACTGTTCTATGTGGATATATTTACATACCGTGAAATAAAATATATAGTAATATCTCAAAGACTCCAATGATAGACGTTTTATACTTTGGTAACAATATATACTGTAATATCACCCAGTCCTAACAGAGAGTATGCGATTTAAAACGGCTCAGGAGTAGGAAGAAACAGAAAATTTTTAAGGCTCTATCTATATATTGGTATATAAGTCCCACTTTTCAGTTTAAATAGTCAATTTTGTTTTTGATTTACTCTATAATTTAAACAAGTTTATTTACTTGTGCATTTGTATTAACTGGACCAGCCTGCAAAATAGTTTTTAGTGTGATTCAAAAGATGCATTTATGATACCACCACTTTTGTCAGATTTGACACATTAGAAACATTATTTAAACGTAGTATTGACAGAGATTGGAGATTTCGGTACTTCACTGAAATAGGTATTTTACAATTATAGCTCCTGTTACCTACATAGATTATTTGGTTGATAAGTCTGACGTTCCATCTCATACCACAAGAAAAACAATAAACAGTGCTAATATACACACACACAATGTGGTGTAATACTACAAAATAAATTATAATCATAACCTTTATCTCCATACTAAAATTCCATCTGGCCAGACAGTGATTTCATGTTTTATAAATCGTTAAAATATTAATTTCTGTGACGCTGTGAACACGGAGACTGTTGTGTAGACTGTAAGTATTTAAAATGTTTAACTTTTTTAAATGTTTGCTGTATTATATGAATAAATAGCGCTCATAAACGGCCGTCGATGGCATTTGCAAGTGAGACAAATCGAGGCTTGGACGTTGCCAGCATGGGCATTTTATGCATAATATGTACAAATCTAGTTATTCTCATTGTTTTTCAAAGGACTCTCTGATCAATCAAGCGAGGAAAGGCTAAAGCAGAAGTATTGATGAGAAACTAGCTTCAGTACAGACCTATGGTACAGACACACCAGTGTTCTTTAATCCGTACAGAACATTGGCCATGCTGCGTTTTGTATGAAACGTGTTATGTTCTAAGTGTATTGTCAATCATCTGGCTGAAAACAGTACAAGCTATTCCGGAAAGCAAGTCACTGACTTCACAAATGCGATGGTGAGGGTTAAGGGGTCAGGATGGTGTAACAGTGGAGAAACCCATTGCTCTGACTCAACCAAACCAAACTGAACTCTCTGTACGTTCCTCTCTTAATTTCCAATCACGCACAATACTCTCTCTCTTTCTCACATACACACACATTGCTCATCTTCTCATACACTGATGTCAACAGAGTAGCTCAGTAGCTGTATTGTAACTGTAGCAACAGTGGTGAGGACTTTGTTTCTGCGGTCCGCCTCTGTTTGTATGTGCCAGCTTTTATACCCCTCCAGTAACTCTCCTTCACTGTGCTCCTTTCAAGATCAGAATCAGCCCCTCTCTTGGCCTCTATTTGGATATTAGCCTATGCTAACTAACAAACGCAGGCACCTTGCACCTGGTTTCAGTCTCTCCTGTAAAGCCAGGTTTGTATGTGCTCTTTGTTCAGATAGGGTTGTGGAAAACGCCTGGCAGTCACCGCTGCCTAGCAGCCGGTATCTCTTGGGAGCGTTCGCACAACCTCAGTGCTGTTTGGAGCCAGTAAAAATCAGGTTTTCTTGACAGATTGTGTTTGTGTACAAATGCTTTTTTACTCCGTCACACCTGTATTGAATCAGTGTGAGTTTGGGAGTGGATCTTTTTAAGGTGTAGTTGAAGATATACAAAGAGTCACACTGGTTAATGAACTGTTTAAAAACCGAGTCATATATGCTGTCATGATGGTCAGGCATATTACACTGTGTTGTTAGAGACATGTCAGGGCATGTGCTGTACCTGGCTTGGTGGGCATGGGATTAATAAACCCCTACATTGTGTTAAAGGGATAGTTCACCCAAAAATTTGAATTCAGTTACTCATCCTCAAACCCACAAGACTTTCATCCATCTTTGAGAAACTAAGATATTTTCAATGAAACCTGAGAGATTTCTCTCTCTCCATTGGAAGTCAGTGCAACCAAAACTTTGATGCTTCAAAAAGTTATTAAAAAGATTGTAAATTATAACTGAGGCAGCTGATGTTAATGGAGGAATTTGCAGCTTTCGCAAACTACAATTCCTGTTCATCAATAAGGTGAGAACCAGAACCATTATAAACCCAAATACACTCAAATTAATTATATTAAGTGAAAAGTGTAATAAAGATGTTTGCTGTCGTAATAATGACAGTAGGGCACACAAAATACCATATTTGATGGGCTCTATGTGCAATGATCAGTGTTTATATAGGTCAATAACGTGACGGGTCATTTTTTTCCAAAGGCCTTAATAATAATAAAAAACAAAGATATGACATCCAAAGCATGAAAGTTAATACACCTGGATCTCTTTTATTGAATCCAAAAAGGCTTTAATTATATTTTGCTACATATAAAGGTATTTTAAAGATTTTCAAGTGTGAAAAGGTCATTCGGTTTAACCATCCAAAGGCCAATACAGCCATTTTATTTGTGATTAAAATATCTTAAAATGTAATAAATGTATAGAATTTGGAAATGGAAAATGTTGTAATATTTTAAAAACAAACAAACAAATTTTGTCCATCTTGTAAAAAATGACAAAAGCAGTGTTAATTGATTATAAAAATCACATAATTTCATTGTTAACACTTAATAAAACTTCAAAATTAATTATATCTCCATTGTTTTTTTACACTTTTAAAAACCTTATTCATCAATGACCCATATGACCCTAAATTAAATTTGTTCATCGTGTAAAGTGATCATGTCTCTTCAGGAAATGAAATATAAACTGCTTGATCCATATGAATTTCTTTTATGATCTCTTTATGAACTTTTTGAACCGTCAAAGTTTTGGGTGAATGGATTTTCAATTAAGAGAGAAATCTCTCTGGTTTCATTAAAAATATATTAAAAAATTAAAAAGTCTTGCGTGTTTGGAATGACATGAGGTTAAGTAACTGATGACAGAATTTTAATTTTGGGTGAACAGTCCTTTTAATATAATGATGTTAAACATCGGGAAGATGTTTAACATTAGAAAAGAGCCCTTTGAATATGAAAGACGTACTTTTAATTGCTTGATGTTTTATCATGCAACATCTTGTTGGGACACAGAGGCTTGGTTTTCGAAAGCAAGCATCACTATTGCTTATTCTTGGAAATTTAGACAAAGCCCTGTGATATTTCAGCTGATGATTAGTTAATTAAAGCTTATGCATGACACTGAGATTTTTTTTTTTTAAGACACACCTCCATATCTGCCCCTCCTGGGTCCACCAATCATGTATAGCCGGTGCCATACATGATTGCACAAAGTCTACAGTGTTTTATGCGCTATAGGCTGTGCGTTGCACCATAATCTCACTGCCAACAAGCATGCCTTAACATGTCTTAGATTTATGACTTGGACTGTAATCAAAGAGCCACATTCTTGTCATACCATTGTACATTGTTCCCACCTTGTTCTCACAGTTTCACACACTGATGTACTCTAACGTGTACATTGGGCTTGGTTTTGCTGCCAGATCATACTGTTAGCATTCCTGCAGGGGTTACTCATGTACCTGTTAAAGCATGATGCAAATTCCTCTCTGACTGTAGCACGCCCTCTCTGTTTGCCATTCATGATCAGGTCGGCACAAGTCATGTTTAAACTACCCAAGGTTGACAAAGGTGTGCCTGAGGAAGTGCATGATAGAAATTCTATTTACTCTTCAAGTCACTGTTGATGAAACTGTAGTTTACTTTTATGGTTCATTGTTCCAGTAGGATATTGGGTTTGCTCAATTCAAGCATCACTATCCTATTGGGGGTTGTTTGACACTCATTCCACACTGTTTATGCTACAGATATGAATCATACATCAAATTTATTAGCAATCAGGCCATGATTTTTGAAAAGATTTACTTTGATGGAGGAAGCCAAGTCATATCTAGAGACCAAAACATTGGGTATGGGAACTTTTGACTTGTCAGTAAGCAACCACATTGAACACCATAGCAGACACATAGCAACTCCCCAGTATTGTTGTGGTGTAGTTGTTGTAGATTGGAGTAGCTATTCATAGACAAGCAGCATTCTTTTTTTTTTTTTTTTTTTACAAAATTGTAAAAATGTAGTTGTTAGTTATATTAATAATAACAATAAAATATAATAAAAATTATTATTGTTTATCATAGATTTGAGTGTTTATAAGGTGTTTTGGGTATCTGTGTTAACAGTAAGTGAAAGTGAGTTACAGTTTTGACTTGTGACGTCATGTGCTGTGTCACTGCTTGTGATAACCCCTCTGCTCTGGAACTGCATGTCCGTTATCAGCTTCTGCCACTCCCATCACCCCTCCCTCACACTTACGAAATCATTTCCTATGAAATTGATCTTGTTCCTGTGCACACATCTATGTAACGGACATCACTTTGACTACACTGGCACACATTTCATATCCAAACACGTTGACACTGTTTTAACTGACAAAGAGGCTGAAAGGGAGTTGGGTAAGAAGGAAGTAAGAGACAATGTACCTGTGAATAAATTTGATAACTCCACCCCAGATATATACATTTGCATTTTTTTGTTGTGCATTGTCCTTCTATCAGACACCCATTTGACCTCTCCTTGCTGCTCTTTTTTTTTTAATTAATACTATTATTATTACACGTAATATTTTTAGTGTATTTTTCTTTAGTAGCTGCCATAGATTACAGATGAGTGTTGATATGCAGAAATATGGTCACAAAGCACTGGAGCTGTGGTCCAGTGGTTAACATGTGTTCTAAACACAACTTAAGCTGCTATGCACATGCAACTATAAAGTCGTGCCCCATTTCTTATTTGTTTCCCCATCATTTCCTGTCCACTCTAAACTGTTGTATAAATTTGCCATAGTCTATTAATATTTGGCTTCCTTGGTCATTTAACTGTTTGATCTGAAACTGTTTGCCAGTGACGTGACAGGTCTTTTTGGGGGGGGTCCAAAGGCCTTAATAATAATAATAATAATAATAATAATAATAATAATAATAATAATAATAATAATAATAATAATAATAATAATAATAAAAAACAAAGATATGACATCCAAAGTATGTGAGGTAGTACAGCTAAATCTTTTATTGAATCCAAAAGGTTTTAATTATATTTTGCTACATATAAAGGTATTTTAAAGATTTTGAAATGTCAAAAGGTCAGTCGTTTTAACCGTCCAAAGGCCAATACAGCCATTTCATTTGTGATTAAAATATCTTAAAATGTTATATATATATATATATATATATATATATATATATATATATATATATATATATATATATATATATATATATATATATATATATATATATATATATATAATATGGTATTAAAATTGTTGAAGTCGTTGCTTTGTAATGATAATGAATGTCTGGAAAAATGAATTTCATTTATGTCATTCGGAGTAACCAATATAAAGGGATCATTTTTGGATCAAGTCATGTGGTCAATATCATGTGACAGGATGTGACATTCAGAAACCTGCAAAGGACTATATGGTCATGAAACAAAGTAACTAACTCTTTTTTAACTATTTGAAATATTAATGTTTTCACTTGCTCACACACATGTCCAAAAACATCAGGTCACTCGATACAACCGCTATAAAACATGGAAAATGTTATACTATTTTAAAAAATTTTACTAAATATAAAATGTTTGATTGTCCATTTGTTAGCTAGCTAGCAAACTAATATCAGCCTAGATATCAGTCTGTTAGCATTGTTTGAAAATATAGTCATTCAGTATAACCAAAAGTGTCATTCGGTAAAACTGAAATTTTGGTTGAACAGAATTACTTTTTGGTGAAACATTTTGTCCATCTTGTTAAAAAAAAAAACATGACAAAAGCAATGTCAATTAATCATAAAAACCACATAATATCATTAACACTTAATAAAACTTCAAAATTATCTCCATTAATTTTTTCTTAACACTTTAAAAAACCTATATATGTATATATAAAGAGATAAAAGAGAGAAAGAGAGAGATCCATATTGTTTTGTTTCTCTGTAAAGTGAAACCCAGTTCTGTTGTGACTGATAAATGTTGCCACAGAGCACATATTAAAAGTGTCGGATGGTTTTATCCAGTCCTCCACATTCTTCTTCCCATATTTTCAAGCTTGTGTAGATAACTAGGGCAAAGGGAAAGATTGGAGGATGACATCAGTCTTCTTGAGTGGAAAACAGGGGTGGGCGTCTGAGGGTTGTGTGTGTGTGTGTGTTGTAATTGACTGCATGCACTGAATATTTTCGGCTGGATCACTGCATTGCTGTAATACCTCTGACAAAAATATGATGCCAGTGAAACTACTCGTATTGACCCTGAATCTGCACTGAAGGTCCTACTGAGAAAAGTACAGAAAAAAATATATATATATTTCTGTCTTCACAGAAATTGTCAGGGTGGAATGAACTCATGCATGTTTGAGTCATATTTGCTTTTTACTGCAGCACTCTGGCTGAGTTATTTCAGCCTCCGTCTGCAGTTGGTGAGCTCTACTTTTGTGTGTTCCCTGAGGAAACGGGTTACATTATAAAGCCTGAAATTCCCTTTCAGCTTTTCAAATAAAATTGGGGTTGCTACAGAATCCTGCTGAGAAATGAGGTTAGAGAAGTCTTTGAAACATGCATGGTAAATCTCGCCCCCTAGTGCTCATTGCATGAACGCATTATTGCACACAAACTTGTCACAGGAAGGGCGGGATTAATGAAAGGCCTGATGGGAAGGGACACTGAAGGATTTCAGTGGTTGGCTGGAATGAGCTTGCTAGTTAGTGTCAGAAGTGTAATTATTTTCCTCTGCAATATTTGTTACAGCACTATAATGTTCCCTGCCAAAGTGATTTCACCCCAAAATCAAAATATTCTGCCAATTTCAGTCATTAATAACAGTACATGTGTACATATTTTCATAAGAGTCACTGTTGTGGAACTAAATCTAATTATATTCTCTGTGTGTTTTTGTGCAGGAGCGATTCGCAGAGATCTTTGGAAAAGATGCAGCGGCAGAAAGCAGAAAATCACAAGAAAACTTCAAGAAGTGGTTGCTGGCGGGAATGACCTTGCTCACGGGTGTCGTGGTCGGATCACTCATTGCACAGAAACGCCTGTGAGGATCAGAAAAACTGAAGATCCAAACACGCCTACTGCTTCGTTTAGACATCCAGCTACCATGAAGGAACTTAAAATACTTGTTTTGGATTTATTTGTTTCCCTTTTATTGCCAAGAAATTCCATGTTTACATCCCACGTCCCACTGTGTACTGTTGACTGAGTGGGGCGCATCTGTGATGTTTTGTCACATGACCCAGACTGCATGAGGGTGCTTTGGTTTTAGCTAACTCAGACAATGCAAAGCCGCGTCTCCTTACACCCTGTTTAAGGAAATAAGAAAAATGACTAAAACAGTCGAAGAAAAAAGTTTAAAATCTTTCTTTATGTCTGTAATTTTTTTTTAATTTTCAGCTTTATCTTCAATCTTTTTAAGTATCCTTATTATTCTCTCATTTTCAAAGAGACTGGCAAAACTGACAAGGATACAAACATTTTATCTTTAAATCTAATTTAAGCTGATGTGTAATTTTTGAGTTGACCGAATGATAGAGAAGTTTAATCTGAACTGAATTTGAAGTATTCAGTCAATAAATCAGCACTGACATTTCTGAGGAACGTTGTTGCTGTCTGGAGAGCAGAGAGGCATCTAATGGGCCAGCACTACACTCGAGCGCCTGCTTCCTCTGCGATCTCTCTACCATTATAGAAAAATGTGGAGAACAGATAAAACATGTCTGTGTGAGTGTGTTTTTATGTTGTTGTTTTTTCCCATTATTGTTCTGTTCCTTTTCACATGCAAATTTGATGAGCGTTAAATGTAAATCTAAACAGTTATGAAACGGCCAATAGTTTGAGAAAAAGTTCTGTATGTTTGGTGCCGTTTGATTTATTAAACCTAGGTTTCAGCTTCAGATGTGGTATCACATTGAACTCTTTATACCTTTGAGATTGATGTAACTAGAGCTAGAGGACACACGGATACACAAGGAGACTCCTTTCGTATCTGTGACTACACTTAACTGTGTTTTATACACAGAAAATGTAACACATTAAGCTGAAAGTAATTAGATTAAACCATATTGCCACAAGAGTGCTTGGTGTCTTGTATGGTCTTTGGAGGATGTAGCCAGTGCTGGCAATACTGGCCTAGCATTTGTAACAAGCTAATAGTCACGGTGTTTTTGTTTTATTTTGGAATTTGAGGTATGAAATGAAATTTGCAGTGGTTTTGTTAGTAAGCAAAAGTTTGTCTGACACTTGCAGCACGTTTAAGTATACAGAGCCAAGCTAAAATCCTAATCTCAATTCTGATCTTTTAGCATTCCCATTTCCACAGATATTAGAGAATTCATAGATTTGAGTTGGGTCTTACTGTGTAAGGGTCCACAATGTTTTGAATCCTGGCTGACTTGACATATTGGGTCAGATAACATCATGGTTCTGCCGTGGAAAAACAAACAAAAATAGTATTTGACTAAACTCATTTTCTCATCGTAAAACTTATGCTTCATAGCTGTTTTTTTTTTCTTTTCTAATTCATGTTTTCGAAAGCAAACCTTAGAATAGTTGGGATAAATCTCTCCAATCTTCTCCGTCTCCTCACAGCTCCTGCTTTCTGTCCCAATATCATTTTAAACGCTTTCCTGTCAGAGCGGTTAAGCGCTAGTGTCAGTACGCGCGCGCGCCTGCTACCTTTACGCTCGGCTCGTGTCAAACTCGATAAAGCGCCCGGAGATATGGAGAAATTATCTTTAGGCTTCAAACCATCATTAATTCAAATAGGACGTCAAATTGAATGTTCCTCGCCTTTTCCGACCTGTAATGATTGACGAGCGGGTTAATTCAAACCGAAGAGATGAAAGCAGTGGTGGTACAGGTGTGTTTCCTGCCTTCAACCCCGGTTGGAGATCTCGTAGGGAAGCTGAGATCGTTTGGTGTGTCAATCAAAAGATACCAATCCTAAACGTAACGTCCTTTGAGACCTAACCTAGAAAAGAGATGTCTGCCGTAGGGCTGCGCGGGAAGATAACATTCAGAAAAGATTCATTCTCCCGATTCACTCCCACAAGAACTAACGTTATTAAATATAGCGAATATAATAAATATAAATATAATGAAATTTCTCAGAGAGCGTGTGATTTGTTTTTAAAGTCAACATGAAATAAAAAACGTTCCTCAATTACTTTCGTGAATCTTAATACACGTTTTCATTATTATTATTGTGAACGATTAGGCTAATCATTGCTCATTAATCCAAAGAGGGAATAATTGTCTTTTCTGAATTGCTTTGTTTACAATTATTTAGCTAATGCCGATACATTTGAAAATCTGGATCTGCATTTTACGCTCTCACTGTAATTTAATTCAAAAATACGTCACATTGCTTAAATGTGTCGCGATTACAGTTATGTTGACTTTGAAATTAAGTTTGAAATGTAAAGAGGTTTTATTTGGCAACATTAGATCCAGTAAGCCACTTTTAAACTCCCAAGTTACGAGTGAAGTGTTTAAAAATGCGATGTAATCATTATAGTTGGTGAGTCTCAGCAGATTGAAGTTGCCGACATTTACACTTTTTGCTGCTCTATAGACACTGATTTAACAAAATACATTCCGTGTTATGAAATTTGCTGCTTGCATGCTAAGTCTTTGTCAGTCATGTTGCTCTGTGTGTGTGTGTGTGTGTGTGTGTGTGTGTGTGAGAGAGAGCGTGCGCGCGCTGTGTGGTTACTGAGTTTGACAGTATGCTCAAGAGTGAAATGTACCAGCATTGGCACGACACTATGTAAACTAGTTAACTTAACAATTAGACTAGCTCATAGCTTAGTGAAAATATTTAAGGCGTTTGTTGATTTGAAATTATTTATGATATTTGGTGTAAACGCATATTGTCCCTTCCTATGGCCTTAAACTCCATAATTTCTTTTGAAGTGTATGTGTTGCTCATTGTGTTTGTATTTAGCCAACTTAATTTTTAACGTAAGGGGACAAAAATGAAAACTATTTTTTTAAGGTCTTGGGGTTTATTTAAACTGCTTCATCCCTGAATTAACTGTTTTATGTCTTAAGACTTTTTTTTTTTTAAATGTCTGATATCATTTACATGAAATAAAGACCCATTTGAATTCATAAGACATCTCTTGTGATAATTAGGTGTCCGTTTCACTTGTTGAATGAATACAAAGACACACACAATGTTATTCTTTATAGTTTTACTTCTGTCAGTCAAGATGAAACACACGGTCTCACTGGTCTTGTTCAGATTTTACATCTGATAATATTCCAATGTTTATATAAAGGATGGCATAGTAATGAATTGACAAGGTGTTGGCGTGACGCTCACAGCTGCATTCCCTTCATTTATTTCCACTGGCCCTTCTCATAGTCCCATTTGGCTGAGAATCCCTCCACAGGGTTCACCCTCATGTCCAACATCCTTTTCACCTGCATGGCCTGCCATTCCTCATCAAGGGTACGAGGATGAGGAGGATACACTGAGAAAGCAAAAAATGTTGAACCTGAACGGACCTATTCACCCATTTTAATCCAGACATGATCAATGAATTAATAAATAATAATTAAAGAGACACCTTACCATAGTACCTTTGCCACAGAACAACCAGGCCAGTGAAACCAATGAAGAAAAAGATGCCACCCACCACCGTCTTCCACTCACCCGTTGGTTTCTTCATCTCAGCGAATGACTCTTTAAACGTCATCCTGTACACTGCCATTGAGGATCACAGATAAAGATTACAGCAGTTTAATTGTTTTCCATGATTTTGTCTACAGTGCTTTGCCCTCTCCGGAAAATTAAAATGGCCAGATATTTCTTGAAGTTACTCAAAAAAAAAGAAAGAAGAAAAGTGTTAAAGGGATAGTTCACCCAAAAATGAAAATTTGATGTTTATCTGCTTACCCCCAGTGCATCCAAGATGTAGATGACTTTTGTTCTTCAGTCGAACGCAAATTATCATTTTTAACTGCAACCGCTGCCGTCTGTCAGTCAAATAATAGCAGTAGATGGGAACTTCAACTATAACAGTAAATAAAACTTGCTTAGACAAATCAAAATTAAAACCTGCTGCTCGTGACGACACATTAATGTCCTAAGACACGAAACGATCGGTTTGTGCGAGAAACCGAACAGTATTTATATAATTTTTACCTCTAATACACCATTATGTCCAACTTCGTTCAGCTTCCTGTTAGTGAGGTCAAAAAACGCGTTCTGAAGACGGAAGTGATGTCTCGCCCATATACTTCAATGAGCGCGAGACATCACTTCCGCTGTCAGAGCGCGATCAGACCTCACTAAGTGAGTGATGAATGCCGTTGGACATAGTGGTGTATTAGAGGTAAAAAATTATATAAATACTGTTCGGTTTCTCGCACAAACCGATCGTTTCGTGTCTAAGGAAATCAATTTGCCGTCACGAGCCGCAGGGTTTAGTTTGGATTTGTCTATGGAAGTTTTTTCGACTCTTATTGTTCAAGTTCCCATCTGCTGCTATTATTTGACTGACAGATGGCAGCGGTTGCAGTTAAAAATCATAATTTGCGTTCGACTGAAGAAAAAAAGTCATCTACATCTTGGATGCACTGGGGGTAAGCAGATAAACATCAAATTTTCATTTTTGGGTGAACTATCCCTTTAAAACACAAAAGCAAGCCCAAAAAATGCTGGGATAAATATGGACATGCAGGGATTTGGTTGTTTTCACCCAACCATTTTTTTTTTTTTTTTTTTTTTTAATTGGCCAATGATTTGATACTTTGTATTGCAGGTCAGAGATATATGGTATGACGGGGTGATTAGAGAGCATTTGATTGGACATTAATTTGGATACACTCATGAGTGCAACATGAGTCCTCAGTATTTTTGGTTCATTTACTCATAAGATAAAGAGTGTAAATTTAGACACTTGCTAAAAGTTAACGTCAACTTTAACTCTCTGGAGTCTGAGGCTGATTTGGGGCCTGGAGAACTTTTGACATGCCCTGACATTTGTGCTTTTTTCAGTTGTTCATAAACATATTAAAGGATTAGTTCACTTTCAAATGAAAATTACCCCAAGCTTGACTCACCCTCAAGCCATCCTATGTGTATGACTTTCTTCTTTCTGATGAACACAATCGAAGAAATTTTAATAAATATCTTGATGCACCCAAGCTTTATAATGCAGTGAACAGGGTTCACGAGTATGAGCTGAAGAAAGTGCATCCATCCATTTTCATAAGGTCCTTTTGAAGTGAAGCGACGTGTGTTAAATATGGATTTTTTTTTTTTTTTTTTTTTTTTAAAAAACAAGTTATACATCTAAAATATATGGTAAAATATCTAGCTTCTGCCAGGCCGCCCTCCTTATTCAAGTTATGAAGAAAAAGTGTAAATTGGTGTCGTCTCAGTTAAGCCCTTTCCACAAGTTGAATATAGGGAAGGCGTAGGATGTAGCACAAGCTTTTTGAACCGAGAGTTTTACGCTTTCTTCATACATTGATAAATGGAAGGCGGTTATGATGCCTTCTTCAGCTCATACTCGTGAAACCTGTTCACTGCCATTATAAAGCTCTGATGCGTCTGGGTATTTATTAATATTTCTCAGATTGTGTTCATCAGAAAAAAAAGAAAGTCATACACATAAGATGGCTTGAGGGTGAGTAAAGCTTGGGCTAATTTTCATTTGAAATTGAACTAATCCTTTAATGATTTAGATGGACTTACATAATAGATGGAAAGTCACATAAAATATAAACATATTTGTTCTCTATATGTTTGTTTGTTTCCCTTTCAAGTACTGAATAAAAGACACAGGACCAGAAGAATGGATAATAAGAAAGAAGTACCAACAGGCAAGCTTCTCCTCTTTAGAGAGGTTGTTCCAGGGGCCTTTCTCCTTCTGCTTCAGGCTCTTATCTGCAGAACTGAGGGCGTCTTTGTATGGTCTGTCTGGTAGAGGAGTGTCCAGACGGTCCCAGTACATGGGTACAGACATGTCTGCCTGTTCTGTTACTTCACCTCAGAGAACAGAAATAAATAAATCAGTTGACTATTGAGAGAAAAATGCAGGCATCTCAGATATAAAGTAGAAAATCTCAGGAACAGAAAGTGGCATTTTATAAAAATAAAAAAAACATACTGATATAACACTTGTTAATCACAAAAGATTACAAAGTTAATTAAATAATAATAATAATAAAGTTATAATAATAAAGTTATAATAATAATAATACAGTTATAATAATAATAATACAGTTATAATAATAATAATAATAAATAATAATTATTATTATTATTATTATTATTATTATTATTATTATTATTATTATTATTATTATTATTATTACTATTATTACTATTATTATTATTATTATTATTATTATATGTTTTATTTAAATGTTAATATTTTAAATTGGCTTTAAAAGGACATTTAACATTACCATGCCCATGGCTGGCCATCTTGACACTGCTGGAGCTGAATGCAGCCACTCCCCGTCTGGACAAAAGCCCCCCTACACGTCCGGCTGTCAAGTGCAGCATCTGATCCACAAAAGAAAAAGAAACCACACTGAAAACCACTCAGAAAGACCCCAACGTCCTGGCAGATTAAGCTTAAATACACTTCAGGGATATCAATCTGTATATCAGCATAAGTGATTGTGAATCAGTTTCACCTGCTTTGGTGCAAATTAAAGTGACAACAGGTGCACACTAGAATGTGTAGACAATTCTTAGATGACAAAGGCATTGATGCCATTGACTGGCCCTCCCGTTCCCCAGTCCTGAATCCAATTGAGAACCTCTGAGACATTATGTATTAGAGCAGAGGTGTCCAGACTCAGTCCTGGATGGCCACTGTCCTGCAGAGTTTAGCTCCAACTTGCCTCAACACACCTGCCCGGAAGTTTCTAGTATGCAGACCTTGATTAGCTGGTTCAGGTGTGTTTAATTGGGGTTGCAGGATGGTGGCCCTCCAGGGGCAGGATTTGAAACCCCTGTATTAGAGCAGGGGTTCCCAAACACATTCATGGAGCCTCCCCAACACTGCATGTATTCCATGTTTCCTTAATCAAACACAACTGATTCAGATCATCAGCTCATTAGTTGAGACTCCAAGACAGGGGTGTCCAATCCTGCTCCTGGAGGGCCACTGTCCTGCAACCCTAATTAAACACACCTGAACCATCTAATCAATGTCTTCAGGATTACTAGAAACTTCCAAACAGGTGTGTTGAGACAAACTGGGGGACATTACAGTAAATCGCGGTGCCAATGGTGCATTAAATCTAACGATCGTTTAACTCAAGTCACGTCAGACTGTGCAAATTATTATTGTTCTACTTTCTCAAATTGTTATTGTTAACAACATCAGCATTGAGTGACTGTGTATTTAGTGTGTATTAGCGTTACCTATAGATCTAATATCTAACATTAATTTGTTATACCATACAATCCGCCATCAAAATGATAAGCTTAATTATTGCAGCTGCTGTGAGAAAAGGCTATAGTGCGATGTAGTCTACTAGCTGGGACTCCTTCTTTATGTATACAGACGTGACGCAAAGACAAAAGGCAACATGCTCGAATTTCCCGCGGAAACCCACCAGTACCATCCAAATTATAAAACATTATTACAAGCATACCGTTGTGAATCAGGCTAAGGTAAGGAGATGGTTTTGAACACTGGCTGGTTATGTACTTGCTCAAAAATTGATTATGGATCATTTTTAACCCCAAAAAGTTACGGACAGCAGCTTTAACTTCTTAGGGTGATCTACATTATTAGCTATTCAGGAACCTGCATCTTCTTAAAGCCAAGTTGAATGTCATCCTCTTAACCTAAATACCTCCATATGCTTGTGTATTACATTCAATTCTACTGTCTACAGTTGTTTTAGTAACTGTCCCAAAGTAAAGGGGAAAGTCTTGAGTTAAGGACTTTTTGCTATTTTATTTTGCATGTATGCTGTCAATAAAGGTGTATAAACTTCATGATGCTTTAGTTCCTCCTGCTCTGGATCAAATCCAAATCCCAGCTTGTTCAGTCTGGTCACATAATCATCTTTTACTGTTAATTACAGTAAGTCTCCATCCATAGGTTCATGATAAATATTCACTGTGTCTGTGGTAGTTCCGGGTAGGACGTTTGGAGTTTGGTTGAACAGAGCCACATAAAAATCTTTTTAAATGGTAACACTTTACAATGAGGTTCCATCAGTTACCTACAATAGTTGACATGAAATAACAATGAAAAATACTTTTTTTGCATTTATTAATCTCAGTTAATGTTAATTTCAACATTTATTAATACATTATTAAATCTGTTATTATTATTTAATGGACCTGAGCTAACATGACCTAACAATGAACAATGTTGTATTTTTATTAACTAACATTACCAAACACCCTCATGTCGTTCCACACCCTTAAGACCTTTGTTCATCTTCAGAACACAAATTAAGATATTTTTGATAAAATCCAATGGCTCAGTGAGGCCTGCATCGCCAGCAATAACACTCCCTTTTTCAATGCCCAGAAAGCTACTAAAACATATTTAAAATAGTTCATGTGACAACAGTGGTTCAACCTTAATATTATAAAGTGACGACAATACTTTTTGTGCGTCAAAAATAACAAAACAGTGACTTTATTCCACAATATCTAGTGATCGGCGATTTCAAAACACTGCTTCATGAAGATTCGCTTTACGAATCATTTGCCAAAATCACATGATTTCAGTAAACGAGGCTTTATTACGTCATAAGTGTTTTGAAACTTCAATAGTTCACATGACGTGGCAGTTTGATACGCACTCCGAACCACTGATTCGAAACAAATTATTTGTAAAGCTTTAAAGCTTCATGAAGCAGTGTTTTGAAATTGCCCATCACTAGTTATTGTGGATAAAGTCGCTATTTTGTTATTTTTGGCGCACAAAGTGTACTCTCGTCGCTTCATAACATTAAAGTTGAATATGTTTTTAGTTCCTTTCTGGCAATGAAAACAGAGTGTTACTGCTGGCGATGCAGGCCTCACTGAACCATCGGATTTTATCAAAAATATCTTAATTTGTATTCCAAAGATGATTGAAGGTCTTACGGGTGTGGAAAAACATGAGGGTGAGTAATTAATGATGTAATTTCCATTTTTGGGTGAACTAACCCTTTAATAAATACTATAACTTTACTGTACAATACATTTGTTAATATTAGTTAAAGGTGCCCTAGAACTTTTTTTAAAAATATGTAATGTAAGTCTAAGGTGTCCCCTGAATGTGTCTGTGAAGTTTTAGCTTAAAATATTATTTAATTTTTTTAACTGCTTATTTTGGGGCATCATTATAAATGAGCCGATTCAGGCTGCGGCCCCTTTAAATTCTCCTGCTCCACACCCACGGAGCTCGCTCTTGCCTTGAACAGTGCATAAACAAAGTTTACACAGCTAATATAACCCTCAAATGGATCTTTACAAAGTGTTCGGCATGTATCCGTCGGATTATGTGAGTATTGTATACTGTTATATTGTTTACATTTGATTCTGAATGAATTTGAGGCTGTGCTCCGTGGCTAACGGCTAATGCTACACTGTTTTATAAAGAATGAAGTTGTTTATGAATTATACAGACTGCAAGTGTTTAAAAATGAAAATAGCGACAGCTCTTGTCTCTAACTTTAACCACATTTAACAGTACATTAGCAACATGCTAACGAAACATTTAGAAAGACAGTTTACAAATATCACTAAAAATATCATGATATCATGGATCATGTCAGTTATTATTGCTCCATCTGCCATTTTTCGCTATTGTCCTTGCTTGCTTACCTAGTCTGTTGATTCAGCTGTGCAGATCCAGACGTTACTGGCTGCCCTTGTCTAATGCTTGAACATGAGCTGGCATATGCAAATGTTGGGGTCATACATATTAATGATCCCGACTGTTACATAACAGTCGGTGTTATGTTGAGATTCGCCTGTTCTTCTGAGGTCTTTTAAACAAATGAGATTTATACAAGAAAGAGGAAACACAGTGTTTGAGACTCACTGTATGTCATTTCCATGTACTGAACTCTTGTTATTTGACTATGCCAAGATAAATTAAATTTTTAATTCGAGGGCACCTTTAATGCATTATTGTAAGATGTTACATATTATTTACCATATTTTTTTTTTATTATTATTATTTCATTTAGACTGCAAATGGTAATTTTTTATAATACAACATTCTTTATTCATCTGTGCAACGCTGAAACTTTCTGCACCCTCCATGTGCAGCGAAAGAGAGACAAATATGTTGTAATTAAAATGGACGAAACTGGCAAAAGCTCAAGCGAAGAGTTCACCATGACCTCTCTGCACTCTAAACTCTCACACAAACATTTTACAATGACTTTCTAATCTAAAAATTCAGGCAACATGGTCATGCCCAACAGAGAGTAGAAGCAAAGAAATCATTATGTACATGCACGTACAACTCATCTGTGTTTATCTGTTTTGTGACGCTGTTGAAACCAGGCCTATTCATCCATTTTTATCAAAGCATAAAGATTACTCAGTCTTTCTGCAGAATTTTGAAACATTGCATCGTTGGAAAAGTATTTTTCACACTTAAATGTGCATTTTAAGTGCACAGATGTAGTTTTTTCCCTGTTTTTCAGTCCATGGTTACTACCCTTCTCCCCCTGCTGCTTCTAGAAAGTTCCTTCATCGTACTCACAGTTTTCCTGAGAGACTGGACGATGACAAAATTGCAAATAAAAAAATATTGCAAAAAAATAAAGAGAAAGAAATTGTGCAAACTTGCTTCGCTTTATGCGTTTTCCCCTGCTTGGGCTGTTGGCGCTCAGAAAGACTGACCATGGAAAAAAAACAGAGGGGTGGGTGGAGAAAGGAAGGAGAGAGAGAGAGAGATGGTGGGAGGTATTGAGTTTAGTAGGGATTTAAAACTGTGAGAGACTGTGCAAGTAAACAATCTGAAACAAGCATGTGACTTTACTCTTCACTGGGACGTCAGTGCTGAAGTTTAACTCTTAGTATATCCAAAACTCTGTGACTGTTTTGTTGGTTTTTGTTTACTTTATGGCTGTTTTTATCCCCTTAAGGCTTGTTTTTGAACCCACAGACAATTTTATTTATGATAACAGTTCTTAGAATCAAACTTTCAGAGAACAGAGGAAATGGAAGTGATCCTGAAGAAAACACCAGAAAAGGGGGGCGGGGGCAGGGAGTTTATCTGGCTCATGTCCAGTCCTGATCTGGGTTTAGCCCAGTGCAACCTGAACTAAAATCTACCTCAGACGTCGTCTGACAGTGAGCTTGTGGGAATATATTTAACTATTAGAGAAAGGTGGAGAAAGACATCAGAGAAATATTGAGGAATACTCAGTGTTAAGGGTCAAATAAGGACAAACCTGCTGTGAAATATCCGTCTGCTTCAGCCTTCAGGCCCTCAGCACAAATAATAAGATAAATCTAGAGAAAGATGTAATTCAGACAATCAAACATGGTAAAATGGTGTCTTTAAAGGTGTCATGCTCTTCTGCTTTATGCAACATTTTTGTTGTGACACATTTTAATGAGCTCAGTGCCTTGAAGGAATGTTAAATACAACTTAATCTCTATCAACAACATCTGTCACATGCTGTTTATTATCACACACACACACACACACACACACACACACACACACACACACACACACACACACACACACACACACACACACACACACACACACACACAAACATTGGGTTTTCATGTTTTATGGGGACATTCCATAGACGTAATGATTTTTATACCGTACAAACGTAGGGGTTTACCTAAACCACATGCACGATGCGCGAACAGACACACACACAGGATTTCCAGGTTTTATGGGGACTTTCCATAGACATGATGATTTTTATACTGTACAAAGTTTATATTCCATCCCTAAACCAACCTCTAAACACAACCTTCAAAGAAAACTTTCTACGTTTAGTCATACTAATAATGTTTTCCTCAAAGGGACCAAAAAATGTCCCCAAACGGACAAGGATTTCAGATATTTCCATCTTTGTGAGGATATTTTGTCCCCATATCGTAGGGTTTACCAGGACAACACACATAAGCACACACACACACACACACACACACACACACACACACACACACACACACACATACAAAGCATCCTTTTGTTTGTAAAAAGAGAAAAAAAATCAATAGAAGTCTTTGGGGTAAGACAATGATACACACAGGAATACAAGAATTGGATGTGATGTAACTATTTGCAATGTGCAATCTTAAATATATATTAATTTAAAATGAATAATAAACCATTTCTATTATAAATGTGATTACATGTGATGCTGTATTTTTCTTTAATTTCTAAAAAAGAATGATCAGTTGACATCATTTGAAATTTTTTTTATTAAAACTGCAAAAAAGAAGCTTTAGCTTTAGCAAAAAAGAAGCTTTAGCTTTATGTAAAATGTACATTTTTACAATAAAATAAAAGTTAAAAAAAAAAAAATTGATGTGCCCTAAATGAGGCCATAATCTCATAACCGGGAGAGCAGCATTCATTTTGTTTTGAAATGTTTCACCTGTCATACTCCACCCATCAAGTTCCAAACGACAAGAATATCCCAGTGTAACATAAGCAGAATATCACCGATGATTTTAATAGAGCTTACGTTACATTTAGAGTGGAATATTCCTTTAACAGTGCTTGGTTTATAGACATACTAATCTACTCTTCATAACCATGTGTTAATAAAAAAGAACGTGAAGCGCAACAAATGAACTCTGATTAACCTGAAATGACCTGCTCAGTGCTTATCTTTTCCCATAAGCATTTGTGTATACAACTGAATTTTATCTGTTTTCATCAGCCATTCAAGCATGCTGAAACAGAGCTACTATGTGTAGATCACAGCACATGGGCTGTCACTGTCATTATTTAACTGAAACCAATGAAGAAAAAAAATCAGGACAGGTTGGGACAGTTTTCTCTGGATGCAACTCAAACTAAAGTTGTCACACCAGTTGCAAACTGTAAATAAGGCATTTCACTGTTTGTGTACCAGTGATTAAATTAAAGAGAATATGGCATGGAGGTCTTTTTAAAAGAAATAGTAAGAACTCTGCTCATTTGTGCGATTATGAAAACATCCAGAAGCCTCTAGATGGCAGCAGTGAGCCTCACATGGTGCCCACTGCTGCTTATACAGGTCAGGAGGAGGCTGCAGCGAGTCTGACTGAACATGTCTTCAAATGTGACGAACAAACAATAAGGAGCTGCATTGTTAAGGTTTGTCTACAAGATGGGCTTTTTGCTTTTCGTAATGCGAATACAAAAGCTTGTTTGCTTTGAAGACAGGAAAAAAAGAACAGCATCACAAATTGTAGGCTGCTAGTTCCTCAGTTGAGCTTATCGGTCAATTTGTTGTCCAACCTGGTCTTCCTCTGGAATTCTCTGTGGGTTTTTACAATAGTTATTTATGAGTAAACTAAATTAGGTTTTTAGTGAACTACTTTAAGAGACTTTAACATTTAGCTCTACAACACAAATCTCAAATGTGAACGTGAACTACACTGGTTGTCTGATTCGTCAAGCACATAAACTCACATTCTTGTGGTAGTTATAGTTACTTAGCAACTTACATGTTTAACAATTGCAAAATTCAGCTTGAGGTATTCTATTTATGTTATAGTAAAATATTAAGTCTTTTCAAGTAGCTTAATGTTAACCACAGACCTTTTTTTCACTCGTAAATCAAAACTGCTGCTCTAAAAGTAAAACCCCATAGGAAATTCCTGAGGGAATCCATGGCTGGAAAATGAAAACAATCTTCACGTTTTTATGACTGCAAACTCCATACGATACCTCCATTTAATGGAAAGTTTGTTAGTTATTTTTGCCAGTTTCCATTAAAAAGTACTATGTTTTCTTTCCAAATAGCCTAACAATAATTATAAAACCCTCTAAATCATTTAACAACTTCTAAAGTTTAAAATTATATCAAACTGCACATAACCCAATAAGCCTACTATGCCACATTTAGGTTATTTTTAGTGAAGTGAAAATCTCTGTTTGAATGTGTGCTGGAAAGACAGGAGGGAAATAGTTCTTGTCTTTTTACAACTATTTGCTAAAGTACATTTTTTCTTGTGATTCTTATGTTTAATATAAATTTATTATCATGCTAGTGCTAGATAAATAATGCTGCACTACAGATCTTTGGCCTCACTATCGCCATCTGTGATTGAAACATAAAATTGACAGTTTTGAACACTATTGAACACTTAGTAATGTAATTTTATCTCTTATTTTTGCCATAAACATCTTCTGTAGAGCACTTTTAATAAAACATTTATATTTGATGTTTTTTTTTTTTTTTTCTGAATCCTGACTATTTCATCAATACACTCCTCCCTAGCAGAGATCTGTGTGTTAATGAGTATTAAGGTGGTGACTGTCTGTTTGGATCCATTGATTCCCGGGTGTTGACCGTGACACCAACAGCTGGCAGAACAAAGCAGAGGGCCGGATCGGGCACAACTGGCTGTGCTCCCTCAATTCCACCCGGTCCCCTCCTACCAAGAGTGGCACGTGTCCCTGCCCACCCCCAACTAAACATAGCTTAAAATGAGAGGGCACATCCCCCCTGCCATTGTCGTTACATCCATTGTTATCTCCTAGACCCCTTCCTTCAGCTCAGTCCTATTATGTGCTCAGATTTTGCATTTTTTGCTCTCTTGAGGAAACTCATATGCCATTTGTCTTCACCCTTCCAATCCCAAGCTTCTTGCATTGTCTTGTCCCTTTACAACAACAAGCCATAGATGAAGATTGATAAAGAAATGACCTTCTTGACCGTTAGCTTGAAGTCAGTCTGGTACCCAGTGCCATTCGTCTATGCCCACATCCAAACAGATTAAACTCGTTTATCTGTTATGTTTTTTAATTGTGAGCATGCTTGAGCAGTTCAAAAACACAATATATATAATATTTGTAATCTTTTTTGTAACTTATTTGAATAAAATGTTTACTTTTTATACATTTTTTTTTAATTGCTTATTTAAAAATCAATCAAGTAAATTTAATTAACAAATAGATGGTTTAACTACAGAACTTGTATATGACTTAAGTATATAAGTTTTATATAATTTAAAACAACTTCATTCAAATTTGTATCAAAATAACATTGGGGAAATTTTATATATATATATATATATATATATATATACAGGTGCTGGTCATATAATTAGAATATCGTGAAAAAGTTAAATTTTTTTATTGTAAATTATTTTTAAAAATGAAACTTTCATATATTCTAGATTCCCTACATGTATAGTAAAACATTTCAAAAGTTTTTTTTTTTAGTTTAATTTTGATGATTAGAGCGTACAGCTCATGAAAGTCCAAGAATATTTCCTAAGATCAATCAAAAAATGGATTTTCAAAACAGAAAAGTTCAAGGTCTTTAAAGTATGTTCATTTGTGCACTCAATACTTGGTCGGCAGCACATATTACAGCATCAGTGAAGTGTGGCATGGAAGTGATCAGCCTGTGGCACTGCTGAGGCACTACTGAGCCTTCAGATCATCTGTATATTGTTGGATCGACTGTTTCTCATCTTTCTCTTGAAAATATCCCATAGATTCAGGGTTCAGGCATGTTGGCTGTCCAATAAAGCACAGTAATATCATGGTCAGCAAACCACTTGGAAGTGGTTTTTGCACTGTGGGCAGGTGCTAAAGTCCTGCTGGAAAAGGAAATCAGCATCTCCATAAAGCCTGTCAGCAGATGGAAGCATAAAGTGCTCCAAAATCTCCTGGAAGAGGGCTGCATTGACTTTGCACTTGATAAAACACAATAGACCAACACCAGCAGATGTCATGGCCCCCCCAAATCATTGCTGACTTCAGAAACTTCACACTAGACTTCAAGCAGCTTGGATTCTGTGCCTCTCCAGTCTTCCTTCAGACTCTAGGACCATGGTTTCAACATGAAATGCAAAATTTACTTTTATCTGAAAAGAGGACTTTCGACCACTGTCCAGTTCTTTTTCTCCTTAGCCCAGGTAAGATGCTTCTGACATTGTTTCTGTTTCAGAAGTGGCTTGGTAGTCCTTTTCCTGAAGATGTCTGAGTGTGGTGACTCTTGATGCGCTGACTCTGGCTTCATTTGACTCATTGTGAAGCTCTCCCAAGTGTCTGAATCGGCTTTACTTGACAGTATTCTCAAGCTTGTGGTCATCCCTGTTGCTTGTGCACCTTTGCCTACCCAATTTCTTCCTTCTAGTCAACTTTGCATTTAATATGCTTTGATACATCACTCTGTAAACAGCCACCACATTCTGTAATGATCATCTGTGACTTACTCTCTTTGTGGAGGGTGTCAATGATCGTCTCCTGGCCCATTGCCAAGTCAGCAGTCTTCCCCATTAGTGTGGTTTCAAAGAACAAGAGATACCCGGAATTTATACTGTAGGGATGGTCATTTAATGAAACTGGAATGTAAATATTCTAATATTTTGAGATACTGGATTTTGGACTTTCATTAGCTGTACGCTCTAATCAACAAATTTAAAAAAAATAATAAAAAAAAAAAACTTTTGAAGTGTTTTACTTTACATGTAGGGAATCTAGTATAAATGAAAATAATTTGCAATAAAAAAATGAACTTTTTCACGATATTCTAATTATATGACCAGCACCTGTGTGTGTGTGTGTGTGTGTGTATATGTATGTATATGTATGTATATATATATATATATATATATATATATATATATATATATATATATATATATATATATATATAAAATATATATGGGTCAATGACTTGATGGGTAATTTTTTGTCCAAAGGCCTTAATAATTATAAAAAAACAAAGATATGACATCCAAAGTATGTAAAGTCTCTTTTATCAAATCCAAAAGGTTTTAATTATATTTTGCTACATATAAAGGCTTTTTAGGTTTTTTGAAGTGTCAAAAGGTCATTCGGTTTAACCGACCAAAGGCCAATACAGACACTTCATTTGTGATTAAAATATCCTAAAATGTATAGATTTTTTATTCTTTTTTTCACTGATGTCATTTGGAGTAACCAATATAAAGGGACCTTTTTTCGATCAATTCATGCAGTCAATATCATGTGACAGGATGTGACGTCATTCAGACACCTGCAAAGGACCACATGGTCATGAAGCAAAGTAGCTAACTCTCTTTTAACTATTTAAAAAATTCATGTTTTCACTTGCTCATACACGTCCCGAAACATCAGGTCATTCGGTATTGTAATATTTAAAAAATTTTAAGTAAATATAAAATGTTTGTTTGTTCTTTTGCTAGCTAGCTAGATATCAACCTGTTAGCATTTTTTGAAAATATTGTCATTCGGTATAACCAAAAGTGACATTCAGTAAAACCGAAACAAATTTTGTCCATCTTGTAAAAATTGACAAAAGTGTTAATTAATTATAAAAACCACGTAATCTAATTGTTAACACTTAATAAAACTTCAAAATTAATTATATTAATTATAATTGTAAGTGTAAAAATATTAAAGAATATTAAAATAATATTTAAGAATATTAAAAAATATTTGAGTTATTAAAGCCAAAAATGAGTCTCACCGCTGCTTCAAGCCGGGTGCACACTGTGCGATTCTGGCCACGATTTGGTCGTCTGAGACAAATTTTGAGAATCCTAAAAGATTCCTGTAATCCTAGGCTAAAATCTGTAGTCTTTGATCACTAGTTTGACATGTTCAACGACAGCCGATTAATGACCGTTGCGATCAAATTTTTCCCTTCGACGAAATTCTGGCAGTGTCAGAAGATTTGGCACAGAGTCCTGCAGTGTGACTTCTCCTACGACAAACATCAAATTGTTTTTGCTTTTCAAGACCAGCTGTGATCAAATTTAATGCTAGAGATGTCTTTGTTAGCCACCATTTCAGTCCCGCATGTAATGCAGCTCACTGTCACCGAATGTGTGTGGGTTGATGAAGTAAAACTCCGGATGAGTTTTCATGTGCGCATCCATTTTTAACGTGTCTTGACTGTCGTACAGTGTGACATGAGGATCACGTTCATACGGTCTGACAAGCAACAATCGCAAAGCACTGTTTTAAATCGCACAGTGTGCACCCGGCTTTATTTTATCTGTAAAATGACCACAGACTTCACTGTGCTGAAAGATGGACCTGCCAATGAGATATTTTTGTCACTGGAGTGAAATTTAAAGAGTTGCCTCATTGCTTTCTGTATGTGGTTGATTCAGCCTTGTAGAGAAATGCCTTCTCTAGCCAAAATCTCCAAGAGCACTACTTTAGTGATAATATATCATTCACTCTCTTGACGCCAACTCCTGGGAGGCCATAAATTTGAGGGTGAACCTATCAAGCCCTGCCCTCAAAATATGGCCAAGGGTGGATGCCATTCATACTGTGCCAGCTTTGACCTAGACCTTCTTCTGCCAGTGTCCTGGTTTACTAAGCCACCTCTCACTGTTTCTTTCCTTCTTCCATTCACATCCAACCTACTTTGCATACTGGCACCATAAGACAGTCTTTTCCTTTCAGCCCTCCAGGGCATGCTGGGTAAATGGGTCATTCTCCCACCGCCTTTCGTTAGAAGTGTAGCTGCTCTTTTTGCCGCTCATTTCATGTGTGGTTACAGCTTGTTGTTTGATCTGAACCCTCTCCTCCTCTGCTGGCTCCTTTTCAATGAGGTTAAGCTTCCGAACAGTGCACATGATGTCAGATGATGCATTCCATGATGGCCCTGATGGATGATGGGACAATATAATGCATTACACACCAATTAGAGCTCCTCACTGTCTGTTTTCTCTATTCAAACTGGCACTGCCAAATGTTTAGTGAAAATAATGGCGTTCTGTGTTATTATCGTGACTGGATCATCAGGCTGAGCTACCTTGCTTCGAGTTTTCCATATTATCTGTTGGCAGGAGATGTAATGAGGCAAATGAGGTTAAGCATTTGGCTTCAGGGTGTAACATCAGTGCTCTTCCCCCTAAAGAAGCACTGTGAACATAAGCAACAAGTTCAACATCATACCAAAGAGATTTCATTCATGCATATTCAAATCATTTCCACATCATCTTAAAAAATCCTTAATGTACTATGTACTAAAACATTTATTAAAGGCAAGATGAAAAGTATCTTTCTTCATATTTTTTAGGCATTAAAATGCACCATTTGCTGGTCTAACAAGTTTTCTCTGCCAAACAGAAGTAAGCACAGAATGTTTTACTTTTACTACCTTTATTACATTCCAAAGCATATCTGATGTTTTTTTCTCTATGACATAGAAAAATACAAAATTAGCTCTATTAGCTATGTCCGAAGTGAATCATTTATTATTTGAGTCAGTTCTTTTCTTGTATGAAATTGTACAATCACCACTGCTGCAGATTCATTTCGGCATTGATAGCGCTGAAATTCAAATGCAAAAATCGTCTGCGGACGAACAGCTCCAGGTAGAATGTCACGGGTTGCCATCTTGTAATTACGGTTAGCATGGAGATATGGAAATACATATGAAGAGTTCATTTGCAAAAACGATAAACACCACTTAAAAAAAAAAAAATTAACTAAGAAAAAACTAAGTGCTGAGCATTATTCTCCACATATAGCATGTTCTGTACCCTAAACGGGCGCCGTTGGCACGGGGGACAGGGGGGTCAGGACCCCCGCACTTTTGATAAGGGCTGCTTCAATTAGTCACACTATATCATCTTTTAGCTTAGGATATTTTCTTTCAAATGAGACCATTTTCACGTTTCTGTGAGCTTTCGTTCGTAAATAATCAACTGTTTTGTCGCGGATGTGAACAGAAAATGCTCTCTCGAACGGAGAAACACATGATCTCCAAACCATCGATCAATGTGTGCTAACGTTTTAGGACAGGTCAATGGTATATAAATCATGCCCGAACGTTAGCGTTTGTCAATCAAGCAAAACCGTCCATTCAGAAACCGAGAAATTTGACATTTTAAGGTAAGGAGGCTGATCTCTCAGGTTGACGCGCGAGCTGGCTTCACTCAGAGCCATAGAGAGATATGGCTCTGGCTCTCTATGGCTCTGGCTTGACTGAAGTTTTCGTGAGGATTTATAGTTTATATACCCGAATGTAATGATTGGATGAACATTTTTTGGTCCTGAGACTTCCACAGAAGATATATGTACATGTTTTAATATTTAGACTCACATCCTGATAGCAATCAATAATGGAAGTGGTCTTTCAACCACTATAACAAAAAGTGTTTATAAAAAAAGATTTGCCTATCCTACCTTTAATAACTCACTGATTCATGATCCGGTTGCAGCGAGTCTCAAGTAACAAATCACTGAATCGTCTAGCCAAGAACCAGGTCGAATGCACTACCTAGATCATAATTCATAACAATGTCAGACTAAGCTACTGTATATCCTAAACTCTATCCTGTCCTGTGTGACTGTGACATTTGACCTTTCATTTTTTTATTTGAGCAAGAGGTTGAATTATACAAAAAGCAAAATGTCCATATTAATGAGAAATTTGACTTTGGATGCCTAAATACATACAAAAGTAAATACTTTTGTAATTTTCTTCAAAAATAAATTTGAATGGACTGGGTCTATTTATACTTTTACTCAAGTCAAATTTCATTAGGGTATCTATGGCACTTTACCACAACTTACTTTATCCAGTGCTGGTGTTTGTCTCTGGTTTGTTTTTAGTGCATGTATGAATCAAAGGATGATCAGACACTCAATCCAAGACTACATACTCACTAAAAGTTGTTATTGCCAGATTTCTCAATATGTGCTAAACCACCAGGCACCATGAATCATGGTCCAACACTCTCTAGTCTAGATCACATCATTACACCATATCTTAAATAGTAAAACATTACGAAAATTTGAATTTCATTTCTGTCTTTGTGCTACTTTTTGAGCTACAGGAAATAAGATATATGCTAAGATACCATGTGTTATTTGTGAACATGTAATTAAATGTCATTCTATGGAAGAAACATACGTTGGTCCTCTTGAGTCAGCATTTGTTCTTATGTATAGTTTTATGAGGAGCTTTAGTGGAATGGATATCCTGGAAAGTATTGCTCAGTGTGTAAGTGTTTTCTCGCTGTTATTTCTGGGTGGAGAAGGAAATAACTTTTCTTTTCATTAGAAGTGCATTTACATGTAAAAGCTCTACACAAGAAGGAAAACGGAATACAGTGGGATTTGTGTTCATGTGGGAAACTATGCACATTTACATGTTTAATTCAAATCTATGAAGCACTTATACACGTACACAACTCAGCAGGAACGGCTTTTCCAAATATGAAATAAAAAACAAACATGCTCGCATGCAGATACAAACAAACTAACATACACATTAAAGTAGGCCAAAGGCAGTTGAGGTTGAGACTGTGTTTTCCACCGAACTGAGTATAATAATAAAGTGAATATAAATATATATTCTAGTGTTAAGTGTTACCACCTTTACGTGTTACTGTAAAGTTTTACTAACATTTAAGAGGATCTCAGAGAAAAGTAAAATAAAACAAAAAGGGTAAAAATATTAGCCTTTATGGATTTGTAAGTAAAATATCTAATTGATTCACATAACAATATATTAGAAAGCATATAAAACAGAGGGCCGCATTACCGCAGCAAAAGATCTAAAGATTATAGTAAAGAAACAAGCCAGTGTAGACTCTAAACCCTTGTCCTACATCTGCAAGTCTCATCCCTTTTTGCACAGCTCCAGGACAAAAACATTATCCTGCATTCATTATTCATTATGATATTCATATTCATAATTCAGCTGAGTGCCTCTGCGCACAGGGATGCGGTCTCTGAGCATGAACATGTGCCTTGTGTCATTTTGTTGCTTAATAGCAGAAGGATCAGTGGAGTTTGGAAGGGTGTAAAGAGTGAGGGAAGGAAGTGTATCTGGGATGGAAGGGATAACACCTCCTCCTCAGAGTCTCATGGCTTTGGTGATGAGGTCAGCTCCCCTGGGCTTTGATCTTTGACACAGCAATGAGCGAGTAACGAGCGTGTGTGTGTGTGTGTTTTAGGGAAAGACAAAGCTGATTTGGATTCGGTGCGTCCTCATTGTGTAATGTGATACTGTGTAATATGAACAATTGTGTGTCTGAAGGTTTTATGGCTGATTTCACAGACAATTTGCCTTAGCATTGACATAAGAAAGCAGTAAATCTTATCTTTATAGTATTCTAGTCTCATATATAAACATCTACAAAAATCCAGTCATTTTAATTAATTTATTTATTTTAGTTTGTTTGGCTTGTCTCCACCCCAGTGTTGTTATTGTTAACTAAAACTATTAAATTATTATTTTTTCATTAATTGAAATAGAGCTTGAATAACATAAAATCTAAATATTAGATGATACATTACAGCCCGTAAGTTTTGCCTCTGTCGCCATCTCTGTTTGAAACCTGCAATTGCAGTTGTTTGCAGAATTATGTTTTTTATGTGGGTTGTGTATCAGCACAGCTCCTCAGCACGGATGAATCTAATCAGTGTTTGCTGTCAGTCACTACACCGGTGTGGATACTGTACTTCGGAATCACAGATTCTACATCTTGAAGTATGACCAAAGTAAGAATTTTCAAAATGTCATCTGAACAAGTAACATGTCTGCCACTTTTGTTCTGACCAATTGAGAAAAAAAGCATGTATTTTATATATATATATATATATATATATATATATATATATATATATATATATATATATATATATATATATATATATATATATATAAATCCATCATAATCAATAATTACCCGTCATTTGAATTTTTATATTTTGATAAGTCATTTAATAGCTTCTGATTTTGTCCACAGATTGTGAGTGAATGCGATCATCCTTTCCTCTTTACTACTGTACATAACGAAATAAAAATGAATGAAAATCAAAAAATAAGTTGAAAGATACTATCTTACCAAAATCTGCATCACGTCAGTTCAATCAGTGTTGCAAACAATACCACGTAACATTATACCTCAGAAAAGCCATTCATTGACCATGAACTTATAGTCAGCAAGAAAAATAACAAAACAATTATGTAAGTAAGCATAATTAACTTTATTATTATAAAATTAAAGACTTAATCTGGGTGCTCGCCTGTGTGTAATCAAGCGCATCTTTTTCATTTTGTTCTGGAGACTGAAGCTCTGCTGCCACACTGGAGCGCACTCAACACCTACTGGACAGGGGTGGGAATTACAGTAACAAGCTACATAATAATGTCAAAATGACAGATGGCCTGCAGATTTTTTTCCGTCACTGCTAAAAAAAAAATCCATCAATGACGGAAAATTTTCAGTTAACGTGACCTCTGAGATATATATATATATATATATATATATATATATATATATATCAGAGTTGTGAAGTTGGTGAAGTTGCCGGTTGTCATGCCTACCGTCACAGCCCATGTAAATGATAAGTTTAATTATTGCAGCTGCTGTGAGAAAAGGCTATAAATCTATAAATGATCCGTCTCACATGTGATATAGCCTACTAGCTGTAAACAGACGTGACACAAAGACAAACGGCGACATGCTCGAAAGTCGAAGTACTATAATTACTGAGAATAAAACTGAAATAAATGTACATTTAGGCTAAATGGAAATATTAAAAAACAGTAAATGACAAAAGCACATAACAAAATTACAAAACAAGCTAAAAATTCAAATGAAAACTGAAGCAATGTAAGTTTCAAAATATTAATAAATACTATAATAGCATACAAATAGTACTAAAATAATTCTGTTCCACTCATGTGTTTCTAACTTTTCCTTGCTATATTATCAAATTTTGATGAATTTTGTCTTTATTCCTTCTAAATATTTTTTGGTTTTTAGATGACATATTGTATTATTTGTATTATTAAAAACATTGTGTTCTCAGGTTGTGTGTCAACGCTGTTACCATCATATTGTTTCTCTTTTAAAGTAATAAGCTCTATATAAAACTATATTATAAAAACTAATAATTACATAATACTTTCAAGCAATAAAGTAAGTCTCTTTGTCTCATGTTTTTGTCTTTCTGAAGTCATAAATAAATCCTAACATTAGAATGTATTCATTCAGCTTAAGATGGAACAGTGCAATTTAATAACAGTTAAACACATTACTTGTCTGAATTTGTTTAAAAAATATTTTAGAAACTGATGATAAAACCAGAAAAAGATTAGAATGACCCTTTTTTAAAGATTTTTTTGGTGCACTGTGTATATATATGATGATTAGTAGGTGTGTGCACTTGCCTAAATCTGGCACATGCAGTCTTGATCTTTGACCTGTAGCGTCTAGTCACACTCATCCTCCTTCTCTCCTGGGGCTCTCCATTCAGAACGAGAAGGACAGCAGCTGCCTGTCTAGATGAAGAAAAGGAAAGAGGATTTGGATTTGGTGGGATGGGGTATTTGGGAAAAGATGAAAGGAAGGAATAAAGTAAAATGATTACTGTATCTTGTAACACAGCCCTCTTGTCAACTAACTATTTGTCTTACAATAACAATAAAAGACAGCTTTAAGGATTTACATTTTATGAACTGCGACTTTAAGGTTTGTATTCTGTTTGTGAAGACCTATTGTCATCATCATCACTGTTTTTTTCTATCTCAATTTTTTCCACCTCACTTTCACAGTGTTTATCCAGATGTCACATCTTTGACCCTCCAATTGACACCATCAAAACCAGGACCTTTAACATGACACTCTTCCTCTTTCTACTTCCACATGCACATATTGTGATTAGTTAACGTGAACAATTCTGATGAGAGGCAGTTGAGTTTAATACGCTCTCAAGTAGCCACATTCTGAGACACGTGTAATTCAAGTACGCCTTAACACCCTAAACAGCAATACATCTGGCACAATAGCGGTTTGGATTTGTATACACATATGCAAGTTCGTGTATAAATAGAAGCACACCCAGTACTAATGAGCATGAAGCAGCCTTGACTTTGAAAGAACCATTGTTTACATTGTGTCTATTTCCTGATAAAGGCTGATGGAGAGTAGGCGGTGCATGTGTGTGAGAGTGAATCTTTTTGTGCATGTTAGGGGGGTGGGGTGGCCAAACCTGTTTAATTCAGTTCGAGTCTCTGCTGCCTGGCATCTGCTGATCCCTCTGTCATGGTCCTGCCGAGGGGACTCGCTCACTCCACTGGGAACAGGAGAACACCAGAAATGGTGGTATTGAGAGAGAACAGAAGTCAGATACTTTTGTTAAAGGTGCAATAGGTGATTCTCTACAGAAACATTTTTTGTTATGCTGGTTGAAAATCTCAATAGCAATCACTATGTTAAGCAATCCAAATGTATTTTTATAAATACACCGATCAGGCATAACATTATGACCACTGATAAGTGAAGTGAATAACAATGATTATCTCTTCATCACGGCACCTGTTAGTGGATGGGATATATTAGGCAGCAAGTGAACATTCTGTCCTCAAAGTTATAGAAGCAGGAAAAATGTGCAAGTGTAAGGATTTGAGCGAGTTTGACAAGAGCCAAGTTGTGATGGCTAGACGACTGGATCAGAGCATCTCCAAAACTGCAGCTCTTGTGGGGTGTTTTTGGTCTGCAGTGGTCAGTATCTATCAAAAGTGGTCCAAGGAAGAAACAATGGTGAACCGGCGACAGGGTCATGGGCGGCCAAGGCTCACTGATGCACGTGGGGAGCGAAGGCTGGCCCGTGTGGTCCGATCCAACAGACGAGCTACTGTAGCTCAAATTGCTCAAGAAGTTAATGCTGGTTCTGATAGAAAGGTGTCAGAATACACAGTGCATCACAGTTTGTTGCGTATGGGGCTGCATAGCCGCAGGGTGCCCATGCTGACCTCTGTCCACTGCCGAAAGCGGCCACAGTTGACATGAAAGCATCAGAACTGGACCACTGAGTCTGATGAATCAGGTTTTCTTTTACATCACGTTGATGGCCGGGTGCGTGTGTGTCGCTTACCTGGGGAACACATGGTACAAGGATGCACTATGGAAAAAAGGCCTCGATGGGTCAGGGCTGTTTTGGTAGCAAAAAGGGGACCAACACAATATTAGGAAGGTGGTCATATTGTTATGCCTGATCGGTGTATATATATTCTATATACATGCAGACAGAGCGAGAAAGGTTGTTGCTGTTTGCCTGCAAAACTTTAGTTTAGTAGTACTGTTACTCACTGTACTGTAACGTTTTCTCACCGGTGAATGACACGTGTAATCCAATAATGTCTCTGGTCGTCTCACTTCTGGCCTGTGCGGATTCATGGGTTTTAGAGGAGGCTTGACTTTGGACTGTGATTTGCAGGGAGGGTGGGATTGTATGCTTTCAATGCTAGCAGGCTAAAGTTTGCATTTCCCACATCACCTATTGCACTTTTAAAGAGATATTTCACCCAGAAATGAATCCTGTCATTCATATAATTTATTCACTCACATTGTTCCAAACCAGTTAATAACATATTCTGAAGAATGTTCACAATGTTCTTTTCCATACAATGAAAGTGGGACTGTCAAGCTCCAAAATGTGCAAAAAAACCCCCACACACTAGAAAAAATAAATTTGTGCACAAATATTACAAGTCTGAAGCCATACCATTTCTTTAAATATGGAAAAGAATGAAATAGAATGGTTATTTACTGAAATTCTTGCCTTGAAAATTTACCTTGACAGCCACACTGTATTTTTTACAGAGAGAACCTGTACAAATGCTACAGTAAAACCTGTTGAGTGGCATAGTTACCTTACCACATACAATAAAAAACAGTAAATGGTTTAAGATTGCATTATGTGTAATTTTAGTGTAAAATACTGTCAAATGTATGTTTTTTTTGCCAGTAAAAATGATCAATTTCCACATAAGCTATTGTGAAAAAACAAAGTAAGCTCTGATTCATCATGTGGTTTTCTATTTTATCATATGATCATGGTGGTTATCAGTACATTTTAAGAGGAAAAAAAGGTGAATTTCAAGTAAATTGATATATTAATGATATATTATATGTTAAGCTGTATATGCTGGCACCAATATGCCATCCTATAATACCTGAAACATTGTCACCATATTTTTTTATAGTGAATATCTGGCAACCACATCTGCCTTTTTTTTTTCTTTTTTTTTTACTGTAATATTCTGTTCTTTTTGCATCTCCTTTTGCATTACATGGCAAGAAAGAAAGTCATATGAGTTTTGAAAGACATAATTGTGAGTAAATAATGACAGTATGCTCATTTTGTGAACTATTGCTTCAAATAAAGTGATAATGAATGTGTTTGTGGGCACTGTTTTTTTCTCTTCTAAGCTTTATGGAAAGTCACTAGACTGTGACCTTATGCTTAGTCAAAACATTTTTCGTATCTCAAATGTCTTTTGTACCACATACTAGGCACTTCTTTTAAAACCTCTGAAACTATAATGCATGTGTGGTTGTGGTCCAGTATATGGAACGTTTTATCATCTATGAAACATCTCACACTACAATCGCTGTTGTCATCTGGTGCTTTCTCATTATTTGTCTCTCCAGTGGTTTTCTGTTATCCAAAGCTGATGGCCTTATCTTTCCTGTTTCATCTTGCCACTCTCTCTCTGTCTGTTTTAACCCATGGGATAATGAAAGGTAAGAGATAAGAGAACCTTTCCCATCCTCAACAGCATGGGCCCTTTCCCATGTGTCCATCATCCAATGGGAGTAAGTCAGGGTGCTATGAATAGCTGACAGACTGGGAAAAATTGTATTTGTTTATGAGAATGAAAATGTGTGTGTGTGTGAGAGAGAGAGAGAGAGAGACTGTCATCGGTGATTGAATAGCAGCATCCTGGACTGGCTTTCTGCCAGTCTTTGCCTTAGTGCAAGGGGAAAAAAAGTATATTCATATTTCAATATATGATTCAGAGTATATCTATCTTGATTAAAGGGTTGGTAAGATGCTCATGTATTATTAAAGGAATAGACAAGATCTGCATGTGAGAACTCTTAACACCTCATCCGTCCTCTGTGTGAAGAGACTAAATAAAAACAACAAAAGAAGCTTTGAGAGTGTGTCAATGTGTGCTTTTCCTCTCCTTTAATTATGGCCGGTTTTTGACCTAGATAAAGCAGAAGAAGAAGTCCTGCCTCAGTTAACTGGAAGTCATTGAAAACAGACAATAACTTGGCTCTCCACAAAATCATTATATAAAGCTCCAGATCATCATCAGACAGGTTTTCTCAGAAGCTTCTCAGGAACATTTACTCGGAAAGCCGACTGCAGCTGACTGTGACATAAGTGTCATTGTTTCACATCCAGTGTAAATGGATCTTCAGAGTAAAGAGAAATCAAATGCAAGTAAAGAAGATAAACAGATTGCAACACTCATGTTCTGCAGAATTAAAATCGGACAAACTGATTTTTAGGGAGGAAAGTTTTACTTCTCAGTCATAAATGATAAGGTCATTACATGACTTTTATGGTGGTACTATTCTCTCCCATTTTGCTCTTGTTTTGTTTACATGTCAGCATATAAAAAACCATATGCTTCTTTTGCAAATGATAACAGTGAGTATGGAAGTGGAACTGATATACTTCACTATTTCAACTGTTTATTTTTAGTAGAGAGACAGATAAGCAGTAGCCTGACATTTAATGAGACATGTTTGTAATGAGAGAGGATTGACGGTTGAGGTTCATGGCTCAGGGGACTGTGTCTTTGTGTCTCAGAGTTCTCTGTTTTGCTCTGTCATCATGGCTAACTGTTAAACCGAGCATTGAACAATGGATGCATACGGCATTTGGCCTCTCCGAGCCCCGAGTGGGAGTGAGCAATGGGGGTTTAAAGATCAGACTGCTGCTTTTTTACAAAACGTCTTTCTTATTCTCTGCGTCTCTTCGTTAATTACATCTACTGCACAGACCTCATCTTCAGTTATATTTATCATGTACATATGTATATACAGTATATATATATATATATATATATATATATATATATATATATATAAATGAATATATATATGTATATAATATATATATAGCAATTAAATCATCAAAAAAAATCTTTAAAAATCTTTAAAAAAATGAATTAAATTACAATTAAAGTCTATAAATTAAATTAAATTTAATTAAGCAATTGCATTTGTCTTCACAATTGCTTCCCAATAGCACCTAAATAGCACTGACAAAAAGTGAAAGGCTACTTTGTAAGTTAATTAAATCACTTTAAATTCACCTTCTGCTACTTTAGTTTATCAGTAGCTTCATTGTATACACAGACGAGAACAAACACACTGCTATAGTGAATCTGTGCCAGTTAATGAATTAACACCATCCCCCCATAACAGCCCTGTCTGGTGTTGGCTGGGCCTCAACACATGATGTAGTGTAACACAACTGCTTTAATTAGACAAAGTCACAAATGAAGGTTCCTTTGCTAATTAATACATACTGCTGTAGTTGTATACCTTCACAGGCTACTGTATATGTTTGCTCTAAGCAGGAAAAATGGTCTAGGCCAGAATTTAAATAAACACTTTTAGATTTAACAGGTCAGGGTTTTTGTATTCAGTTTGTAAATATTGCTGACTAATCAGCCACAAATCACTTTGAAAAATGTTAAACTGTTTGCTGAGTTACCTGATTCAGGCCTTGACAGAATGGAAGAATGAATGTGAACAAAGTGAACCAAATTAAATATTATAAACTAAAATATTTGAGGTATATAATATTGTTTTAAACCAGATTTAGGCCTATTATCAGTTGCTGTTAGTTTTGAATGCAAGCAAACAATTACGTAATACGTAACACATTGAGGGGCGGTTACCTTGGAAACTATCCTGCGTTTTCCAAACTGGGAAGTGACCAATGGCGGGATTCGGCTCATACTATTATTTGCAGTATTAGGGGTGTTCACGCGGTGGGCAGACACTCTAACCCGCTTTTTTGTCCTATTTTTTTGTATTGTAAGAGCATATTTATTAAAAATAAGCATATGTTTGTGTGGTAAATTAAAACATACGTTACCGTTGACGTGTTATTTTTTTCAACAACAACGTCACTGCACCCTCATATTTTGTGGTCTGATAATGGTTTATTCCCCGCAGAAATTAAATTCGCTCAGTGTTCATGAAAATTAAGCTACTCTCACTTTTTGTCTCAAAGACATTTAAGCTATGAATTAAATTCATGCGCTACAATCTAGTTTAATTTCTCTACTTTGGGAACGCTGCAGTGTCGCTTCTGAGGTGAGTGCTAAATATATGAATGAATTATACACAACAAGACTGAATGTCAGTTTACGTTGGTCAAATGATAATGATTATTGCGTATGGAGTATTCAAAATTAAAAATGACAGCTTCAGAAGTAAGCTGCAATACGATATAATCGCTCACAGTTCGTTTAAAATTATTATTGAACACATTCAAATGTTATTCATAACGTTAATTCTTATCAGTGTAACTTATATGTATCAGGATATTTGTTCAAGCGGTTCGTTTGAACTGGTTCACAAATGTCTGAATGATTCGTGTAAAGTCTTTCAGCGAAGTGCTAGAAATTAATTTTAATATTGTTTAATGTAAATACAGGTGATATTTGTGTTCTTGACGACTATGAACTGAGATATATTAGTATAATTTATGAGCCACTCCGGGATGCCAGGGACCGCGTGATGACGTAAATTTCCTTTGGAATGAACTGTTCTAAAGAACCGATTCGCGAAAAGGAGTCATCCTTCCTGTCCCTAAGAATCAATTGTGGGTGATGAGCACTTTTGACTGCAGGATGTCAGTGTTGCAGCCGAACAAGGCTTTGAAAATTAATGTGAAGTCTTGTAAAAAGTGGAGCCCAAGGGCGAATCCTGGAGTGAAGGTTTACCACACACATATTCTCTGAGTGATTTAACCTTGACTGCACAGCAGTAGTGCTTTCTATTTATTTCACGTTAGTGTTTTTCCTTTGCACTATTTTTGTATTTAAGTGACGGCTCTGGGTGGATAGAGCATATTTTGTTAATAAGGAAACTTGACCCGAGGCCAAGATGATATGTTCTAGTTTTTTTCCCCCTTGAACCGTTCATCTACGCTTCAGTTGCCCATTTTACTGAATACAAACTCGTTTAGAGAATTTTTTTTGGATGTCATAGAGGAAAATAAATAATGCCTTAATAGTTTTATTTATTTTTTTTACAGTTATTTCCCCTCTTTTATACAAATATGTGTACTAATGTACTATAATATATGTATATGTGTGTGTAAATATTATATATATTAATTAATTATATCTCCATTATGTTTTTTTTTACACTTTTAAAAACCTTATTCGTCAATGACCCATATATGTATGGGTCATTGACGAATAAGGTTTTTAAAAGTGTAAAAAAACATAATGGAGATATAATTAATATTAATAAGTTTTATTAAGTGTTAACAGTGAAATTATGTGGTTTTTATAATCAATTAACACCGCTTTTGTCATTTTTTTTTTACAAGATGGATAAAATTTGTCACCAAAAAAGTCATTCGGTTTAACCAAAATTTTGGTTTTACCAAATGACTCTGTTTGTTATACCGAATGACAATATTTTCAAACAATGCTAACGTGCTGTTAACTAGCTAGCTAGTTAGTTAGCTTGCTATCTAGCTAGCAAAAGAACAATCAAACATTTTATATATAGTACAAGTTTTAAAAATATTACATTTTCAATGTTTTATAGCAGTTGTACCGAATGACCTGATGTTTCGGGACGTGTGTGAGCAAGTGAAAACATGATTTTTTCTAATAGTTAAAAGAGAGTTAGTTACATTAGTTTATGACTATGTGGTCCTTTGCAGGCGTCTGAATGATGTCACATCCTGTCACAAGATACTGACTGCATGACTTGATCCAAAATGGTCGCTTTAAATTGGTTACTCTGAATGACATCAATGAAATTCATTTTTTCTGACATTATTTCTCATAACAAAGCAACGACTTCTACACATAATTTTAATACCATTTTGCACTATGTTGATATATGATGTTATAAAATCATGCCAGAATATAAAATCTATACATTCATTACATTTTAAGATATTTTAATCACAAATGAAGTGGCTGTATTGGCCTTTGGACGTTAAACCGAATGACCTTTTGACATTTCAAAATCTTTAAAATACCTTTATATATTGGCCTTGTTTGGAAGAACGTGCTTGTGTGTGTGTGCATATCTTTAGTCTCCAAGCCAAGTGAAACAGATCAAATAAGATCATATAATACTGGCATTGTTTTGTTTTAATGTACACATATAGGCTCCTTCTCTTTATGTTGTTCTGACCTGATTCCACAGCAAAGGAAATTGAAAAGGGATTAGTTTAAGCTCAGAGTATGTTTTTGTTATTCCCTGTTAGTTGATAGCCTGGGCGTTATTATCATGTTGACCTTTTTGGACACGATAAGTCCTAAAACATATAAACAAACATGAACAGCTATTCTATGTCATGTCTGTGTATTCTTGCACTAGTGCCACTTTTCTTTGTGGTATTATGACTAAAGTGTTCATTTAAGATGTTATCCAATTTTAGAAAGATGTAAATTCCTTCACAGTCTGCAATTTTTTGTTTGTTTCTGCATTGTTCATGTGCAAGTGATTTGAGTGCTTAAAAAAAAAGCCCTACTAGGTAGTGCACATGCAGTGAATGGCATACTTTTGAAGGGCATGTTCTCTCAATTGTGCGCTAGATGCAGCGGAACGCAGAAATTGAAGTATATCCAGGCATAAGAAGTATTTAAATGGAGTAAAGACCCTCAGCACCCCATATGTGGCAAAAAATTGTCCACTCTTTAGTTGAGTATTAGTGCTGATGTCAGTTCTGAAATCATCCTCCACAGTGTTGGGAAATGTGGGATCTGTCTGGATGTCATAACACAGTCCGAGTCCATGACTTCATGGTCTCCTCTATCTCTTCTGGTTGTGTTTTGTGAATTTCCAGGATGACTGCTGCTCCGTGCCGCAAGTCAAATTCCAATGTAGGAATTTAGTCAGTGGTGAGTAGATGTCTACTCTGTAGGGGAACTGTTACTGTTAAGTAAAGATTAAGATGTATGTAGTCTGTGTATTCTCTGTATTTCTCAAACCACACACTCTTTCTCACACACACACACACACACACACACACACACACACACACACACACACACACACACACACACACACACACACACACACACACACACACACACACACACACACAACCACAGACTAGCCACTGGGTCCTAAGCCAGTTAGTTTGCAAACCATGTGAAGCACCACAGTCTCTCTCTCAGTGATAGTTGACAGTCTGACTGCCTCAAGGCTCCAGTGAATATAAAATGATCATATGCTCAGCAGAGTTGAGAGGATTAGACCAAGCATCTGAGACATTTTGGGTTCTTAGAGTGGTCTCATAAAATTTCCTAAAACCCTAAATGTTTCTGATCATTTTAATAAATCTGGGTGATTTCTTCATTTTGGAAAAGTGTTTAAATATTTTGAATAGGTTGTGTCGACGTATAAATAAGAGGTCTAGATGATTTCACAGTAGCTGATTGGTTGTTAACAAGACATAAACACACAATAGCCACTGCAGAATATGATGCTGACTGTGACACTGTTCCCTTTGACCCATATAATGTTTCATGTGTTCTGTGTTTTCTGTGGCCTAAATGAAATCAGCTTGTATTTTTTTTGGCATTCACCATTAATTACACATGATGTTTTTGTATAATACTTTTACTCATTGTATAATATTTTTACTCCTCTCATGGAATAGAATATAGACATCTTGAACCAATGTTTTTTTTACCTCTCCTATAAGCTTGCTGTATGAAACTTACAGTGACACAGCATGTGATTCATTTCTCTCAGTCTTTTTGACCACAACCCCTGTATTAAGTTTATTATGGACTTCAGAAATGGTTGCTAATGTAAATCAACAAATGTTTGCAACCTATATTTAACTTCTAGTGTGTATACTTGTCTATTGTTGACTTTTATAATAAAGTGCTTGTGTTTTTCTTCATTTGTAAATCAGATGAAAGCATCTGCTAAATTAATAAATTTAAATATTTTATTTTATTTAGAGAAAAACATCCCTACATCATATTTACACAGTAATAGCACTGAAATTACAGAAATATGAAATTCTGGCATGCTCAACAAATATGATCAACCATACAAACAGTTAGAGGTTCCATCGAACGTTTTTTTTTTTACAAGATGTAATATAAGTCTAAGGTGTCCCCTGAAAGTGTCTGTGAAGTTTCAGCTCAAAATACCCCATAGTTGTTTTTTTTAATAAATTTTTTTAACTGCCTATTTTGGGGCATCATTAAATATAAGCCAATGTATGCTGCGCGGCCCCTTTAAATCTCGTGCTCTCCGCCCACGGGGCTCGCGCTTGCATTAAACAGTGCATAAACAAAGTTTACACAGCTAATATAACCCTCAAATGGATCTTTAGTGTTCGTCATGTATGTAGCATACATGCGTTGGATATGTGAGTATTGTATTTATTTGGTTGTTTACATTTGATTCTGAATGAATTTAAGGCTGTGCTCCGTGGCTAATGGCTAATGCTACACTGTTGGAGAGATTTATAAAGAATGAAGTTGTGTTAATGAATTATACAGACTGCAAGTGTTTAATAATGAAAATAGCGACGGCTCTTGTCTCCGTGAATACAGTAAGAAACAATGATAACTTTAACCACATTTAACAGTACATTAGCAACATGCTAACGAAACATTTAGAAAGACAATTTACAAATATCACTAAAAATATCATGATATCATGGATCATGTCACTTATTATTGCTCCATCTGCCATTTTTTGCTATTCTTGCTTGCTTACCTAGTCTGATGATTCAGCTGTGCTGCTCCAGACGTTACTGGCTGCCCTTGTCTAATGCCTTTCATAATGTTGGGAACATGAGCTGGCATATGCAAATATTGGGGGCGTACATATAAATGATCCCGACTGTTATGTAACAGTCGGTGTTATGTTGAGATTCGCCTGTTCTTCGGAAATCTTTTAAACAAATTTGATTTATATAAGAAGGAGGAAACAATGGAGTTTGAGACTCACTGTATGTCATTTTCATGTACTGAACTCTTGTTATTTAACTATGCCAAGATAAATTCAATTTTTAATTCTAGGGCACCTTTAAAGTCTGTTATTTTTATCTCTTTTATCGCTTTTGACCCATAAGAAGTTTGCCACATCAACCGCCCACATGCATTTACTAAATACAGCTTCCTCAAGTTTGGACTTAAGAACGTGATCAAGCTTTTCCCTTTTCCTCACACACTCTTCTAAATCTCCAGTTTTTTTTTCTCTCTGAGGAATGTGAGTTGGCTCTTTCCAACCTCTCCCTAGAAAGTGCCCTCCCAAGATAAACAGCGCTAGTCCAGCCAGCCCTCCGCCCTTCCCAGAGGGCTGTGTTTCCCTCCAGCACGTGAGCGAGTGGATTTGGCCTCCTTCCCTGTATGGCACTGCGACTGAGTTCACTAACCTCTGGCCTGATCTCCCTTTCTCCATGCATTGATTGGCTCAGGTGCTCTTGTTTTTTGCGTAACCTCTCCTAATCTATGGTATTGACTTGGTTGGCCTCTATAGCAAACAGTTTAACCTTTTCTTAGTGTGTGCGTGTGTTGAAGCAGGTGCTATTTCAGGCAATCCTTTCATTGCCGCCCACTTATAACCGGCCTACACAGAATTCAGTACTCTCCATATTTCTGCATAAATTGGAAATTACCCTTCCATTCTGCAGAATTTCATGCAAAAAATTGCACAGATTCCGTAAGAACCTGCTTTTAACGCTGCTTTTGAATTCAGAGGGAATTGGACTGGTATCTGTCTCTATTCTAGCCTCTGATAAAGAATGTAACCCACATGCAAATTTGAACCGCTTATTCAAATGCAGCTAAATATGTAAACAGCTTGTTATGGTAGGTGACCTCACTTTGGTTTTATTGAGTCAGATTCATCACTGTTTGTTTAATCAGTAGATCAGGCATGTTCATGTACACGTTCACGGTGTATTTGTGATGATTTAGTGGTGTGAAAGCCCGTTTGGACATGTCTGTCTGTAATATGAGTTGTAAAAGGAGATGTTCGTATTTGACCCTTTGAATATGTGTGTGTGTGTGTGTGTGTCTCGCTCAGAGCCTACAGCATGGTCTGTGATCTTCAGAATGAAAGATGGGCAGCAGTAGTAATCCTGCACTGCTTCATAATCCTCCTTTTCAAAGACACTGCCATTCTTCAGCAGCTCAGATGAGCACCCAAACAGATCAGTGCTGACAGCATTACCAATGTGGCACACAGGGCAGCCAGGCTCTTAGACATTAGCGTTGATCCTGCAGCGTAAGCAGCATCAATGTAAACACTTCAGAAACTTGGGAAGGGGGGAAGTTACGACGTGAAGGTGAAAGATCAGAGGTCTTCTGCATGGAGTTCGAAGATATGTATAGATGTAGAAAAGGAAATCTGATGACAGATGTTAGAAGAACTCAATGTTCATTTACTTTGATGTTATGAAAGTGCTGCATTCAAATAATAATTACATAATGTGATAAACTAGTCTAGCCCATGTCAGCAATTCAGACTAGAGTTTGATTAATGTGAAGGACTCTGAATACCATTTATATGCACACCCTATATTTAAACTATATAATAAATAAATATGATTAAGTAATCAAATTATTGGTGTTACTTAAAACACAGTCCGCTGTTTTAGTGCATTTGATGTTGTTTTTTTTTTTTTTTTTTTTTATCAATTTAATTTTAAAGAAATAGTTCACCCAAAATGAAAATTCAGTGCTCAACGCTAAGGATTTTTTTCTACTGTCCCGGTCGGGCCACTACAAAAAACTAATAAAAGTAAAAGACAAGAGGGCTTATAAAATAATGGGCCTATAAAATAAGCATAGGTATTGTTTTTGTTGTCTTTTTTACATTTAACCTCAATAAATAGGGTTATGACACCAAAAGCTACTAGAAAAACTCGCTTGTTTTTTAAATATTGTTAGACAAATAAACTAATTAATAAAATGGTAACAAATATTAAAATTACGAGTAATGGCACAAATAAATATAACAGAAACATATAAATAAAAAGTAAATTTTGCTTTTCAAGTTTTTCATGTAGGTTTAAACAGGAGATTTTCAGGTACAGAAATTGTAATATCTATATATAACTATAGATTAAACTTTTTTAATCAGTCGAGAGCAGTTATGCATAAATAATGTTTTGGAATGTCGAAAATATAAAACATTAAATACTGTTATTTGAAATTTAAAAAATGAAGACACTTTAAATGTGAAATTAAACCCGCCAGTAGGTGGCAGCGAACCATTGTTAATGAGCGAATCATTGAGATTCAACCGATTCATTAAACCGGGTGATTCATTCAGGAAGTGTTGCTCAGAGACGCAAAACAATTATGTGGACTTTGGAACTATTTTCGTTGGCGAAATACAGCAAAACAGACGATTTAGTTCTTGTTCATTAAACTGTACGCTGAATAAAATCAATATCACATTTGTAATTATGCTAATATTTGGAGAAAAACAGCGCTCTTTGTGTAATATTGGTTAACTATATTAAATGATAGCTATAAATATAACATTATATATACAGGGGCCCTTATCTTGAGTTCTGGTGCATTCTTAACGTATTTTAATAGACTAAATCACGCAGTGAAAGCATGCAATCCAATAGCACGCGCAGTAGTCTAACCTGCTAGACGTAGTGTACGCGTGCACTCAATGGGTGTGTTTTTGTTTGTTTTTTGTAAAGTGAGGGACATAATCGATAATGTCAGATCGTTAAATCAACAATTACGATATCATAGATGATATATATCGCACATATATGTATATATTGGCCCGATCGGGCAAGTTACCATTCCGTCTACTGTCCCGAGCATCGTTCACACTGGCCCCGGGCCATCGGGCAGTCCTTATTGTCGAGCCCTGAAATTATCCCATGATTTATTCACCCTCAAGCCATCCTATAGGTGAATATGACTTTCTTCTTTCAGCTGAACACAATCAGAGATATTAAATAATATCCTGGCTCGTCCAAGCTTTGTAATGACATTAAACAGCGCCCAAGCTTTTGAAGCTCCAAAAAGCGCATCCATATTGGATCATTTTCATTTTTTGGTGTACTATTTCCTTTTAATTTTTTTTCTAGTTTTATGTATTTTACATTGATGATAACAGAGACCGAAATTAGGACTTCTGATATACAAACCATTAACAAAGTAGCGCTTGCTTACCATTTTGAATATCGATCACGCTGATTACTTTATTCATTCCAGTCGGCTCATGTTATTATGAAAATATTCACACATTGGAACGCTCAGGTAAAATTAGAACAGCCTTCTGTCTATGCTGTCTGACTTTTTTTGCTCGCTTTCATCACTTTTGCTTTTATTCTTGTGCACTGACTTGTTCTCTCTCTGTTGATTCAACATGCTCAATCAGCCAAAAAGCCCCAATGGGGTCTGTCTAGTCCTGTGAACACACCGCAAAAACTGGCCTGGCCAACTTTTAGAAATGAAATAATCCATGTAAAAATGTGCATTTAAAATTATAGAATTATATAATTGAAACTATAATTAATTATAATTTAAATAAATTTAATTGTAAATATAATATATTATATATATATATATATATATATATATATATATATATATATATATATATATATATATATATATATATATATATATATATATATATATATATATATGGGTCAATGACGTGACGCTCATTTTTTTGTGTCCTTATAGTTTTAGTTAAATTAAAAGGGTAAAAATTGCAAAATAAACTAACAAATTACTTACATACATTCTCTTTTTTGAGGACCAAGTTTAAAATTTCTGGTTTTAATCAATTTTGAGAGAATATTTGGGGATTGATTGCAAAAATGTCAATGTGGTGTAACCGTAAAAACTTAGTATCAAATAATTGATCTTGTTTAAAAAAGGTGAAATTCTCAATAAAACACCATATAAGGTAGTTTGGCATAATCTTACATTAGAACAATTTAATAGTAAATAAAAATAAGTTTAACACCATTGTTCTGAATATTATAAATAATTTGGGGAATCATTGGAGTCAAGTCAAATTCCTGAAGTGTCAAGGTGGTGTAACCACCATTCAAGGAGCCATTTTGTTAATATTGTGCAAGAAAACCATGTGACAGGAAATTATATCACAAAGAGGGACCCCTGGTGACACTAAATGCTGCATGCAAAGGTTAGTAACTGTCTTTAAAATATGAGATAATTTGACATTTTTAGGGTATGGTCAGGTATTCTTAGGTGTACATGTCAAATGGTATGACCCCATGAATACATTGATAATTCATCATTATTATAAAAATGTGTATTGACTTTTTAACTTACAGTTGAAATATTTCCACCAAGGCCATGTGCTTACATAGGTGTCCATGATAATACCTGTCAAATTTGATTTTAAATTGAAATGTCAAGTGGTGTAACCGGTTACACCATTTGACTACTATTACAAGCCTTTCTGTTAGGGGCAAATTTAGTCAAAATCCCTAGTTTATATTGCTGATTAAAGATGTAATATAAACTAAACTACTATTTGGAACTATTTTCAAATGTTCAATGTTTTATTTTTTGAGAAAGTGGTGCTTTATCCACAACTTTATTATTAAAGCTCTGTAATTCAGTAAAATAATATATAATTATGTTGTACAACATTAATGTTTAACATTGAAATGTTTAGCTTCAATATTTCTATTCCATTCACTTAAAAATGTAAGCAATATAAAATCATGGAGTGATTGCTAATGAAAGACAAGTGCGTCAAGCGTATCGTCAACAGCTTTTATTATGCCGCAGTCACTGCTTCTGCTTCTTCAGGTCAAGCGTATGTGATGTAAAGCAGCTCTGTTTTAAAATATTAGACACATTTGTGTGTTCAAATTTGTTATAATGCTACTCTGTGCGTTCACTCGGCAGCTGCCATGAGACACTTGTTGCACACTGCAGTCAACTAGATCCATATTAGGCATGGTAAAACATGGTACTAACAGTAAATCAAGAAAACAAGATTTAAACAATAAGACTAAACGTGTTTAGCTATATAATATGATTAGATTTCTGTCGACAAATGTATCCAAACAGTTGCTCAACTGTCTAATAAAACACATAATATATTAAAGCGTCTTTGGTGTTTCTGTGGTTTCGACAAAATAAAACCGGAAACCGAGATTAACGCGGGTATCATGTCATTGTTAGGCAACGCACGGACATGGCTCGTGTCCTGGTTATTATTTCTCTAGGTTTAAACATTCTTGGAAACATCTGGCATAATATAAGTACACAAGTCAACAAAATATATAAAATTGTCCAAGTGGTTTTTTGATATTTGAATCCAAAAGTCTTACATATTGTGCATTTAACCAAAGACTACAATTTACATCTATAAAATACAATTCATTAAATTTCTAATATTTTATAATTAAAACGACATAACAGAGCCCCTCTTGCCCCAATAGATAAATTGATATAGTTTCAAGCAAGGAAACAGTGGCTCATCACAGAGCACCAGTGAATTCTGATCCTGCTATCAGATATTTTTTTCTTAAGAAATCATCACTTTGATGATTTCTTGTTATCAGATATTGTTCCTTAAAGGGTTAGTTCACCCAAAAATGAAATTTCTGTCATTTATTACTCAATCTCATGTCGTCCCATACATGTAAGACCTTTGTTCATCTTCAGAACACAAATTAAGATATTTTTGATGAAATCTGAGAGGTTTTTTTTAATCTCCCATAGAAAGCAACGAAATGGCCACATTCAAGGTCCAGAAAGGTTGTAGAGCCATTGTTAAAACAGTCAACGTGACTGCAGTGTTTCAACCTGCAATGTTATGAAGAGATGAGAATACTTTTTGTGCGCAAAAACAAAATGAAAATTATGACTATAAACAATCTCTTCCCGTCATTATCCTCACACAGGTGACACAGTAACACAGTGAAGCCTTCCTTCTTTATGTCTGAATGCCAGCTCAGTATTGGCCAAAGCTGATCACGTGATCAGCACAGCGCATGCGTGTGAGACTGACACAGGGCCCGGCCAATAATGAGCCAGTGTTCTGACGTAAAACCTGGAGTTTCTGCACTGTGTTTACCATGTCAACAGCATAGGAGAATGACAGGGAAGAGACAAAATAGTTTAATAAAGATGCTATTTTTGTTTTGTTTTTGCACAAAAAATGTATTCTTGTCTCTTCATAATAAGGTTGAACCATTAAGATTAAGGTTGATCCTTAAGTCACTGCAGTCACGTCGACTGTTTTAACAGTGTCTTTAGTACCTTTCTGGACCTTGAAAGGGGTAATTTCGTTGCTTTATATGGGAGATAAAATTATCTTAATTTGTGTTCTGAAGATGAACGAAGGTCTTGTGGGTGTGAAATGACAAGAGGGTGAGTAATTAATAACAGAAATTTCATTTTTGGGTGAACTAACCCTTTAATTGTAAAATATATGAGACATGATTTCACTGTTCATTACTATGATTATTTCTTGTTGTCAGATGTTGTTTTTCATCACTAAAACCACTTAACTTAACTTGCTGACTGTCATGCTTGATTTTCAGTGTCAATTTCTTCAACAAACAATGGCCTTTGGCTGTAGAAGTAACATGGTCAGGTGGTGTAACTGGTTTGTGTCAATTGGCGTAACCAGTATTTTTCATAAAACATATAATTATTTACAGAAAAATTAATGTGGAATATAATGTAATCATCTAGTTTAGTGTGATAACATGATTTTAAACAATTTTAAAATAATTTGTCAAAGATTATTTAGAAAACAAATGTGTTTTCAGCATGTGTCCCACCAATTATTGCAAAAACACGTTAAAATTTAAATTTAGAGATAACTCTAATAAAATTATTTTTCATTTGATATTTTAAATTGAAGTATATATTTCTATAAGTGAGCTTACATGCCATCTATGTGGATAACATATTTAATATTTCTCATTCTTTGGCGGTTACACCATTTGACATTTTTAGGTACATTCATTCTTAACTTTAGTTAAAAATTGTGCTAATGTAATTTTTATCAACATAAAATCAACTTGGACACAATATATACATTTTAACGTACCTGATGCATGCTTTTAAAACAGGTTTTTAAAATATTTTTTAATTTCTCATCTTGCCGCACCATATTTGTCACTGACCCATATATATATATATATATATATATATATATATAAAGATATATATATAATATGTATACCAAATCCAATCCATATCAATCTTAATAACTACTATTAATATTGTTTTTAATCATTTACACTTATAATATTTCACTTATAAATGATTAAAAACAATATTAATAGTAGTTATTAAGATTGATATGGATTGGAATTGGTAAAATGTGCTTGGGAAAAAAAAAATTGATCAGAAAATCATCTTGCCTAATAATTCTGCACACAGTTTCAAATTTATTATATATGTAGTGCAGGGTAAGTGTTGAAAAATTCCTTGTTGCTTCTTATCATCATCTTTATCACATTATCACTGTGTTTTCAGTCAATGTAATCATTGTTTATTGACAGTAAAATGTTGCAACATCTTGAATTTAGCCTCCTTTATTTTCACAAGCCAGGGGTGCACATCTGTGTCGCAAATGTGACAAGCAACTCAGTGTGTAGTAGATATACTTCAGATACCTGTATAGACAGTGTTTACACACACTGCTTATTAATCATCAGTCTAAGATTTTATCGATTAAAATTATGCACAACAATTCATTGTCAATCTGTCATTATTACCCCTATATTTCAGACTTTTGGTAGCATCTGCCCGATTCACTTCCCTCAAAACACACAGCAGCCATTCCCATAGAGATCTGTTACCATAGCCACAGGCACACATTCTGTGGGTATTGTGTTTATGGTGGGACTCAGGTATGCCCCCTTGGCATGAGGGTGTGGGTTTCAAAGGCAGCCAAATGGAGAGGGATGGGGTAAGAGTACACACCTGGACATGACTGAATGAATAGACCCAGAGATGAAGAGCTATTATGGTCAAACTTGTTTGTTTGTTGTGCAGCTGGATGGCAGATGTTATCTGTTTCCAGGAGAACATTCACCTTCACACAATGGTGGTCTGCCAAACCACACTTCATTCAACCACTCCTTAAATAATCCGGTTTATCCTACTTAAGATGGAGAGGTGGAGTCTTCAAAGTGAGTTTGAGGTGTCTAACACTGGTGTGTCAGTGAAAATAAAGTGTTGTTTCACAACTTTCATTCTTTTCTGTCCCTCTGAGTTGGATACAGTCCACTCCCTGCTCTTACGGGATTTTACGGGATGAACTTGTTTTTTGAGGGCGACGCTAAAACCAGACTCATATTCTGAGAGCCGAGAAACCACAAATTCTTCTTAGCAGTCTGCTTCCAAGAACAGAAACAGTCATACTAGATGATTCTCTCCAGTCTTTCTCAGGTAATTCCTTCCTGAAATTGTCCAACTGGATGATGGGATATCCTTATGACCACTACTGCTTGTCTTTCTGTTTTCTGAAGAGCTCTGTTTACTTTGATCAAGCCGACGGGACACTCTTGTATCACTTCCTCTTGTAGTCTAGGTGGAATGTGGGAAAAGATTATTAAGAGGTGTTTTGGGAAATGACTGCCACAAATATCCATCCAGGAGGTGAACTCCAGTCGGAAGCAAAAGCTCCAATCGGAAACCACTCGAGACCAAGAATAGGCAAAGGATTTGTGGTGGAAATATGGTAGAAATATGGTGGTGCATGATTTAATTCATTTGGTCATTTGTCCGTAGGGAAGTGTTGTGCTTCCTGCTTGTATTTCTCCAGCCCTGCTCTTCCTAAGAGTTGGCTGGGAGGAGCTATGTGGGGAAGAGGGAGGAGGAGAACTATTTGAGTTGCCATCTCAGTTGCGCTCACACACACAGACTTGAACACACATTCACTGGAGCACTGACTCTCTGCTGAGCTCCGTTCTTCAAAAGGCTCTGCAGTTTGAGAGCTTCATCCTGCTCTTGGAAAACACTTGTCCCGGTAAGTTAAGCAGCCTGTAACAGAGATGGTCCAATAATCTATATACAAATGGATTTGTTAAATTCTTTCTGAAGTTAGTATGTGTTGAACTCTGGCTTTGTATTAGTTGTCTTCTTTTTATCTCTCGGTCTTCTTAAGATACTTTATTATCATTAATTGTATTGGCAATAACAGTGAAACTCATGTATAAGTCATGCCCTCTCATTTCATCATTCATTTATGAAGGATGTGAGTCTCTAATGAGTCTAATTTGAGTGTGCTTTGACTGGACTGATTACCTAGTAGGACGTAATGGTTGTTTATATGGGATCAGTAAGAATCGTGTGAGTGTAGGGTGATTGAGTTCAGGTTTTAGGCAAATAAAATACAGATAAACTCCTTGTATTTTCCCATCCCATTAAGGCTTTTATTATATTCGTTAAAACACTGGATGACTGTCGTTTTGCATTTATGAGCGCAGTTATTAGATTGTGTTGGTTTTTGTGGGTGTTAAATGTTGTTTTGTGCCATTGTTAGGCATGTGCCAATATTAACATTCTGGCTGATATTTATTTATTATAATAGCTGATATTTGGCTGAATATTATATGATATTAAAGTTTTTTTTCTTTGTTTTTTTGTTGTTGTTGTTTTCTTACTATTTGTACTATTTTGTCTAAATTAATATATATGAAAAATGGATATTGAACATTATAATCTACAAATAATTTAATGTTATGGCTAATGGCTGATATTAAAGTCTATACTACTTTGTTAAAAAATAAAATAAAACACTAAAAAACAAGTGAATTTAGGCATCACAGCATTCTAATGTACAGTATAAAAATGGACGTGTTTTGAGATTTGCTACAGATTACATTTAAGTGTTAAATTATTAGTGATTTTAAAAATGAACTTTAAGTGAGCTTTAGATGGCAGCAAAGGCAATCTAACTGTAAAAATAGAAGATGAGCATGCAAAATTACATATCAAGTATTGAACAATTTCGATGAATAAAAAAAAATTACTGTGCATCAATTGACCAGATGGATAGTGTCAAAACAATAGTGTCTATGAAATGAGGAACTGAGTGCAAGTAATAACAACTGTGAGGCATTTCTGTGTCATATTGTCTGCATATTCATGCAGAAAAAGATCTCTATCTCTCCCTCTCTGAGATCCATTAACATTCCTGGCTTAGTTATTGGTCAAACTGGGTTAATAGGTGACCTCTGCTTGTGTATGTTTTGAGGCTGTGTTTGTGTTGTGCTCTAGTTTTTGTAAACGTAGTTACTACTTGTTTGTTGTTCTTTTGTTTCGATGTGTGTGTGTGTGTGTGTGTGTGTGTGTGTGTGTGTGTGTGTGTGTGTGTGTGTGTGTGTGTGTGTGTGTGACTGTGGGAAAGCGGAATTGGTAGCTGCGGTGGAAGAAGGTAAAAACAACACTCTGGGCTGAGGCTTAAACCATCTCATCTTTGTGATTACACACTCTGTTCACATGTATATGCTTTTGTGTGTCTGTTAGCGTCCTTGTCCTTTGCAGACACCTAGCAGGCTGTAATTCTGTGCAGATGTGAGTGTGTATGTGCGTTTTGTGTTTAAATGTGTGAGTGACATTACTCTGCATTACTTTGTCAGGCCTGAGGCAGGCAACAGGGTCAGGGTCCATTTAAAGGACCTGGGGGTCATGGATTCCTGAGATGAGTCTGACATGTACAATGTTGCCATGGTTGTAATTAGGGGATGATCAGGCCAGTTTACTTGATCAATATGACAGCAAGTTGCATCTCTCTTTTTACCGCTGACAGTTCTGTTAGGATGTTTCCAAGGTGATTGAACAGTACTGGTTTGAGAGTTTAAAGTGACCTCTGACACCACAGTTTCCGTCCTCAAATGTGCAGCTGGTACTGCAGAGCTTTATCCAGGGGAAATGGTAAATCACTAATAATCATGTAAGTGACAGATCACCCAGGCCTCTGGGGTCAGATACATCTGTGCTGCCTGAGTGTCTTGATCTGCTGTGACGTTTAACCCTGATCTGTAAACTCCAGGGATCTGATTTGATCTAATATGTTTTTCTTTTATTTGAAGTTTTAAAGTGACTGATGAAGGGAAATGTGGGGAGTTTAAGGTAACACTGTGGCTGGCCCATGAAGTACTTTTTGCTCTCATCTGATTATCTTATTATAGTCAACATGAGAGATGGAGGAAGAGACTGATCACATTCTCTGCTTGTAACACGATCTCTAACACGCCTCTGTGACACATAACCATTATTATGTTAAGCTTTTGTATGTTTTTCAGCTGATGATAAATTGGTATTTGGGGCAAGCCAATTAATCATTATAACTTAATAACCTAATGTTCAGCCATTTTGATTTGTCTCTCCAATTTTTCTTTTTATATTATTTATACCATTTTAGGCATAAAATCAATATACCCAAATGATATAAATATTACAATTTTTTTTTTTAAATATCTGATTAATAAATATAATTATACATCATAATAAAACCATTCTTAAATTAAATATATTGATAAAAAATAATGTCCTTTTTTATTATCATTTTTAATAAACTGCCTTTCTGCTGTTTTTAATAATGTAAGGCTTTTAAAACATTTTTCACATAATGTAGAACAGCCTACATGGATACTTTCACTATATTTGTTGTCATAACCTTCAATTTGCACAATTTTTGGAGGACAACACTGTTTTTATTTGATTAACCAAAGAAATGCTTGACATTAATTGATTACCAAAGTAATTTTTTGGTAAATAATTCTAGAAATGCTATAATCATTATTTAAAAACAAAAGAAGTCTGTTATGCCCCCATTTAATTGGGTAAACTATAAGTGTAAGAAATGGCACTAAGGGCAACTGTATGTACATCTCTTCAGGGATCCACATATTGGCTGTAATAATAAATGGGAGATGAAAGATGATATTATCCTGAGGGCTCATTCAGATATTCAGTGTTGTTTCCTGGTCTAACTGTGGGATGTTTAGTACAATACCAGCTCTGTCTAATGATGTTATGTTGAGAGGTCATCCTGGCCTGCTGTGGATGGAGGGGAAACAGCTGTGCTTTGCTTTGCCACACAGTGAGAAGAGAAGGCTGTTTAAAACCATTTATAACCAGCTCTCCCTCACCGAAAGAGCTTTGTGGTGGTTATGGATGGAGGCGGTGTGAAAGGTTATCAGGCTAAAGGCTTGAAACCTCTGGGGCGTCTTTATCGCGGTCGCTGAGGTGAGTTGAGTGAGAGGTGCGACTCTGTCAATGCAGTAAAAACCGCCAGGGAAAACCCTTGGGAATGATGCTAGTTAGCTTGTACTTACACCTAACACCTACAGTGTAGTGCAAGAGGTCAAATCTTTAAGTAAGCGGTCCCACAAATGAGGTTCATCTGTTGGCCACAGCCACTCAGATTCACTCTAAATGCAGCTGAAACGAGCCGTTATCAATAAATCAATTGAGAACTGTCACATAAAAGCACTTAAAATACATATCTACTTGTTGTTGAATAGGGGGTCTCATCCAGAATTCATCTTATCTGACTCTTCTGATCAGTTTCTTCATTTGGTGTCATGCAGAAAATGACCCTGCAGAGGTAATATTTACCTCACCGTGTCTCTTTACTACAGAGGGTTGTGATGGTCTCTACCTGAGTTCACATTCCTTCTCTTTTTTCATTACATAACTTCCGCTTATGTCAGCAGGATGGCTCATGTTCCCAGTTTGGAGGGATTCCTGAATTCTGTTATTACTCATAGTGACGTCAGGTCTTCTATGCTCAATCCTCGCTCAGTACCTGAGAAGATTCACAGGAACTTCCTGGAATATTGACACGTTAATAGCTTTGCACAGGTGACTCAGCCTCAGAGTGAATCCCTCTGGGCTGCTAGGAGCAGGAAATGTTGGTTTTGATCTATTTAGAGCTGTCAGTCTCCAATCACAAAGGCCTCACATAGACAATCTGACATCCAGGAGCTTCGCATCAGTGCTTCAAGCCTGGCAACTGTACAACTAGGACAGTCATCACCAATACTATTCTTCCCTTCCATAGCGGAGCACAGTAACTATACATTTTGTCAAAATTAGGACAGTTTTGGGTCACTTCTGACTGAAATTTGGTCTCTTAGACTAATCTATCTAGAGATAAAAGAGTAAAAATTAATAATGAATTAATCAAAATTATATGGAAAGCTATTCATTTTGTGTGTTCTTCATTAAAAATTGATGGAAATGAATCTGAATAATTTTTAAAGAATTTTAATTGAATTGTTAAATGTTAAAATTATAATAATATAATTATATGTATTAACCAACAGTAATATTAATTATAGTAATAATTTTATGTTAATTTAAATAAATTTAAGTCATCATGTGGCCTGCTTGAAAGTTTGAGGCCCCATTATTGTGGGCCCCAGCCCTCTTGTTGAGAACCAGACTGCTTAAAGTTCAATTTTAAGTGAAGTTGCATTTTGGCACATAACATGAATGGTGCCTCAAATGGTGCAGTTTGTTAAGGAAAGATGTGATGTCATGTTTCTAGCTGAACTGGTCTTATTTTTATCTGGAAGATAAAAAGTGTCAAAATATAATGGGCATTAAAAGAGGAACCATGTCTAAGGACGTTGGTGCCGATAGCCTCGTGGGCAGCACGCCGATATATAGTGCTGTTGTGCTTCAGGCAACCTGAGTTCGAGTCCTAGCTCGTGGATCTTTCCCAATCCCGTCCCCCCCAAGGACCTGATTCATAGAGACTGGGCTTTTTTGATTTGAGTCAGTAAGCAACCTAGCAACCCTCCAGAACATAGCAACACCTTGACATTGTGGTGATGAGATTTGCTTTGGCAAGCAACACTCACATTATCTTTATAAACTTAATTTATTTTGTCTTTTTTGTGTAAATTTTTAATGCATTTAATATTAAAAACATCTATCAACTATCTCACTCTTTATCTCTGTTTTTTAGATATCTATCACAACCCACATCTCTCTCTCTTTCACTCGCTCACTTACTTTCTCTGTCTTTCATTTTTCTCTTCCATATTTTTATTTTCCTCTGTCACGTGTATCTCTTGTGTCGGGCCTGTTGTCGCAGCAGTAATTGATAGATATCCTTAAAGTAGCAGATCCCTTTCAGTCACGCAGAATTCCCCTCTAATTACATTGCGGAGTTTCTTTCAGCCGAAATTGGTGAGGTCATTTTTTACTTTGTCCCTGCAGCTGTAGACCGCCGCGCTCGACCAGCCCTCACCCAATCCCCCAGTGGTTTTTGGATTAGCTTATTTGCATCACATTTTCCTCCACGTAGTGTACTATCATTAAATCATTAAACTTTAATAAAATGAACATCGGAAATTTATACATCCATTTAGGTTTAAAAACACCCACAAAAAGAGCACTGTTATATGCTATGCTCAAGCCGTTAGCAAACATTTTCCATTCTCGTTTTTTGCGGCTTCACCAACAGTCCAGTACACCACTAAACGCTGTGGGGAACATTACATCAGCTCTCAGAAATCAAGACCAGATCTTTATTTTGTGCCCAGAAAGGTTTGCTTTGGAGATGCCTGTGTGTTTCTGTGGTTGTGGCAGTCTGCCGTGGGTGTGTATGGCTCTAAGTGTGTGTATTCCTGGCTCTCCCCACGTCCTCAGTGTTCTGGGTCCAGTTGGCTCACTACTGAAATGCTTCTGTTATCTCAATCAGTTCACACCACGGTTGTGCCCAAAGCTGGGCTGTTCGTGCCACCTTCACCCTTGTGACCCTCACATTCCACTGTGTGTGTCTGCTTCTGTTTGGGGATATTATTTTACATGAGAAGTAAACACGTTAATGGTTTTGGGATCACTGTGTGCTGTAAGATGAGTGTGATTTCCACTCCTGTTGGACAGAGTATATCATTGCTCTAAACAGTGGTTCTCAGGTGGGTTGCAACCCAAAATTGGGAACCAAACTCTGCTTATTACAGTCTGCACAGGAGAACTGTATTTTTACTCATTCAAAGATCAGGTTCAGACCTTTACACTCTTGATTTAATAACACTGTTAACTGTCGCAAATCTCAAAATATAATTTTTTCATAAAAAAGTTCATATAATATGATACCTGAATTCACTTGTAGCATTTAAATGGACTTTTAGTGTATTCGTTTTAACAAGATAGTGTACACTTTTAATTTCAACAATTAAATGTTATCTGCCATACAGTGAAAATACTGGTAACTATAATAATGTTTCCAATAACAGTATATAGTTTAAGTGGGAACCACAGGCCTATGCTACATCTGCTGTATGCTGCTTGCGTTCTTATCTCACACAGGTATCAGGCAGTTAAATATTTTTGAGAGGGGGCTCTGATGACTTAACAAGCCTAGAATGTGCGTTTACATGGTGAATTGTATTACGATTACAATTGGTTTAAAAGTCCAATCCAGATGAAAATGCTCCATATAAACACCTCAATTGGAATGAAAATGCCCAAACTCATTGGAATTTCATTCGAGTTGAAAGGGGTGGAATAAACCTTTTCTAATCTGTTTGATAGGACATGTAAACACTTGACCGGATTGAAAACCGAAACTGGAAAGTTTTGTTCATGTGCAATGACGTAGAAATGGCGTAATGACATACTGACGGAACGATCTGATGTTGTTGTTGTTGAGTATAATAATTACTGTAGTGTCAATATAAATTTCTCTTTTGACTCATCGTCTGTGAAGTGGTGCAGGATAGCGTTGTCCCACAAGTGCTTGCTTCGGACTGCAGGCACATTGTTTTGGGCACAGGAATGGGCATCTTTACTGCTTGATTAATATAAGCTTCTCGTGTGCTCATTGTCTCCTAATTGGGACCCAAAATAGATAAATAATAAGTCTGCTTTTTACAACAAAGAAAATGAGGATGCTATTATGCGCCAAAACAGCAGGAAACTATAAACATTACTATATACTATAAATAAACATATACATGTCAAACAATTAAATCCGTGACATATACATTTAAAACATGTGACATGTAAACTAGCTCATCAACCTGATAATTTTATATAGTTTTCATGTAAACACTATGTTTAAATTCATTTGAATTAATTCCGATTTGAAACAAAAAGTGTCCATGTAAACATGGCTATTGTTATCCATATTTGTCTATGTAAGCCCTCATGCTTGTGGTCGATGGTCCCTGTGGAAGAGCTTTCCTCCATGTTGGTGTCTGGTAAAGGCCAGTGTAGCACTAGGGAATACAGAGATGTGGAGGGGAAGGAATGATGATCCATTTTGGCTTTTGGACACTAGAGCTGCCTCACCCTTAGCAGCATGGCAGGGTCCTAAGCAACTGTGCCTTCTATTAAAAGCCTGGCCATTGAGAGACAGCTGTGTGTGTGTGTGTGTGTGTGTGTGTGTGTGTGTGTGTGTGTGTGTGTGTGTGTGTGTGTGTGTGTGTGTGTGTGTGTGTGTGTGTGTGTGTGTGTGTGTGTGTGTGTGTGTGTGTGTGTGTGTGTGTGTGTGTGTGTGTGTGTGTGTGTGTAGATCATCATCTAAATGCACCACAGAATTTGACCTGGATAAGCATTTATTCCATTACTCTGTCCATAAGCCTCTTATAAGACACAATAATAGATAGAGGCATGCCAAGCATGTTTAAATGTTTCTATTTCCACAACACAAGACATTTCTCAGTCCCATTGAACCTACTTTTAATGTACCTGTCAGTCTGCTGTCTCAGTCTTGTAATCACCTATGAGTCAGAGTCCCGAATCTGAATGATGCAAAAACCACAATGGAATCATTAGTGGTCACAGTAATGTTTTTAATCCTGTATCCAAAGCAAATTCACAAAGTTTTACTTAGGGCCCCCAGAAGTGTAGGACCAGCACTGGCTAAAGGTATAATAATGAGGATATGGAAAGTTGTACCAAAATAATTAGGTAGGAAATAAAAATAAAAAGTTTGCAATATACAACAAAAAAATAACTGGAAGCGGATGACACCAAAAGCCAGACAGACAAATTAGATGTGTTCGACTTGAAGTGGCACTGTGCAGAACGGTTGGTGTATGACATCAAAATACTGTGAGAGCAATTTGGAAGCAGACAGAGCCATCTGTTCTCTAATTGCTCTCGCGGTACTTTGATGTCATACACCAATCGTTGTTCAAGTCGAACACACCTATTGAATTGGCTGTGGCTGTTTTACGATAAAAATAAGATGGATACAAACATTACAATTGCACATAAGGCCAATCTTATTATAATAATGCTATAATAATAACTTTTAAATGGCATTATCAGTGTTTCCCACAGGATTTTGGGAGACTGTGGTGGGTGGACGTCGGTTCCTCTAGGGGGGTCCGGGGGCATGCCCCCCGGAGGAAAATTTTGTAAATTTTTAATTTAAATGCATAAATCTGGTGTATTCTGAGAGCAAAATTACGTGACTAGATCAATAAAGAAATTTGTTCTCTTGTAAACAATTTTGTGCTCTAAAAGTAATTTATTTATTTGTGATGGTGGGGCACATTAGTCATGTACACAACATATAGTAGGCTAAATGATAGTTCATAAGTGGTCAAACATGTAGAGTACACATTTAAACCATTAAAAATATGTAGCAAAAGAAGTTACCTTTGTTGAATTAATTTATTAGTGGGAGCCTGTATCTTTGATTTGTTAACCAATCCAGAATGCACTAAACACACCATCTCATTATAGAGAAAAATAACAAATGAATAAAAATATATTCATAAGCTGACCAATAAATAAATAAGTAAATTAGGCGAGTTAATAATTCAGCAGCAAAAAAATATTCTAGCCTAAAAACTTTGCACAGTAATTTTATAAATCCAAATGTTAATAAAAAGTTTAAAATTACTATTTGTATTCTGAAATGAAAAAAAACATTTATATTAGATTTATATGTAAATAATTAAATGTTTTTATATTAATGTAACATTAAAAGGCGCTTATTTTAAATGTATTGTGCAGCTTTTTAATGGGGCAACAAGCTATAGATACGACAGTACAAAATAGGCTATTAATAATCTTTCAGTGTGCAAAACCATGATGATATGAAACGCTTCAAAACAACAGCAAAAAAACCGCTAATGCACATCCCGGGTGCAGAATGATGTGCTTGAAGCAATATCGAGTCAGAGCGCGCAGTTGTGCTGCGCATTGAAAAGTTCACGGTACAAAGAGAATCCCTGTGTACATCTGACTGTATCTAACAGTTTATTAATCATTTGTTTCTTTCATTTTTAAATTCCAGTTATTGTGCGTGTGACACAAATTCATAGTCCTTGTGTTGTGCGATCTAACAGACATCCTGTAGTCAGTATGATGACATCGTTCAGAAACAGCAATAAACTCCAGCAAGATAAAGTAATTTTATGCAAATCCACAGCTCTTTATCTACATATCAAGTATTATAATGGGAATATATCATATTGGAGAATTTACCGTGCTGACTGTCGTTACCGAACGCGACGCGCTGTTTAAATGCTGAATGATTGACAGCTGTAGCGGAGGGAAGACGAGTTTCTCACCGTGAACTTATCGATGTATATTTCTTCTGTCCCTCACATGAAGCTATGGAATGGCTTCAGATGACTTTGAATATAGTGCACGAAAACTTAATTGGTGCTAGTCTACTTATTTTGCTCTATGACTCCCACTTTTGCCATATAAAAGAGCGCAATTATCAGACGGTAATTTATATATCGCGACAAACCTAATTTCCATTTCATTCTGAGACTGTGGCGGGACAAATTAGAATGTGGCGGGCCGCCACAGTCTAGTCAATGTATGGTAAATACTGCATTATGCAAAAATACATACATGACATGTTTCTACATCAGTTCGTTTTTGGAATATAAACATTTAAACGGTAGCTGTCATAACTTGATTTAATGATGGATTTATTCAAACATGTATTAAATATTGAAGAACAGGTTATGTAAAATTGAAAATAATAAAATAAAGTGCATATATTTATCAAAATGCACCTTTCTTTTTTTGGTTAACGAGTTTTTAAACTAACTAGTTAGTTGTTTGAACTGAGCAGACACTGATCTGTCATGCCACATCAAAAAGCACCAAGATTTTGTTTCATATCAAAAGTAGCAAAGCACAAAGCTATTTGTGAATTAATGGATGGGAGGCACGTTGCACATAATGTTTTTAGTTCATAGATTAAAAGATTGAATCTTGGGATTTAAGAATCGATATTGGTTCATTCAAATGAGAATCGAGAAATCAATATTTTTAACCCAGCCCTAATAATTAGCATGACATGAAAGTTAAAATGATTTACCACTTGAAACCTGTTTTACTTGCGTAATGTGAGAGAAAAAGGATATTTTAAGAGGAAAAATATAGCATGATTCGGTTTCATCCATTGGGATTGGAGTGAATTGTATAAAGTGGGCGTTCCAGACCAAAATCGAGTCAAAATGAATGTGAAATTGTTAAAATAAAAGCTACATGTGATCATACATTCGTCTAGTGACTGCAGCAGGAAAGGAAAGTTGTTTCAGAGGAAGAGCATGCTACTACATTTTAACAGTTTACAAAGCCACACTATTTTTAGTATCTTGAAAAACATTCACTGATAAAATATTCACAATAATACACGAAACATGCATTAAGAAAGCAAATGGGGTCAACGTTGATTTCATGTTAGAAATAATTGCAGTGCAAGCCAAGGAGCTCCTTGGCTTGCACTGCAATTATTTCTATTTATTGTGCAGTCTTTGGGGCAAATGTCAGTAAGGTTATTAACAGTTTTCTCCAAAGGCAATTCACTCTGTTCTGTAATTAGTTTAAAACTATATTTAGGTTATTTTTAAGTGAACTGTTGCCTGGTAAGAGAATATGTCTCAGTATCTTTCTATTGTACTGAGTCTTTTATATCTTATTAGTGGAAGACAGGGAGGGGGAGCGTAACGAGGATGAGGGCCTAGACACAAAGTCATGCTATAAAAAGATTAATTAAAAATGTGTATTTGAATATAATGATGATGATGGTGAGAAATGGCAATGAGCAAGCCTCTCAGCGCATGTGATGATGTAATCCAAACCTTTAATGCAGTAACAAAAAGGAGAACAGGGAAGGGAAAAATTGCCTTCACTCCCCTGACACTGAGGATCAAGAGAATATGAAATGATTATAAGTTGTGAAGACAGAGAGAGTGAGAGAAGAGTCTAAATTTGAGCCAGAACTGATTTGAGAGCAGCTTTCTAGTCTGTGTATAGTCTGAAGGTATATGGAAAAACTAGCTTGTCTGAGTCAAGCTGTGTGGTTGCTCATGAGTGTTTCAGACAGATTTAAATGAGCCTTTGGCTTATATCTAGTCTGAGACCAGAATACAAAACATGATAATCTGCCTATAATGTACTCTAAAGACACTACACAAAGCGCCTTTGTACGCTCTTGAACACTGAACAAGTGGAAAGGAGGGCATTTAAATATTTTCATAAAACACCACTGTTTGATGTAATTGAATGTAAAAGATTGCAGCTGTTCTTTAGCTCTCCCCTTTTCTTTTTCTTTTAAAAGAATCACATTTGAATGAAAATCCAGTAGGAGTGTTTGTTGTGAGTGGGGGGAAGGGTGCAATTGGTCAGAGTTCCAACCCTCAGCCAATCAGAGATCATCTGCTGGCTTACTCCTTTCTCCTCCTCTTGTGTAACATTTTTTTTCTTTCCTGATTGGCTGCTCACACATGTAGCATCTGGAGGCTTTAAGAGTGTAGTGGGAGGGGCCAGACAGTGCATTAAAACCAAACGTCTGCCCCCATTCGCTCTAGAGTACTCCAGTGTCTGGTATGTGTGGAGCAGAGGGAGTGAAAGGAGGTCCTCTCTTTGCCTACCCATGTCTGACAGCATCTTTCTCTCTCTCCTTCCTCCAGGAAAAGAGTGCAGGATTTCAAGAAAAGGAGTTTCAGGTTTTCAAGGAGTGTTTTACAAGTCTGAGACATCTGGAGACTGAGCCACCGTGTTTCACCAGAACTGCTAACATTTCAGCTGCGAAGAGCTCACTTCAGGATCTGCCCCGTCCTGGTGGGTCACTCAGCCGGACTGATGTGGAATGCGACCCTTTATGACCCCATCCCATGGGCCTCTATTCAATAAGCCGGACTCGGGAGAGAGCAGATAATAGAGGCAAGAAGCCGGCACACAAAAAAGAGTGAAATAATAACAGCAGCAGGAGTGTTCAGACTGGTAAGAAAGTTAAAGGGGTCCTTGAAGGTGGGGAAAAAAGAGCTTAAAATACAAAGGAGAAGGAATAAAGAGACCTGTGACTACAAAAGTCTTTCTTGGGACGACATTCAAAAGACATTCTTGATTGCAAAGAAAACTTTGACCCTTGGTCTTCATTTCTCCTCTTAAATTAATCCCACTGCTACCCATCATGTCAGTGGAGACCCTCCGTCCTACAGATGGCCGTCTTACTGGGGGTCCATTCACCTCTGCCATGCCTTTCCGTATCCTCAATAAAGGCCCCGACTACTTCCGTAGAGCGCCTGAGACAGGAACACGGAAGCTGAGTGCAGTTGAGCGCCTGGAAGCTGACAAGGCCAAATACGTAAAGAGTCAACAAGTAGCCCTCACTAGACAAGAACCTGTGAAACCCCCAATCATCCGCAAACCGCTGTTATCGCCAAGCATGATGATGCAATGCAGAATAAACACTCCACCAGCGAGGAAGATTACCCGGCGGCTACTTGAGACAGAGAACGGACCGGACCATGGCATGAGCAGAGGACCACAACTCAACCTGGAAGTACTGAATAATCTTATCAATGTCTGCGATGGGCCACTTGCCTCCTCCCCTACCCCTTCCTCTCCTTCTCCCTCAGCCTCCTCTCCCTCTTCTGGGGGTCACAGTGTTGGTAGTGGACAATCTGCAGAACCTCAGCACTGCATCAACTTCAAAGCACACCTTGCCTCAACGCCCAACTCCTCTCGCACCTCTTCTCCTCTTAACAATAAATCCTCACCTACAGAGCCCAGCCGAAGGCCTCCTCCGGTCCCTGCCAGAGCTCCCAGATTGGTACCACAAGGTAGTTACGGAACCCCCAACTCTGTAACTGTGCGGCGAGTGGATGTGCGACCGCAGGCGGAGAACAGAAAACCTCAGAGATTGCCTCTACAACCCAAACCTAGACAAACCCAAGTAGCTCAACCACAGATAGCCCAGCCACAGGCACCTCCGACACCTCCTGCTCAGCAGCTACCTTCGGCAGCACACCCTCCATCCCCCTGCATACCCTCCAGCCCGCTGTTTCTGCGCCCTGGCATTCTCCCCCCGGCTTCCCCTGCTTTTACTCGCCTTTCTTCAGCCAGCTCTCGAGGGTCACGTCCAGGTTCAACCCGGAAGCACCCCTCCCTCCATCGGTCCAAGTCAGACTTGAGCGACCGCTACTCTCGGGCCACAGCTGACCTGGAGCGCTTCTTCAACTACTGTGGGCTGGACCCAGATGAGGTGGAAGGAATGGGTGGCGTGGAGCGCTTCGCACGGGCCAATTCGGACATTGTTTCAGTCTCCAAGCTCCGCAGCGTCAGTACTTCTAGCTCAGATTGCGGGGAAGGACGGCGAGGGGAAGAGGAAGATGACGATGATGATGGGCCCATCAAGCCCAGTGAGCGTGTTCCTTACGGCATCTCAGTCATCGAGAGGAATGCACGTGTCATTAAGTGGCTCTACGGTATCCGACAAGCACGGGATGCCTCACAAAACATCTCCAATGTCTAGGAGCTTCTCTCTGGCTGTCTATCAACCCATGAGTACCAGACATAGACAATATAAATGGAACAGAGACTTGCTGTGGAATTCAGTTGATGTTTATCACACACCGAATATTTATTACGTTCTTGTTTGAAGGCTCTGACAAATATTTGTCTTGTTTGTATTTGCCTTACTATAAGGATAATGTTCATGATGTTTGTTACATAGAATTTACATGGACGTCCTGTTGTTTTTCGAGCGTCTGATGTTCTGCAAGGATGACGCACCTCCAGATGCAGAATACTATAGACTCTCAGCACTGTGACTTTGATACACTTTGATTCAAGCAATAAGACTAATGCTAAAGGCACTAAAAGTGATTGAATGGATGATTATGATTTTGATTATGAAGGCAGCAGTCGATCTGCTGTGCTGGTGCTGTTCAGGTACAAAGTCTTTATTAAACAGCAGTGCTGTGGGACCCGTGGCCTAAGCTAATTCCTCTAGGAACCATTGTGTTCATAGTACTGGAAATGAAGCAGGTACTTTCTAGTTTTAGAAATCTTTGTATTGGTTGAAGAATGATTGAAGATGTTTAGGATGCTTGTGTTTATGAGGTCGTCATTTGCTGTCGGTTGTAGTAAGACCTCAGGGACGTGTTTAATAAGGCACACCTAGATGACACGGCAATGTCCTACCAGTACACTCATGTAGAAATTGAGATTAACACAAACCCCTGCTCACTGTGCACACACATTTGCTCCATAGGTGTCAAATTCACAAGTGCGTCAGATGTTTTAGTGTAGATGTTTTTGAAGGCAAGACTATAATACTGTGAAGAATTCAGAGCTTCCACGGAAGCACTGCTCCTCTGCAAACATGGCTGGTAGACTGTTATTGTTCAATATAAGTTTAGACGTTCAAAATATAAGCATGTGAGAGCCTCTTGTCAGCATGCACATGTGGATGTACAGCTGTATTATGTGGCAAAGCACAGTTGCACGATGTGCACTCCTCAAACATGCATTCCATGGATCCATATGGAAGTACATTCCATTCAACTTAATGTTTATGTATGATTTGTGTGGATTTTGTTTGTTTGTGACTGTTCCTTCTGCTTGTTTCTATGTTTCTATGAGAGGTTAAGTTATAGACGGTTGTGTAAGACAGGTAAGGTGTGAGAGCTGACAGAACTGAGAGTGTGTTTGGCTCAATGCTCTCAGGGGAATCAAAGCTGTTAAATCTATTTACTGCAGAGTTTTCGCACTTGTTGTGAAAAAGAAAAGCCTTACAAAGAGCAGAAAAAAAGTTATTTTGATGGAAGTTGTTTGAATATGTGCACATAGACAAGTCATGAGGCCACACAAATGTTCATGTTTGGGTGAGAGTATTTAAGAGAAAGTTTTGCTTTATTAAAAGCACAATATTTTTTTTCTTGACTGTGCAATCTAAATATAGCCATAAATGCATGAAAATGTAAACTCAAAACATTTATTGATTGAAATACATTGCTCTGCCAGCACATCCAGGAAGAATACACACAAAGGTACAAACCCTCAAACAGTTCAGCGCAGTAGTTATTGAAGTAGGAGAGGTAACATGGTGGATCTGCTCGTTCTCTGAAGTTTACCATTGACTCGGAAAGAGTTGAATGCAAAATCGGTCTTTTGAAGATGTCAATAAAGAGATGATGTTTTTGAAAACAAGTTGTGACTTCCTCATTTTCTGTATGATTCATTTGAGTAGTTTAAAACTTAACCTAGATCTTCTCCTGGCAAAAGACATTTTAATCCAGGGTGCAGCACTTTTGAAAGCCACTTTACATGAAGAACCTTCATTCTGAGTATGTTTACTCTGTCCCTTGAGAGACAAGAGTGTTGAATATAAAGGTGGCATATACAATCAAACATGAGGCAGGATCCAAACTTGAAGTAACCAGATGTTCCTATTCAAACCTCTTGACTCAGATGTGAATGTGGGTTTTATGAAAGTCTGAAACAATAAAAGTCCAAAACAATGTTGTATGGGGGGGAAGTGTTCCACAAAAGAAAGGCAACATGGAGCGACATGAGGGTGAGTAAATGACAGGATCTTGATTTTTGGGTGAACTATCTCTTTAAGGGTGCGTGTCTGCTTTCAAATGTATCATATATTGTAAAATATTGTGCCCTGAGGTTGAGTCTGAAGCTCTGTCACAGAAGCAGCCTGTTGCCCCAGTCACCTGTGAATTATGTCCAACCTTGAGCAGACAAGCAGAGAATTACGGCCAGTGAGAGAGGGGGATGTAACCTTGTAAGTAGATGAAGAGGGCAGAGGTGTGATTAACAGCATCTTCTGCAGGCCAATTAGTTTTTATTGAAGAACCTCCCATTTTAATCCAAGAAAATGAAACTGGTTGAAAAAGATTTATGGTAATGCTGTTCCCTAGTGAGGTGGTTTGGGGTGAGGTGTGTTTTTCTCCGTGTGCAGTAAACTCATGTAGACAGATGAGAGTGCGAGTGAACTAGAGAAGCTGAGGGAGAAGTGCGCTCATACAGTATTTACTGTCACACCAGCTGCTTCATTCACCAACACACAAAGTACAGTAAACACTTCTGCACCTGCGAGCCTCCGGCAATATATTTTAATTTCCACTTAATGTGGAAAAACAAATGTTTAGATATTGTTTCATAAGCATTTCTTGGTGTAACTGATTGTTTTATGTACTAGTAATCAGTTCTAGTGTTCATTATAGTCCCCAGCCTTTATTAGATATTAGTGAGATCACATATTAAATACATTACAGTTATTAGATTGGTGTGTGCAGTGTTTTTTTTTTTTTTCTGCACCAGTGAGGCTGTAAAAAAAAGGATTACATTTCATCCAAGTGTCTTTTTAAATTGCAGATGAGAAATGTGAGTTACTTTGAATCTATATAAAACACGTTAGACAAACAATAGTCCCCCAAATTAAACCGTTTCACTTTGCAATGTTGATGTTCAATGCACTCACGGTAACATGAATTATGCAGATATATTTTTTTGCTGTTGACTGGCATAAGCTGATGTTGTTTGTGGTGGTGTAAAGAACTCATCATTTTACATTGATAGTTTCTTGATTGTCACAGTTATTTAGGTTTATGTGTTGCTTCTACTTCGAAAGATTTCACTACATATGATTTTTACAGTGAGTATGTGGTGTTTCTTGATGTAAACCACAGCAGCCGCAATGTGTGTCACTGCCTGACCCTTGGGCTCACTCACAGGCAGTCGGGGGGGGATATGTGGTCGTAAGCTGATTAGATGCACAGGGCATATGGGTCTGTAAATGTGTATGAAACTGGATGTGATGTGCATCAAGTATTTGCAAGTCACCAGCTTCATTTGCAATGAGCTGAAGCCACTTAACCTTTACTTCTCATCTGCTTAAAAACCAGACTGTCAGCAGCTAAATTTAAAGAGATAAGCTGTACAGATCTATGTCATGGCTAGTCCTCCTAAGTATCAGAATCTATTGCTGGTGGGAATGAACTTTGAAAGCATCTATGCTTTAGCAGAGACTGTATGGAGTTTAGCAAAGTCCCTTTAAAGCAAAGTCAGTTCACTCAGCCGCATTTTGCATTGCCTTGGGCCTGGGTAGCTATTTTGGGCATCCATGACCAACTCCTATATACTTGAATGAGAAACATACTCATTTAAATTTACTATTTTGAAAAACTCATATTGCTACTACTTTGACGATTTCAAAAAGAAACATTTTCATAACAAAATAGCTTTCTAAGGACAACGAAAAATCTGTCATTGTTTTACTCACCCTTATGTCGTTGCAAACCTGTATGACTATCTTATATATATATATATATATATATATATATATATATATATATATATATATATATATATATATATATATATATATATATATATATATATATATATATATATATATATATGAAGAGTTTCGTTGCAAAATGAGATAAATCCATTTTTTTAATTTTTCAAAAATCTTGTTTTTTGGTTGTGCATTCCAATTAATATCAATTCAACTGCAGTTGGTTTGTTTTGATTTAAACCTTCATAACTTAAAAAATACAGCTACGTATCACCATAAAACAAAATAATAACATGATAACATAGTAATAAACATGTTTTGACAAAAATGTTAAAAACGGATTTATCTCGTTTTGCAACGAAACTCTTCATATATATATATATATATATATATATATATATATATATATATATTGTCCATACAATGGAAGTCAATGGGCTCCAGTATTGTTTGATTAACAGCATTCTTCAAAATATGTTCGTTTTCCACAAAAAAAGCAAACTCTACCTTTAAAAGGTGATTGGTGCAGAATTATGGATCATAAAACACTACTTTTGTCAAAGGGTAAAAAAACAAGTTTAAGAACTAAGTAAATTTATAAATGTATATAAATTTAAGACCTCATTTAAAAAAAAAAATGGTTGTGGAAAACCACAATGTACGAATGGCCGAATTCTGAAAGGAACACTAATGGATAAGATGCAAACATTGAGGCATAGTTAATATTTCATATTTCATCACCTGAAAGAGAAACACTAAGCAAGAGAGGGTCACTATTCAACAGGCATGAATTGCACCCATGGACATTTGATTTGACTTTCTCAGTCAACAGACATATTTAAGAGAGCTGATTTTAAAGACAAGTAGAAAACTCTTGGATGAGTGGCTTTACAATTCATTGGCAGTAAAATTGGGATTTATTGTTTGTGAGAAGCGGTGCAGTATGGTGGGAAAGAGCCAAGGATCCTGGCTTGGGAAAGCTCTTCAGGAAATGCAGAGCATTCTTATATATCTGTCTGCTCTGGGTTTAAACCCATGAGATAAAGGAGGGCTAGCCAATGGGATGAAGGCCATGTTTATCTGGACTTTGACCTAATTGCTTTGCTATTCTTGCTGTAAGTTGTAAAAATGTTCCTTAAAAAGACCTTGATCATAGGGTTATTTATTATTTAAGACTAAAAGGTGGTCCTTGTGAGATAAGCCAACAGCCTTTTTTCATATTTGTGCATCAGGTGCAGTGTCTTAATTCTGAAATCAATCCAGTTTTATGCAACACACACAACTAGGAGGGAAAAAATTTAAAAATATAGGCCTGTAATAATAATCTTGATGATCTGCACTGACAGTTCGAGCACTAAAACTGTTAGACAAATCTTTTAAAATTCCAAACTGAGCTAGATGTGTGTCAGTAGATTCTTCAACGAACAGACTCAACAGATCAATGGCTCATGGTCATGATGGATGAGTGGCGCGGTTGATTAGGCATGAACTCTGACTAGTAAACCAGGTCATGTGATGTCATTTCCACCCTCCCTTCAGACTGGCAGTTTAGTTTTCAGGCAGAATATTCAATGTACACTGTAAAAAATGAATTTTGTGAAAAAACAGGACATTTCATGTAATTTTATTGTGCTTATTTAGCTGAAAAGAATTGTTTTATTTTTATTTTTGTGTAAAATACAACAGTTTTAAATGGTAAAATGTGAAGGTTGTTCTGTAAAGTTGTTTACAGAATAACTCTGGCAACTAAAGATGTATTTATATATTTATATACAGTGTACATATACTACCAAGTAATTCATTTTATGATGAATGAATGCTGGCAACAACAATTCAATATTTAAATATTTGTAATGAATATTTTGCATTTTGTATCGTATTTCGTGTGTTTGCATTCAGTTTAGTTCACTTCAGTTCAATATATATATATATATATATATATATATATATATATATATATATATATATATATATATATAAATTTTTTTTTTTTTATTAACTCTGCTTTATTGCTTTATTGGCATGACAAAATTATATAAAGATATTGCGAAAGCAGTGGAAATTAGGTAAAATTATGTAGTATTAATTAAATACTGCAGAGTAAGAAATTAACAGTAAAAAAAAAAATTATATGATCAACTTTTCAGACTCTTTATCTTACTTGTCTGCTTTTTTCCCTTTATTTCATGGCTCAATTCCTCTTGTCTCTGGATATTCATTACCAGGCGTCTGTACTTTATAAGCTTTATATCACATTCCCTCACTCAAGAACAGATATATGCAGTTGTGTCCAACTCTTAGTCGTCTTTGCATCATTCTTTGAAATAACACTATAGGTCCCAACTGAAGGCAGGTGTTTTAGTAGATAAGAGCTAGACTGTTTGTCTGGTTCCTGTTTGAATCTCGGAGTCTGTTTGTGTGTGCGCCCAAAATCCTTCCCTTTATTGCTGTGGAAAGGAAAGTAGTTTTGCTTGTCTCTACATGTTTGTTATTTATGTTGTGGGCATAAATTATTGAAGAGAAAATGCTTCAGACAATTGGAAAAGCTTTGAGTGTGGCCAGGATTTACTTGATACTTTATATGATGAACAGATTTTTTGGATGATTTGGATTATTTTAATGTAGAAATGTGGAGCTACTGTTTTTTTTAATTATTATTATTGAATAAATGCAGCCTTTGTGAGCATAAAGGACTTTTAAAAACATTTAAAAATATTGTCACTCTACTAAAGCTTACAAATTATTAAAGGGATAGTTCACCCAAAAATGAAAATTTGATGTTTATCTGCTTACCCCCAGGGCATCCAACATGTAGGTGACTTTGTTTCTTCAGTAGAACACAAATGATGATTTTTAACTCCAACCGTTGCAGTCTGTCAGTCGTATAATGCATGGCAATGGTGACAAAATCTATGAGAGTAAAAAAAACATGCACAGACAAATCCAAATTAAACCCTGCGGCTCGTGACGACACATTGATGTCCTAAAACACGAAACGATCGGTTTGTGTGAGAAACCGAACAGTATTTGTGGCGACTAGGGCGGGCGAGAGCCGTGAGGGAACGGCGGGAGGCCGGTGGCGCGAGAGTTAACGAGCTACACCTGGGAGGCGCACCGGCCTTGAGTCTCTCACGGAGGAGCTCCGGGAGTATTAAAGGAGGCGTGACGACAGTGAAGGATGAGAGAGGTCCAGGCCTGGACTTTATTTTATGTTTTATTATGTTTGTGTTACTTTCATTTTGTTCTTTGTTTATTTTGGGTATTAAAGTTCGTTAAATGTTCGCCGGTTCCCGCCTCCTTCTTCCCGTATATACGGAACTGTGTTACAGTATTTATATCATTTTTTTACCTCAAATACACCACTATGTCCAACTGCTTTGAGCGCAGGTAAAAAATTATATAGATACTGTTCGGTTTCTCGCACAAACTGATCGTTTCGTGTTTTAGGACATCAATGTGTCTTCACGAGCCACAGGGTTTAATTTGGATTTGTCTGTGCATGTTTTTTTTTTTTACTCTCATAGATTTTGTTACCATTGCCATGCATTATACGACTGACAGACTGCAACGGTTGGAGTTCATCATTTGTGTTCTACTGAAGAAACAAAGTCACCTACATCTTGGATTGCCCTGGGGGTAACCAGATAAACATCAAATTTTCATTTTTGGGTGAACTATCCCTTTAATATTATTTGAAAATATTTACTTTGCATTACATGTATCTTTTTTAAACCAATTAATGTCATTTTAGATATTTATTTTGAAATCTAACAAAATTATTCAATACAATTTTGATTTATTTGTAAAGCACTCCCCACTGGTCTTTGTTATCAGACAGGAAGTTGCAGTGGCATCCTGTCCCAGTTCTATGCAGAAGGATAATGACGCCGAGAGCAAGAAAGAGCAACTTTTAATGAAATATTAAAAAGACTCTCTCTCACCCAAATGCACCTTCAATTTTTCATAAGGCATAATGTGCCTGTATACTTTGTCTGTGAGGTGAGGTATTCGTACTTGTGTGCAGATAGTATTTCTTCTTTCAGTGTGTGCATAGAAAGATGGACAAACACATCACACTAAATGAGGCGGCATTATATACTGCAGCTCTTTAGCTCCGCTGCTTTATGTGAGTGAACTAGCAACATGTAATTTACATTCCTCGAATCGCCACAATCTCCCCTCCAAAACATGTCTGTCTGAATGGGACACTAACCGGCATGACAGATATGCAGCTGTGACTGGCCACAAACTACATCAAAACAATTCAACTGAAACCAGCAGGAGACAGAGAAGATTCGCTAGTCTGCTGCTAGTTGCTAATCCTTTATGTTTTGACACAAAAACAGTATGTGTGGTGAACTTTGGCTTACACTTTTGCATATTCAGGCACAAACAAACTGTAAACCATATACAAGCCAATATAACATGGTTTCATACTGAAAACCATGATTCAGAACAAAAAAGAGCGGACTTAGCAATAACAGTTGAATTTCTACTTTTGCACATTTATTGCAAGTGCCGGGTAAACTCACAGCATGAAAGACGCAGGGAGGACGAGGTGAGAGAAGAGGTGTTGAGTCAGAAGGGGAGCTTCATTATCAGAGCCCCAGAAACGCAGCACCCACAGTGGGGCAGACGCAGCGTGCAGGTGGCTGGGGTGTGGAAAGAGAGACGAGGTCTGATGTAAGAGGATCCGGAGATTCGATCACCTTTACTGGAGCAATCTGCGTCAGCTCTGAAGGGCTTCAGGTGAGTCAGAGGACAGGTCAGGTCATCTTCGACAAGACTGGGCGGAATGTGCCAGGGTAGGCCGTAGGTGCCTGGGGCGAGTGATAAAAATGACGGTGCATAATAACACGAGATGAAAAGAACCTGCATGATAAACACGCACGATATGAGTAATGCTACAAGCAAGGACGCATTAGGCAACAACAAGCGGTTCAAACTGGTGAAATTCCACACCTCTCCTCTGTTTCTGCCTCCGGTTACACTCTGCTATATCTGCTCCGCTATCTTTTGCTTTCTTTTTCTGCATGTTCAACAGGTTTTATGAAAACTCTTGAAAAGAGAATTATACTGAGTATGAGTCAGATTATTTTGAATGTTTAAATATTATAAATATACCATGAAATTGGTTGACCATAATTTTTTTCTTTGGGTGAGACATGTCAAAGGACTCAAATAGCCAGTAGAATTTTAAATGTTATTAATAAAATATTATATTATTAATAAAAATATAACCATTTTATATTATAAAATAATATTAATATAACATAATAATAATTATTATTACAAGTTAACAAAATAAATAAAAAAATTATTTAACAAATTTGACATTACCATGTATAAATACTGTTCAGACATCATGTGATTAATCACTATTATTTTATATATAATATAATATAATATTGTTTTTCTAATAGTACTCTTAAAGAGTTAGTTCACCCAAAAATGAATTCCGTTATTAATTACTCACTCTCATGTCGTTCCACACATGTAAGACCTTCGTTCATCATCGGAACACAAATTAAGATATTTTTGATGAAATCCATACCATAGACAGCAATTTAACCATCACTTTAAAGACATCGTAAAGACATCGTTAAAAAAGTCGACGTGACTGCAGTGGTTTAAACTTAATGTTATGAGGTGATGAGAATACTTTTTTGTGCTGAAAATTTTTTATCTTCTTTATCTATTTCTTCTGTGTTATTCTTGTATGCTGTTTACGTTCAACGGCTCCAGGTTCTCCGTTAGAACGCCGACTCAGTATTGGCTGACGTTGGTCACGTGAGCAGCACGACACACGCGTGTGATTCTGACGCAGGAGCCGGCCAATACTGAATCAGTGTGTTCTGACGTATTCTCGCCACCTCATAATATTATGTTTGAACCACTGTAGACACGTTAACTTTTTGAACAAATCTTTACCTTTCTGGACCTTTAAATTTCTGTGTATGGAGGATTCATATACCTCTCAGATTTCATCAAAAATATCTCAACTTGAGTTTTGAACAACATGAGGGTGAGTAATGACAGAGTTTTCATTTTTGGGTTAACTAACCCTTTAATTGTTGGTAGAAAAATAGATTAAACAAAAATGAAATATTAATAGAAAGTAAATATTTTTCCATTTAATAGTTTACATTTTTAATATTTATATTTTCACACCATTAATGTGTCTTTATACGTGAAAATATTTAACTTCTTGTCTTTCATAATTTAGGAAGGGGATCCATCATAAGGGTATCATCATATTTGGTGATCTAAGAAGTCAAAAATTTTGAAACTCCACTGCAAATTCAATGCCATAATCGACTGATACGCTATCAACAGGACCTCAGATCGGACTGTACTTGAGAACGGCATTACAAAAACAAGGAACAACCCAAACAAAGGCTTCTCTGAGTGCTGTGAGGCTCCTCCACTGAAACTGTTATGAAAACATCTCAGCTGACCTTAAGACACAGACTGCAGACTCAACATGCTGTGTGATCACACGTCAGCGACTTAGGAAGTGGGAGTAAAGTTGACGACAGATAAATGTAGACCTTAAACCCCCCACACACAACTAGTTACTAGCACAGCAGAGAAATAGTGCCTGAAACACAACAAAGGCCTCATATTATTTCAGACCCTTCCTGTCTCATCCCACATGACCTGTGACGCACATTTTGGCCATTATGATGAAATACCTGAGTCAAAAGAGTGCGCAAGAGTGTGTGATGTGGTTCCTGAAGCATGTAGTCAGGGTTCCAAATTTATGGTTGTCAAGCAACAAGGGTGAGTAAAAACGCTGGCAATACTGGCCAACTTTATTAGGAATTGCAACATAATGCATGGTTTAAATGATAGTTGCTGGTTGCAACAAACCCCTTTAAGAACAACTTTATTGATAACTCATGTATAATAATTTCTACAGACATCTTTGACTATTTCATTTAAACGCAACCAAAGACATTAGATATACAAAGACAGCGCAGTCATATTACTATGAATGGGAGAAAATGCAACGCTCGCAATATGGCAGAATAAGTCCCGCCTTCTAAATAAAAGAACCAATCGCCAATTGGTAAAGTCATTGCGTCACTGCAGCTGCCCTTGAAAGCCCCATTTGCATTGCATTGAAACACTTCGCTCATCTTCGGAACACAAATTAAGATATTTTTGTTGAAATCCGATGGCTCAGTGAGGCCTGCATAGACAGCAATGGTACTTCCTCTCTCAAGATCCATAAAGGTACTAAAAACATATTTAAATCAGTTCATGTGAGTACAGTGGTTCAATATTAATATTATGAAGCGATGAGAATATTTTTTGTGCGCCAAAAAAAAACAAAATAATGACTTTTTAACAATATCTTGTGATGGCCGATTTCATAGCACTGCTCCTTGAAGCTTCGGAGCTTTACGAATCAAATCAGTTCATCGGAGCACCAAAGTTATGTGATTTTAGCAGTTTGGTGGTTTGATACACGATCCGAATCACTGATTAGACTCAAAAGATTCATAACTCTCTGAAGCAGTGTTTTGAAAATTTTTTTTTTTTTTTTTTGGTGCACAAAACATATTCTTGTCACTTTATAATATTAACATAGAACCACTGAACTCACATGAACTGATTTAAAATGTTTTTAGTACCTTTCTGGATCTTGAGAGAGGAAGTACCATTGCTGTCTATACAGGCCTCACTGAGCCATCGGATTTAATAAAAAATATCTTTTGTTCCGAAGATGAACGAAGGTCTTATGGGCGTAGAACGGCATGAGGGTGAGTAATAAATTACATTATTTTCATTTTTGGGTGAACTGACCCTTTAAACTGGCCAGTCCAACCCAATCTCACGGCAATTCATACGTATTTTACATTCATACGTTTTTTGCTAAATCGTATGTATTTTACGAGTTGCCAAATTCGTATGAATTTGTACGAATGACCTTCCCCTAATCCCGCCCCTAAACCTACCTGTCACTGGGGTTTAGACAAATCATATGAATTCGTACAAGTGAGGTCATATGAATTCGTTCAAATTAGCCACCTAGTAAAATACACGTACAAATAAAATAGCGTTATCTTGTAATTATCTTGTCACAGTTAACATCCTACTCATTTTTTATCATGTTAAATGTTGATTATTAGTCACTCAAACCCCTTTATCTAAACGTCTCTACTTAACTGGCGGTTACGCACATCCACCATATTTGTAGTTTTTTAACACTTTTTATTTGTGTTTGTAGTTCTGAACCGAATCCTCCTTCAAAGGACTTTTGGCAAACTCTTTTCAACATTCTATGCTTTTTGGGACACAAACTCACACACTATTTACATACTATTCCAGGCTAACATGTATTTATTTTTTTCTTGCATGACTAAAATAGCTGGCCGAGTGTTTCAAAGATGGCCGCCGAGTGAATTGACTTGCCTTAAAGGGACTTTTGCTGTCGCATCCTGTCACCGTAAACTGGCCTGTCAATCATCTTACATCCTCCACATTTCATTTAGTTAATTTCCTATCGTATCGGAGAGAAATACAGCACGTTGATCTGCAGTCGCGGGTCTTTCATGTGGAGAACTCTCCTCTTATTAATGCATAATGATGCATTTAAAAGTTAATGGCCATTCGGATCTTTATAAAAGTCCACATTGGTATTTGCAGATGAAAAATAACACGGGTAACATTAAATATATATTTTCTATCAGGTTAAACTGATTATTAGTCACTCAAATCTCTCAGCGTCGATCGCGTATATCCGCCATGTTTTGTAGTTTTTAACACTTTTTACTCGTGTTTGTAGTTCTGAACTGAATCCTCGTCCAATGCGCAATGGGTTGTGGGCAATATTAGCCTCTATAGTGTGCACGGATCCACACTTCGAAAATCTACCGGAAATAGTAGACCATCCGGGGACTTTTGGCATACTCTTTTCAACATACTATGCTTTGGGACACACTTATTTTAATCTCACATACTATTTAGGATGGATAGTATGGACATTGGAACGCAGGGTTTGACTCAGCCAGACATGGCGCAACAGTTAAAGATGTCCACCTAGGGCATGTCTATATAGAAAAACAATTAAAAGGTAGCACATAGAGACACAATAAAGCGGTTTAAAACATCTACTAAAATGTCTGTAATGACTGCTGAATGGATGCAAACAAATATTATGGATGGTATAATCTCTCAATTCATTGTCATGGCAAAAAAATATACATTTGGATCCTGCATGTTAGAAAGTTTTTTTGAAGTTAATTGTAAAATATCCTTAGGAACCGTTCACACAGAACACATTGTCTTTAGATGTGTTTTTTGACAGTTGAACTTTAATTACAACTGCAGTCTAACAGTTGCACATTAGATTTACACATCACACTGACCCCTCAGTCTCATATTAGAGGCTTTTGTAAGGCAATTCATTCGTGTTAACGTAAATCCATAAGTATTTTTCCTCCACACTTTTGTCGCACTGTTTGTGAACCTCCTCCACCCCTGACTGTGCTGAGCTGTGTCTCAGAGCACCAACAGGAGGTTCCCCAGGGCTCTGTGGCAGGGGGTTGTAGAATTAGGTCCCGTTCAGGTAGAATAAGAGGCTTTGAACCACAGGACAGGCAAAGCTAGTCTGATCTCCCCCAAATGCTCTCTGAGATCTATCCAGCTTAGCCAAATATGTATAGGCCTCTAATATGAACATATTTGTGAAAAGAATATAATGATTCAGTCATGTCCATTCTGTAGTATCAGATGCTCTGTTTCAAAACCTAAATGAGCTGCCTATGGATTTAACAATGCATTGCAATGAGCTCAGTGAAAAAATAAATGCACAATAGCAGATGACGCAAGAGAAATATTGAAAAATGTAGATAAGAACAGTTCAATTTAATTAAAAATGTAGCATTTTATCCAGTTTTTATGCGTCCTATGTTTAGATTATTAGAGTATTGAAATGTTAGCTTAGCAACATGCTAATAGCAAACTCAGTCAAATCTCTTGAGAGGAGTACTATTTGTGTAGTGTGTGAAGTTGCTGCTTATTGTTGTTTAGTGTTCAAAATCAATCCGTTATGAAGTTAGGATTCTGCCTTAGAAGGCTCACTATCTTTTCGAACAGAGCTAAAATCAGATACTCTTAAAGGAACACTCCACTTTTTTTGAAAACAGGCTCCTTTTCCAACTCCCCTAGAGTTAAACAGTTGAGTTTTACCGTTTTCGAATCTATTCAGCTGATCTCCGGTTCTGGCGGTACCACTTTTAGCATAGCTTAGCATAGTTCATTGAATCTAATTAGACCATTAGCATTGCGCTTAAAAATGACCAAAGAGTTTTGATATTTTTCCTATTTAAAATTTGACTCTTCTGTAGTTACATCGTGTACTAAGACCAACGGAAAATAAAAAGTTGTGATTTTCTAATGGCTAGGAACTATACTCTCATTCAGGCGTAATAATCAAGGAACTTTGCTGCCGTATCATGGCTGCAGCAGGCGCAATGATATTACGCAGCGTCTCTCACAAACGTCTCCATGGTTGCAAGGCACATTCCCTGTGCAAGCAGGGGCTCACGGGCGCTGCGTAATATCATTGCACTGATGCAGCCATGATACGGCAGCAAAGTTCCTTGATTATTACGCCTGAATGAGAGTATAGTTCCTAGCCATATCAGCCTAGAAAATCGCAACTTTACATTTTCCGTTGGTCTTAGTACACGATGTAACTACAGAAGAGTCAAGTTTTAAATAGGAAAAATATCAAAACTCTTTGGTCATTTTTAAGCGTGATGCTAACGGTCTAATCAGATTCAATGAACTATGCTAAGCTATGCTAAAAGTGGTACCGCCAGAACCGGAGATCGGCTGAATGGATTCGAAAACGGTAAAACTCAACTGTTTAACTCTAGGGGAGTTGGAAAAGGAGCCTGTTTTCAAAAAAAGTGGAGTGTTCCTTTAAACTGGATTCATTCAAAAAGCATTTCCTGTTTACTGTAATTTCTAATCACTGGTCTGCCAGAGCTTCAGCCTGATTTTTTACCTTATGCTCACATGCTTCCCTTAGGGAGTGAGTGCGTGTGTGTAAGTGTGTGCAAACCTATTTTTGTGTTCAGTAATGTACTTCATATTTTCTGCTTGCACAAGCTCACTTCGTAGTATTAAATCTTGCCGATGGAGTACTGCATTTTTCATGAGAACTGCATGTGAATGACTCCAAACAGAGAGAAAAGAGAATTATCATGGGAATTGCAGTGAGGTCAAAACCTTTAAAACAGTATATATGTGCTAGACTTTTCAGAGCTTAGCCCAATCCTGTACTGCAGCTTTTACATATCACACAGATACACTCACACACGTATGTCAAGACACAAATAGATAGTGTCCAATTTACCAAAAGACAAACATCCTTAAATGACTAATGATTACTCCCCCGTGGCTGCCATGGCTCTGAATTAAAATAATTCTTAGTAGAAAATTATATTGAGTTTAAACTGAAACAGAATCTCTTGTTTGGCTGCATTGTAAGGGCAGCCTACCTGCAGTTCCCAGGACAAATGAAAACTGCAAGAGCACAAAACAGTCTTTCTGTGCGCACATTGTTCTCAACCTCAACCACAGCTTTCCTCCGTCTATAAGATCCTGTGCCTACTCAAACGACCCAGTTTGGAGACATTGCCTTTGAGACATTACTGTTTCTTTTTGAAGGCAGCTTGAGCTGCACAGCATGACATCCCCGTTAGAGAGAGCGTACGATAAAAAGAAAAGAAAATTATTAGCAAACCAGTGCATAATAATAATAATAATAGTTAAATGTAGATAATATATAGATAGACAGACTGTTTAGGTTGAATGTTTATTCCAGTGTGATTTTGCTTAAAATGTGTATTATCCAGTTAATCTAAAAAAGAAAAATAGCGTCAGTTTGCTCAGAGAGTCTTTTCTTTACTTATCTGTTCTGGTTTTAGGAACTAAGCCATCTTGTGCATTGGAAAAAAATGTTACAGTAAGATCAAAGAGAGGCTGAAATGTTTGGACTCTAGCAAAAAGATATGATATGTAGGTTAAATAAGGTTTAGTGAAATGCCAGGCTGCAGGGTTGCAATTGAGCAAATGGTGACATTTCTCATATGTGCCAGAGTATGAATCTCTCCGCATGAATCACTGGCTGCTAACTTGAAAGTCATTTGTATTTTTGATGTCTGAAAATCTTCACCCACACTTCAGGCTCAGGAGTGTGTGTGTGCGTGTGTGTGAGAGAGAGAGATTTACATTACTGAGATTTAAACAGAGAAGCAAGAGAAGCAGGGTTGGAAAGTTGCAACGGCAGGCGCATCATAGCTCTTACCGCACATTAGTGGAAGGCAAAAGTGGGCTAGATTTTGCATTTTTAATTAGAAAAGGGATTTACTATCTGTATGATTCCTCTGCTGAGTTGAATGGAGAAGGAAGTGAGAGGACCACAGAAAGAAGTGGTTTTGATGATGCTGTTGTTTTTGTGTACTCAATTCTGTGTTTCATGGCGTGTATGTTATTCTTCCCTAGCCTCATTTTTTGAATTTCTCATTTCTTTCAGCTGCCTCGCAACGTTCTTGATTATGTGAGGTTTGCTGAAATGTCTCACAACCAGTGCATGACTTGTGTTTGGCTCTGTCCTCAGGTTCCCACATGCCTCAACTGGAAGGACATACTAGACCACACAACTGCTGATGTCACAGTCCAGAAATCCCATCTGTAGCCAGAACACTGTTAGAACTACAAGAACCATTAAAGGAATATTCCAGGTTTAGTGCAAGTTAAAATAACTAAATTCTTTCTGATTGTTTTTTAAAGGTGCCATTGAACGTTTTTTTTTACAGGATGTAATATAAGTCTAAGGTGTCCCCTGAATGTGTCTGTGAAGTTTAGGCTCAAAATACCCAAAATGCAGATTCAGGTTGTGGCCCCTTTAAATGCTCACACTCCCTGCCCAAGGAGCTCGCGCTTGCCTTAAACAGTGCATTTACAAAGTTTAAACAGCTAATATAACCCTCAAAATGGATCTTTACAAAGTGTTCGTCATGCATACTGCATGCATGCGTTGGATTATGTGAGTATTGTATACTGTTATATTGTTTACATTTGATTCTGAATGAATTTGAGGCTATGCTCCGTGGCTAACGGCTAATGCTACACTGTTGGAGAGATTTATAAAGAATGAAGTTGTGTTTATGAATTATACAGACTGCAAGTGTTTAATAATGAAAATAACAGCTCGTCTCCATGAATACAGTAAGAAACAATGTTAACTTTAACCACATTTAAGAGTACATTAGCAACATGCTAATGAAACATTTAGAAAGACAATTTACAAATATCACTAAAAATATCATGTTATCATGTCAGTTATTATCGCTCCATCTGCCATTTGTCGCTATTGTTCTTACTTGCTTACTTAGTCTGATGATTCAGCTGTGCACAGATCCAGACGTTAATACTGACTGCCCTAGTGTAATGCCTTGAACATGGGCTGGCATATGCAAATATTGGGGTCATACATATTAATGATCCCGACTGTTAGGTAACAGTCGGTGTTATGTTGAGATTCTCCTGTTCTTCGGAGGTCTTTTAAACAAATGAGATTTATATAAGGAGGAGGAAACAATGGAGTTTGAGATTCACTGTATGTCATTTCCATGTACTGAACTCTTGTTATTTGACTATGCCAAGATAAATTACATTTTTAATTCTAGGGCACCTTTAAAATGTAATTTGCTGAATTTTCAGCATCATTACTCCAGTTTTCAGTGTCACATGATCCTTCAGAAATCATTCTGATATGGTGATTTACTGCTCAGAAACATTTCTTATTATTGATTTTGAATACAGGTGTGCTGCTTAAAGGGTTAGTTCACCCAAAAATGAAAATTCAGTCATTAATTACTCTCCCTCATGTCATTCCAAACCCACAAGACATTCGTTCATCTTTGGAATACAAATTAAGATATTTTTGATAAAATCCAAGAGTTTTTTTATCTCCACTAGAAAGCAATGAAATTACCTCATTCAAGGTCCATAGAAGCAGTAAAAACACTGTTAAATATTCAACGTGACTACAGTGGTTCAACCTTAATGTTATAAAGCATTGAGAATACTTTTTGTGCGCAAAAACAAAACAAAAATAAAATTTTTCCTCTTCCTTGTCAGACTCATACGCAGTTGACGCAGTGAAGAGCTTCCGTGTTTACATCAGAACGCCGGTGTTCTGACGTAAACACAGAAGATCTGCACTGCGTCAACTGTTTACTAGTCTGAGAAGGAAGAGGAAAAATTGCTGGATAAAGTTGTTATTTTTGTTTTGTTTTTGACTACTTACTACTTTTCTGGACCTTGAATGTGGCAGCCTTGAAGGTTGCTTTCTGTGGGAAATAAAAAAAACTCTTGGATTTCATCAAAAATATCTTAATTTGTGTTCTGAAGATGAACGAAGGTCTTGTGGTTTTGGAATGACATGAGGGTGAGTGTGGAGACCAGGGCGGGCGAGAGCCGTGAGGGAACGGCGCGAAGCCGGTGGTGCGAGAGTTAACAAGCTCCACCTGGGAGGCGCACCGGCCTCGAGTCTCTCACGGAGGAGCTCCGGAAGCATAAAAGGAGGAGCGACGACAGTGAAGGACGAGAGAGGACCAGGCCTGGATATTATTTTATGTTTTATTATGTTTGTGTAGCATTACTTTCGTTTTGTTCTTTGTTTATTTTGGAATTAAAGTTTTGTTTACTGTCACTTTTGATCAGTTTTAATTCATCCTTGCTCTAGTGCGTTAGTGTGTGTATATAATGAAGGGGGTCAGTCATCAATCACATGTAATATACAGGCCTGATTTTCCCAACGGTCACTTGGACTGTGAGAGAGTTTCCCATCACAGCAGCTGTAAAGCAGCACAACAGCTGCATGTGTGCTTGTTACAGAGATTAATTTAATCTTAAAATGTACACTGCTGCCTTTTTTCCACCTCTGTCTTTTTCTAAGAAAATCACAAGTCTGCATTGTAGCTCTCACATTTCTTCCAGATCCTGTGCACCTGTTGCTTCCTCAATGTTCCCAAGTCATGGTAATAGTGAAGTGTTGATTACAGCTGTTGAAGTGCAGCTGTGTTCAGCTCTCTTTCTCTCTTTGTGACTGAACTGAGTGCTTACATGAAGACATGATCTTTCCTAAACACATAAACTGTTCAAATGTTCAATATTGAATTTTCAGCATCACCACTCCAGTCTTCAGTGTCACATGATCCTTCAGAAATCATTCTAATATGGTGATTTGCTGAACAGCAGTTTAATTGACAGAAACCTTTTGTGACATTGTATGTCTTTACTGTCACTTTTGAATTAAATGCATACTTGCCAAATAAAGTATTTTCTTTGGCATTCTATGGAAGCATCAAATGCATCTCTTGCAGTGAAGACAATCCCAATATGCACTGCAATGAGGCCAGTGCAAAAATACATCCAAGATCGCATGTGTCTCATTAATGCTTCATTTGAACCTAACAACAGAAACACTATTCAGATTAATCCCATCAGGGCTATTAAATTCACTCCCCTCCCCCTCACACACATCATTTAACCTACATATACATGCATATGCACACACTCGGGTCACAGAGCAGCCAAATGTTCACTGATATCCCGGGCATTTAGACTTCTATCTTGCCAGATGCGGTCCTTATTGGTTGCCATGGTGACTCCCCTCCTTGCACTATTTTATTGAGCATGAGAGGCCATTGCCTGGGCGTCTGGAGGAGGAATGCTGAGCAGAAGAAACTGATGTTTGGAGTCTTACTGTCTGAGAGAAGATCTGTTGATGCTGTGATAGCAGGCCATAAAGGCCTCTAGACCTGAACACACGTTTTGGTACTGGTTTGTCAATGTCTGTCGTTTTGTCTCACTTTCATTGTCTGACCCCAGAGGTTCATTGCACTAATGGTGTCATAAAAACATTCACAGACTCTGACTAATTGTTGATTGCTGAAATAATTGCAGGTTAAACTGGAAATGTCACACCTATTCTAACAGGATGTGATAACTGTTTCCCTTTCACCTTCTGTCTGTGCCAACAGGACAGAAATATCACGAAGGAAATGTCTCAGTTGTTGGCTTTAGACAATGAGATTGAATGGCGAGCAATTGGAGGCTTTTGCTTAAGTCTTGTTTTCTGGATGAGAGAAAAACTGCAGTAATCTCACATATCTCTATGAATCAATAAAAATCAGCAGTTTTTGTATGATCTTAAATTCTTTTACTTAAACTTTGTCATCAGATACTTCCACGAACAAATGATCTACTTTCCAAATGTATTTAATAACTCTATACTCTGAGTGTATGTCAGCAATTGTCTTATTTGTCTATTTTTATTTTTTCTTATTTTTTAGTTCTGAGGAATTAATGAAATCATGATAGATATATAGATAATATATATGTTTTATTTGATAGATCGATAGATAGATAGATATAGAATTTTGAGGGGATTTTATAATACAATATTTATACAATTCTTATTAGCTACTTTTTCCCATTGAAAATAATACATCATTATTTTTTCAATTAAATTTTTCAATTAAAGCAGTAAAGCAAGGCATTTACGGCATTTAAAATCCAATTTTTGAAGGTACATTAGTTCCAATCTGGTGGGAATCAAAAAAGAAAAACTTTATGTAGGCTAATGCCATGATGTAACATACTTATTTTTATTAAGTTGTGGATTTGAACACACCAAGCCGACGCCGACGAACTAGTGGCGACGAAAGCAGACTGCGGGGTTGGCTCATGTTGGCAGCGTCTGGGTCCAAAGTTGTCGACACACCAAACCGACGCTCGACACCCGTTGGCACGTCCATTCTGCGCCTGTGTAAGAAGAAATGCCTTACCGTACCAGCAGGTGGCAGTAGCTGACCAGCCAATCAGAATGATCAGATGGTCCAACTGATCGAAGAGCTAACGCCGATTCAATTTGTGGAATCGGCCGAAAAAAGCCGACGAGGACCAACTTCAGCCGACGGTGCAGAACACGCTGAGAAAACTTAGTCTGCTGATGAACAAAAATCATCCACTTGGTGTGTTCCGGGCTGTAGACATTCTCAAAGACTACTTTTTTTAGTTTGAAATGTTGATTTGAAGTGTCAGGTTTTGCATTAATTTTACTACAGTCAAACCTGAACGCAGAGGATAACATTTTGTTACACATAACATCAAAATTTAATAAAAATGTAAATAAAAAAGGAACAGGTATGCTTTATCACAGTTTAATCAATCTGGGTCTGATCTGATTTCAACCTCTTATTTATGTCTTTTGGCTAAATTTAACCATATTGTTACAGCCACACCAGTTCATTTTTGTGTGTATAATAGTGTGTCTGTGTGTAAGTGAGTGTGTGTGTTTGAGTGGGTGTGTCTTTTTTGTACTCTTGTGTAACTTCTTCCTTGCTGTTCATTTTTTTAGTACATTGTGGCTGAATTATTGATATTATTTCACACATTTGCAGAAACATGCTCTGTGTTGTAGTCGCGCTAGTTCATATATATATGTGTGTGTGAGACAATTGCACTTTGCACTTTTTTTCTGCACAGTGGCTGATTTGTAGTTTGTACCACCAAAATATTCCCTGAGATTTCGTATTTTTTCTTATTTCCCATTCATTTCCTATGTCGGTCATTTTTGATGACCAAAGTGTGACTTTTTTTTGACCCTTTAACATCTCAGAATCATGTCCATGTGTTTTTTGTGCATTTATTGTTTATTTGGATCCCCATTAGCTTCCACAAAGTGAAAGATGAGAGCAAACTCACTTTATTTCATTAAAGTTTACACAGCAGTTGGGAAAGGTTGCTAGAAGAAAGGGCTTTGCTTAAGGTGCACTAAAAATAGATAGAGTTACACTGTTGTTGTGCTCACAGTAGTAGATTTACTACCATCAGTCTGTCAAGGGAGCGATCAATCTGCCCTCTCTGCATCATAACCTGTGTGCCTCTGTTCTCTGCTGCTATTAAACATGGTGGGCTCTCGTAATAACACTACGGGTCACACGATGAGTTGCCTTCTCTTTTACTGAGAAGATATGATTTCACTCTGGGAGGTTTCTCCAGTTCCTTCCGCAGTGAAACAGGACTTATAATGGAGTGAAACCACTTTGGGTCCATTTATGCATACATACAAGTGGATGGACAGCTGACAGAGAGAGACAGATGGAGGCAGATTTATGGAAAAAGGGAGGGACAAGAGTGAAAAAGATGGAAAAAGGGATGGACAGGAGGGAGGAGAGGAGGCCAGGATGGATGAAGCTTGCAGTAGTGTAGTTGAACTCTGATTAAACTGTCAAAGTGAAAAACGACAGGTCATAGTGAGGGACATTTGGGATGCTACCACACACACACACACACAAAGTTTGTTTTTGTGAATTGTGGGCACATTCCAGAGGCGTAATGGTTTTTATACTGTAAAAAACGTATTTTCTATGCCTAATACCAACCCTACCCCTAAACCTAACCATCACAGAAAACTGTGCACATTTTTTACCTTATCAAAAAAACAAACAAAAAAAAACAATTCTGTATGATTTATAAGCCTTTTGAATGGGGACATGGGGTAATGTTATCATAATTCACCCTCTCCTTGTAATACCTGTCATACCCATGTCATTATACAAATTTGTGTCCTGATTTGTCACAAAAATGCACACACACCTATCTTTGTAAATGTAATTTTGACTGTTAAATTTTTTTGGGAATTTGACCCAATTCAAAAATGTCACTACACCTGCTCAAAAGCATTTTTTGTTTTTTTTTAAATACATGATTAATATTGCATTACATAATGTGTGCTTATACAAACTGACAACCACAAGTGAATTGCATTCAATTATTTAATATGAACTAAAATAATTTTTTGGTTTGTAATTTCAAGTAGGTTATATTTACGCACTATGACTAGACTGACAGTCGTTTAAACAGGTTTTGTAATCACAACTAGTCTAAAATTAACAAAACCCTTAGGAAACAGTAAAAACATTGAGTTTACATGTGATTAATTTAAAATACTTAATTTATTATTCCAATATCCAAATATGATACTAAATCCCACAGAAAAAAAGGGTTTCTATATTTGTAATGTGCTGTCTTTGCGTTTGAACATTGCACATTTTAAACAGGACACTCATTAACTGAATAAATGTTAGCCAATACAAACATATTTATAGAAAACAGTTGACAATGAATAGACAGGAGTCCAATAATAGCATAACGAATTGAGTATTCAAGAATATCAAGTCCAACATATAACAAGGGGTTGTGTTAGGCCTACTGTAGCGTCCGTCATTTAACGAATCTTAAAAACACGGGTGGATAACACAATAATGCAACACATGTAGGCCACGTTTCTCAACACTGATAATAAATAAATAAACACTTGTTTCTCCAGACTCGTGCTTGTCAGTCATCCACAATCACATGCACTTTCATAATCACTAAGCCATATAGCGATTTCAATTTTATCTAGATTTGTTGTTCAACATTACTTGAGCATTTTATACCCATTTACCTCAAGGAGTTAAAAGTGCGTGATTACTGTACTGTCCTCGCTTGAGGTCAACACAGTGATGTCCAAATGTTGAAAAAACATCAAATTGACATCAATTTGACGTCCACACACTCATGTCAAATTGATGTCGAAAAAACCCCACCAAATTCAATTTTTTTACATCAATTTTTTACGTCAATTTGACGTCCACACACTGATGTCAAATTGATGTCGAAAAAAGCTTTCAAATTGACATTAAAAAACTGACGTCAACTTGACGTCAACACACTGATGTCAAATTGATGTCAAAAAAAGCCATCAAATTGACATCAATTTTTTTTTACGTCAATTTGACATCAACACACAGATGTCCAATTGATGTTGAAAAAAACCCCATCAAATTGACATCAATTTTTTACGTCAACTTGACGTCCACACACTGATGTCAAATTGATGTCGTAAAAAAGCCATCAAATTGACGTCAAAAAATTTATGTCAATTTGACGTCCACACACTGATGTCAAATAGATGTCGAAAAAAAACATCAATTTGACACCAAAAAATTGACGACAATTTGACATCCACACACTGATGTCCAATTGACCCTTCCCCGGGAGTTTGATTGACAAGCAATCTAACCAATCAGAACGCCGAATCCGCCAGAAGATTATCCTCGGTGGACTTCAACTGAAAAATGGTGTGTACTGACATCTTTCCGCATTTGAAACAACATTCCTTCTCATGTTCATTCATGTTTATTGGATGCTATAAATAAACTAGTAGGAAGAGATGATCGGTTAAATGCGCAGGCTAATAGGTCCTTAACTCAACTGCTCTTAATCACATCATTATCTATAAGACACAGATGATTGGTTCCTGCTGTATTAGTAGCCAATGAGCTTGCATGCTCAGTCTTCAAATACACAAATAGCATTTGCCTTAGCAGTGCAGCACGCTTTCATAAACCCTCCACCTTCCCCAGCTCCACCTGTATAGATCTGCTACAGGTAATTCATGTACACTATATTGTACAGCAGCAGAATGTCTTACTTGCTCACAGCAGCGTGTCGTGTATGTATTGGCAGTAGCAAATCCCGTACTTGCTCTGCAGAAGCAGCAATAATCAAACAATGGAATAACCTGAATCACTTTATACATTTTAAGACATTATAAACTACAGCATTAATTACAAGATTTTCAGCCACCATCACTCATAATAACATACTGTAGCAATCCACAAAATAATTAAAGCTCTCTAAACAAGCATGGATAACCACCTAGATAAGTAATCCTCACTATTTCTTCCAAGTAAGCCACTCCAGCAGGATAAAGTCAACAAGCAAGTCGCCACAATAAAAAACACATCTGCCTAGTTCAATATGCGATGCATTTAGCCACTGTCATTCTAATAATACAAATCTGTTAAGGTGTACAAGTTGCTTTAAAGGTGGGGTAAGTAGATTTTCAAAAACGCTGTTGGTCATAGTTGATATCCATTCACTGATGTCCAATTGACGTTGAAAAAAACCATCAAATTGACGTCAAAAAAATTTACGTCCACACAGTGATGTCGGGAAAAAAACATCAAATTGATTTTTGGGAATGCAATACACGCAAACACACACACAATAAAAAGAATGGAAGCTTTTTTCCACTAAGAAAAAAGTATTTCTTGCAATACTGAGAAGAAAGGTCAGATATAAAGATATATAAACTTGCAATGGCAAGAAAAAAGTTTTGGTAAGATAAAAAGCCACAATTACTTTTTTATTCCATTTCAGGAAAAAACAACCCAAAAAACAAAATTATGAGTTGTATCTCAAAACTCAGAGGAAATTAGTCAAAATTGCAAGTGCAAATTGCAGAATTCTTGTGGGAAAAAGTCAGAAATTACAATAGTTATGCGTTTAGAGCTTACAATTATGAGAAAAAAAGTCTGAATTGTGAGTTAAAAAGGTTGCAATTATATTTTTATCCTGTGTTGGAAACAAGCTTCCATAAAAAAGAGAGAAAAGGGTAAGCGTGAAAGAGATGTGATCGTTTTCCACTGACGATTACAGTGGCAAAAAGATGGAAAAGTGCCGTAAAAGATGTATGTACAGGGAAAGATGACAAGGGATGGGAGGATAATCCCATGACTCTCCGGTCTACGAGCAGGGCTCTTCCTGTTGATCCAAACTTTATCTCCATATCTAACCCCGTGAAGAGCTGTAGAGCTCCATACAAACAGAGATAATCCCGGGAGAGGAACAGATAGCACGGGAAAACGTCTTGCTGAGTAAACATCAGTGTCCATAGATGTAAATTAAGATTTAAATAATTTGTATAACAGTATAATTTGTTATCTTTGAAATTACGGAACCATTTCCCTTGTCTTTGGTGTCCAAATATTACATTGTCAAACTGAGAGTATCCTCCAAGTCTCATGGATCATTCATGGATGGGATAGACCAGATGCATCTGTAGTGCCCATGGGAATCGATTAGTAAAGGTGACCATCGGTAGAGAGGAAGAAAACAGCGAGTTCTTTCTGGAAGTCATAATCTCTGATAATAAGTCAAAGGTCAGGTGTTCAGTTTCAGAAGGGGTGGTGGCATGAATGTAAGAGAAGGGCCAAGAGATCCTATCTGTGCAACAGTAATGCAATTATTTCTTCAAGTGACTTTTAGAAAGTGGTAAATTAGTCTTAATTCACAAGATCAGTTTGCTCATTAAGACCCCACCCAGAAGAGAGATGCATTATGGTCTTATCAGCACAGAAAATGGTGCACGTAATAGTTGCTCTCACTTTCGTTTAATCATCTCCATCCTGCTGTATATACTGTATATACGTGTGGGGCAACCACATGCCATATTCTGTATGTACACTCAAAAAAAAGCTGGGTTAAAAACAACCCAAGTTGGGTTGAAAATGGACAAACCCAGTGACTGGGTTGTTTTAACCCAGCAGTTGGGTAAAATGTTTGCCCAACATGCTGGGCAGTTTTATTTAAGTCAACTATTGTTTAAAAATGACTATATGGCTGGCATAAAATGAACCCAAAATAGGTTGGAAATTAAAAATCAAACACATAATTACTAGAGGCAACAATAAAAATCAAAAGGTGAACATTTATTAATAAGCAGTTTTATAAATGCTTATTGTTTAACTATTATTCATTAAACTTAATAATAAATGTTCATTTCCAACATACTTTGGGTTCATTTTAAGCAAGCAATACAGTAATTTTTAAACAATAGTTGAGTTAAATAAAACTACCCAACAGGTTGGGCAAACATTTATCCCAGTCGCTGGGTTTGCCCATTTTTAAGCCAACTTGGGTTGTTTTAACCTAGCATTTTTAGAGTGTTGGCTACACATCTAAAACATATGGCCCATTTCATATATAAAAAACATGCTTTGATAAATAATAATTATGATAAAAAGTCCAAAGTATGAGATAAAAAGAAACCTCAAAGTTCTGACATAAAAAGAACAATTATGAGATAAAGTCATACACTCTAAAAAATAACTAAAAAAGGGAACAAATTTACATCGTAAAATACCATTTTCCATTGAAACAGTAATATAACATAAAAACAATGCATTCTGGGTAATATTTGTCATTTTAAGAATAGAAGCCTATAGGCTACTTTCTCGAAAACGACAAATAATATTACCCAGAATGCACTGTAATGTGTAAAAACAATGCATTCTGGGTAATATTTGTCATTGTCAAAATGTTTTTATGGTATATTACTGTTTCAATGGAAAACGGTATTTTACTCTGTAAATTTGTTTAGTTTTTTTTCAGTTTGAACACATTTCTATAATTTTTTGTTTTTTAAAGGTGCCATCGAACGTTTTTTTACAAGATGTAATATAAGTCTAAGGTGTCCCCTGAATGTGTCTGTGAAGTTTCAGCTCAAAATACCCCATAGATTTTTTTTTTTTTTTTTCATTTTTTTAACTGCCTATTTCGGGGCATAATTAGAAATGTGCCGATTCATGTTGCGGCCCCTTTAAATGCTCACGCTCCCCTCCCAGGGAGCTCGCGCTTGCCTTAAACAGTGCATAAACAAAGTTCACAGCTAATATAACCCTCAAAATGGATCTTTACAAAGTGGTCGGATTATGTGAGTATTGTATTTCTTTGGATGTTTACATTTGATTCTAAATGAATTTGAGGCTGTGCTCCGTGGCTAACGGCTAATGCTACACTGTTGGAGAGATTTATAAAGAATGAAGTTGTGTTTATGAATTATACAGACTGCAAGTGTTTAAAAATGAAAATAACGACAGCTCTCTTGTCTCTGTGAATACAGTAAGAAACGATGGTAACTTTAACCACATTTAACAGTACATTAGCAACATGCTAATGAAACATTTAGAAAGACAATTTACAAATATCACTAAAAATATCATGATATCATGAATCATGTCAGTTATTATTGCTCCATCTGCCATTTTTCGGTGTTGTTCTTGTTTGCTTACCTAGTCTGATTATTCAGCTGTGCACAGATCCAGATGTTCTGCCCTTGTCTAATGCTTTGAACATGGGCTGGCATATGCAAATATTGGGGGCGTACACCCCGACTGTTACGTAACAGTCGGTGTTATGTTGAGATTCGCTTGTTCTTCTGAGGTCTTTTAAACAAATTAAATTTATATAAGAAGGAGGAAACAATGGAGTCTGAGACTCACTGTAGGTCATTTCCATGTACTGAACTCTTGTTATTTAACTTTGCCAATATAAATTCAATTTTTAATTCTAGGGCACCTTTAATTAATGAAGCTGTCTGCAGTGCACAATAAATCTGTTTACATCATGTTTACACTTTATTGGTATAATGACAGCATTACGAAAATGTAGAATGTCAGTAAACTCAAGTGGTGTGTGAGCAGCTTTAATTTAAACACCTCTGATTGGCTTTTGCATTTATGTGCTCAACAGACATGTCTGTGATTGGTTACAAGGCTTAACGCAGCAAAAAAACTTTCGATGCAGCTGGAGTAGATGTAAATAAAATTCTTTCTCACAGCCTGTTTCGATACTACTTATATATACTTATATTACTTGTTTGTCCTCTAAAGTCTGCGTACATGTGTGCTTTTGTCCACTACGAATCTGAACATTAAAAGTGCAGCCCTTGACCCTAAATGTCCTGTTCCACACCTCAGTCTTCCTCTCTGATGCTCTTCCTGATCTGTCAGTGAGAAAGACTGTTTATCCAAGCATACATATCATGTATGTCATAGAAATACTCATGCTTATCTGTATTGTGCTAGCGGTACATACGTGTCTTGAGTGATATTAACATACACTGTGTCTTATTGCTAATAGCTATCGTGCTAATTTACAGTTGTATGTTTTCTGTCGTATCACACCCATTGAGGAAATCGCTGTTATTTTGATATGTTGGCAGAACGTCCTTCCTCATTGTGGCCTTGGGATACTGTCTGACTGCTCTTCCTACTCCAGTGGAGGGTCACAGGCCTCTGCTCTTTGTTTTGTGTGTTGTGAATTACTTCCCTGCCCTTTAACACAACAGTGACTGCAGGCCCACATCCACAGTCAGGCTGACGGTGTTCATTTCCCCACGATAAGGCTGGTTCTTCCTCTTTCTCCTCTTTCTCTCTGCTCGAACACACCCACACTTTATCATTGTCAACAACTGTTGTAGAAAGAGCTGATGCTTACCACATTTGTGTAATGCTGATTTCATCAGTGAACGTTAGATGCATATTTTAGCATACTTCATGCATGGTATCTGTTGAATCTCTTGGGAATGGAAAAAACAACGTTAGAGAATCAGGTTTATCTGATAGATTAATGCATCTTTAAAATCAGATTGTTCTTTGATTCATCTTTTTTGACATATGTTAAGTATGTATGTCAGTGAATCTCTCAATGCACATAGCTGCAGAAAGAGGACACTTTTCTAAATCTATAAAAACATGCAGCAATAATGCATATAAAAATAGAAAATTTGTTTTATTCCCTTAAGGACCAGAAAGATGATTAAAATTTGAGGGCATATATTGCGCTCTTGCAAGAGCTGCAGTGAGTGTGATAGGAAAGGAAAGCTTGGGGGTGAATGATGACAGCAATGCTCTGGTGTTTAGTCATGTTCCAGAACCTGATTATCTGTGAAGATCAAACGAGCCAGTGCACTGGAAAACAAACAACAAAGCATTGCCAAGTTTCTCTCCAGAAACAATATGTGCTAAATTAGATCCTCCCAAACTAATTTAGCACATAGTTTGCTTCTGTTTAGCGACCTTTGAATCAGCACTTGCTAATTAATGAATATTAGAGGAAGAAAGTCCTGCAAAATCCAGGTCACACAATAAATAAGTTATTGTCTGCTGGTGTGTAAAAGCTTTGTGGTGCGTGAGAGCTGTTACAACCCAGTTTTCCATGTTAGATGTAAGATTCAGAGGCACCATCCACCAATTGTTCATTTAGCCTAATTATCATATTGTGCTAACGAAAACTAACTAATATTGCCTAATTTCCATCTTTAAAAAATGTAAATATAACATTTACCTAATATAACAAAACACTTCATGTGTGCCTGAATATGTACTGCATAGCAGGGATGAGAAATATGTGAAAAATAAAATGGAGTGGACTGTATTGCCATCTGCTGGTACAAATGTTAGGGGAGGGATGGCGACATACTGAATCTTTCTCCACATGTGCAGATCTTAAAGGGTTAGTTCACCCAAATATGAAAATAATGTCATTTAATACTCACCCTCATGTCGTTCCACACCGGTAAGACCTTTGTTTATCTTCAGAACACAAATTAAGATATTTTTGATGGCTCAGCGAGGTCTGCATAGCCAGCAATGACATTTCCTCTCTCAAGATTCATGAAGGTACTAAAAACATATTTAAAACAGTTCATGCGAGTTCAGTGGTTCTACCTTAATATTATAAAGCGACGAGAATACTTTTTGTGCACCAAAAAAAACCAAAACAAAATAACGACTTTTCAACAATATAGTGATTGGCCGATTTCAAAAACACTGCTTCTGAGCTTTATGAATCGAATCAGTGACTCGGATCTCCTATCAAACGACTAAACTGCTGAAATCACGTGACTTTGGCGCTCCGAGTCACTGATTCGACTCACAAAGCTCCGAAGCATTGTTTTGAAATCGGCCAATCACTATATTGTTGAAAAGTCGTTATTATGTTTTTTTGGCGAACAAAAATATTCTCGTCGCTTCATAATATTAAGGTAGAACCACTAAACTCGCATGAACTGTTTTAAATATGTTTTTAGTACCTTATGGATCTTGAGAGAGGAAATGTCATTGCTGTGAATGCAGGCCTCGCTGAGCCATCGGATTTCATCAAAAATATCTTAATTTGTGTTCTTAAGATGAATGAATGTCTTACGACATGAGTAATAAATGACATTATTTTCATTTTTAGGTGAACTAACCCTTAATATCTGCACTATATTTTTAGATATATAATAAAATAGTAATTATGCCAACTTATAGACCCTTATAAATAAATACGTGCAAATCAACATTTGTTAGATTTTCTCTTTTGTGGGTGATAATAAAACTATATATTTAAAACAAAAAACATTGCCAATATTAATATCGATGCCATAAAAAGAGAGGGGACTGAAAACAGAAAAATCCAATCTAAACTTGTGCTCCCAAACAGCGGAACAAAGCTTTCGTTTCCCCCGTTTCCTGTCGGAATTTTTCTGAGCGTGACACATCAAAAAATGGCGGAGCGGGAAGAAGCAGTGAGGGGATTCGTTGCTGTTACTGATGTTGATGAAGAGAGGGCCCGTTTCTTCCTCGAGTCAGCCGGCTGGGACCTACAGGTCAGCAGCACACTGATGACTTTAATACTGAAATATTGTGCTGTGAAGCACAAGCACTGCAGCCGAGAATTCAACAGACTTTAAGCCTCCACAGGCAGCCAATGAAATCTATAACCGGCTAACGAAATGTGCAAGTCACTCTTCATTAAAATCACCAGGAGTATCTTAAACTGGTTTAACTCATTAAGCATACATGACGGGATTCACACTTCAGTATTTGGTAGTCCTTATTTCCTTGAAGTAGATAGATGTTTTTTAAACGGTGCCGGTCTGTTTTATATAGAAATTCACCCATGAGCTAGCAGCTTTAGCTTGTTCAGTGGAAACTCATGTTTACATTCGTGGTTTATTTATTTTTTTCGTCCTAAGATATATTAAATTATATTATTTTGGAGTCGTTAATATAATAAATCTGATTTATCTAATTACTGAAAGCAAAATTTGGAGTTGTTGTTTTGTTTCTGCGTGTCTTTCTGTGAAATGAATGTCAGCTCTCTCTCTCTCTCTTCTGTCCCCTCAGCTTGCTCTAGCTAATTTCTTTGAAGATGGAGGAGATGATGATATTGCCACCCTCCCTCAGCCAGAGACTGGCTCTGTCACTCGATCCACAGGGCCAAGGTAACACAGGTCAACCCACAAACTGTTTGGGCTTCTCAAACAGAATATCAGCAATATGGTTAAAGTCATAATAACAATTGAGCTGTTTGATGAAATCTCTTCTGATTTCAGTGAACACAGAGTGACGTCCTTTAGAGATCTTATGCATGAGGATGAAGATGACAGTGGTGAGGAGGAAGGCCAGAGGTATCAATATCTTGTAGTTGATAACAGCTAAAAATTTACATTTCTTAATATTGAGGTTTATATCATTATGGAATAATTTAATTATTTTGTATGGAATATTTATTTTTAAATCATATACCCTCGTTATCTTTCAAAACATTAACTTTTCATGACAACAATCTAATCAATTTCAAGTGGATAAAAAAAATTAATTTCACCCCTTCATTTTTTTCCTCATTCAAGAAGCTGTTTTACTTGGATATATACGCCACAGCTTTCACTTCCATTTCGTGACTTTAACAAACATGAACTTATGTATTCACAACAGAGATATGTTACTTAAAGGGAAATGATTGCTTAAAGGAAACTGTATATTTTAAATTCTTTGTCTGAAAACCATGTCTTTTAGGTTTTTCTCCATTTTTTTTTTTTAAATCACAGTTTTAGCTTTTTGGTTCATTCCAATGGTCCTGTGGTGATATGATGCAAATGCAAAAGCCTCTAAGTGTCATCTGAAATTTTCTTATAAAATGAGCATGTTAATCAAGCTTGTATGTTTGTGTTCAGTTATTTCACTTTAATGGCAATGAAAATGACCTATTAATGGCCATTAAACTGAAATTACTGAACATAAACATACAAGCTTGATTAAAAATGCTCATTTTAGAAGAACATTTCAGATGGCACTTGGAGACTTTTGCATCTGAAGTCTTCAATATTGTTATACATTTATATAAATTGTGTTAAATAAAATATAGCATCACCCTCCAAGACACTGCTGTGACTGCTTGACATGTCAACTACCCATATGCTCTGTAAGATTCCATCTCTAATAGCCAGATAAAGACAAAAATACTTTCACTTTTGCCTTTACTCTCTTGTAATGTCATGTTTACACATATTTAATGCTCCATTGTTTTGAGTAACATCAGACTTCTCCTCCTGCAGGTTCTTTGCCGGGGGCTCAGAACGCAGTGGGCAGCAGATTGTTGGCCCTCCCAAAAAGAAGAGCCCAAATGAGCTGGTTGAGGACTTGTTTAAAGGAGCAAAGGAGCATGGGGCGGTTCCTGTCGACAAAGCAGGCAAAGGACTAGGAGAATCCAGCAAGTCCAAGGTAGTTCTTCCACAGAATAAACTTAGTATGCATGCTTATTGTGTACTAGGGGTGCAACGGTTCAAATTTCTCACGTTTCGGTTCGTATCACGGTTTTAGGGTCACAGTTTTGGTACAGTTCGGTATGTGCTGTGTTCAGGGAAAATAGGACTACTGTCAAATAAAAATAAAGAAAATAAGAACAAATAATCAAACTACAAGCAACATCACAAATAAATACAATAGAGCAAATATTCAAATAAAATAAACAGTAGTTTTCAGGTACAGAAAATGGATTAAGTAATCAAATATAAAATAACACTGCATATTATCTTTACTGAATATATTAAATAAAGATTAATCATTATTGAAGTTACAAAAACTATTCAATCAAGAGCAGTGAGTGATTTCTTTGTCATTTGTTGTTTGATTTAACATTAAAAATAGCCGGAATAGTTTTTTCCCTTTCAGACATGCATGATCCAGTACATGTACTGTTACACATGTGCTGTCTTTCTGTCTTTGATATATATATATATATATATATCACTTAAGACATAACTGACTATGTTTGCTAGGATACTCGCCAAAGACGGGCATATTGACATATTTTTTGTATGAATTGCTGAAGCGCAAGACTTGAAAGAGAACTCAGTATTTTCGCGCCGCCTGAAATAAGCGTGTGCGCGCTTCGGATGAGCGCACACAAATCTTCTCACAGCGTGTGCAAGTTCCCTTTCGCGTCTTGTTCTTGAATGTTTAAATTGGCAAGGCTTAAATGAGATAAGTTTAAACACAGACAGCAACGTGTGCTGTTCAGGTCTCACCTGCGCTCGCGATATCAACACCTGAGTGATGACGGTGTAAGTGACTGGACATTAGAGCATACGGCACTCGCATTGAACCAAGTTTACAAAGAGTGACTGTTTTGTCCACGCTTTCTGATTATCGTTGTTGTAACGTTTTGGGAAGCCAGAACACACATCCATTGACTGAAACATACATTATCTGAACTCTCTCTGTCTGTTTTCCACGTTGCTATTTTCAAGAAACCATATTAGCCTATAGATGCGTCGTCATTCGAGATGAAACGCGGTGCAAGTGCTTGCCGAACCATAAGTGGAGAACGGAACAGAGAACCGAGAACCGCTGCACCCCTATTATGTACTCATCTCATGTGATTTTGATTTCTGCTCATTCTACAGCCGTTTATAGGTGGTGGTTATCGATTGGGTGCGGCACCAGAAGAGGAATCTACTTATGTGTCAGGAGCTCGGAGACAATCCAGCAGTTCACAAGATGTGAGTCACCTAGCCTGTTGAAGTCATTCAGACGTAGAGAGAGATCTGCTACAGTGTTTTGTGCTTTGCCAACAGGTGCATGTGGTGCTGAAGCTCTGGAAAAGTGGCTTTAGTCTTGATGATGGAGAGCTTAGGAACTACAGTGATCCTGCGAACGCTCTCTTCTTGGAGTCTATCCGCAGAGGGTGGGCTCTGAATTCATTCACTGATGTTTTGCACTTTACAGAAGTTTAGCTGATCAGCAGAAGTTATTGTTCCCCCATCACGTCTCTTCCAAAAGCATCCAACATTTTTCATTGTTTATTTAGTTTTATATTGGGCCTTCTTGAAATTAGCATTAAAAATCCTTATTGTTTGAACATTATAAGATAGTACTTCGCTAACTGGTTGTCAAATTAGACTAGATAATCCACTAAACCTCTTTACTCGTTACTCTCTGGCTCTCTCAGGGAGATTCCTCTGGAACTGAGACAGCGTTTCCGAGGTGGTCAGGTAAACCTAGACATGGAGGACCATCGGGATGAAGACTTTTCCAAACCAAAGCCTGCTTTCAAGGCCTTTACCGGAGAAGGAATGAAACTCGGCAGGTTGGAAAACTCTCTCTTCTCTTTTCTGATTTTCTTTCACTGAGCTGGCTTAATTACTTACACTCTTTCTGATGCTGAAACACATGTATGGCTAATAGAGCTTCACGATTCTGAATAAATTGAGAATTGATTTATTTATTTTTATTTTTTTGAGATCATGATTCTTCCACGATTCTGAATGGACAACTAAACAAAACATTTAATTTAGAGGTTCTGACAAAAGGTTAATCAGTCTATTTTAAAATGTTATTATTTTTTTTAAAAATGGTTTGAATGAATGATTCAATGACTCATACTGGATAAATCATTGTTTTTGAAGAATCTCTTGAATGAATGATTCGATGAAAAATACATTTTTTAACAGTCACTTGTCACCACCTAGTGGCTCAACGATATAATTGAAAGTATATTGGAAAGTATACTTCTAGGCATTCACAGGCGTTCGACACATGCACAGTCTCTCGCCACGAGTAACATCCCATGTAAACATTTTTGTATTCTTTCATGCTAGAGTTGAGGGTTCTTTCTAACCACTTCGCACAATCTCACGTCTATGTAGGCCTCCATTGTCGCTGTAGCTTGCATGCGTTCCATTCAGTTCTGTTTATTGTAGTTTTTCTTTGATTACTTTGTAAATCGACACCACCAGGGCATGGTTGCCACTAATTACTGCAAAAAAATTAAACTTATTCTCTTATACTCTTCTGTATAATATTCTATTATACTCTTCTGATGGCGAAATTTGCATCTATGTGCACTATGCTGACCCTCACGTATGTTTAAAAAGTGAACTATACTTTGTGCTTTACTTTCTAAGGAAAGGTGGTTTTGGTCGCTACCATAGGCATCAGTGTTTATATCTGAACTATAAACTTTTATCCCAGTACTTTAGTGATAATTTGAATGATTACAAGAGAAATAATGATACTGTGTGCTTGAAAAGACTGAAGCCGTTTCATACTCCTGCATGATGACTGCTCTCTCTGGGTCAGCAACAGATTTGAATGTTCACTGTGATTGTACTTGTCAAAGGTTTAATTGACAGACGAATCGTAGTCAATAGTCGTCATGATTGCATGGGTGTTTGATCTTTTAATGATTAATCGTGTGGCTCTAATGCCTAATGTCTCATTGTTAGACATGTAGACTTATTGACTGATACTTTGTAATTTGACACATTTTTCTTAAATTAAGAGGTTCATTTAATTAGCATTAATTTAGATTGGTAGTGACTAGTCTGTTTACATTGTCAGTAGAGTAACTGTTCAATATATTTTTTTTTGCATAAAACTATATAGTTCTCACAAAAACCTTACAATTATGCATAATGACAGGAGCATTGCTTATAGCAGGCAATTTCATCTCTGGCAGTAATTGCAATGCTCTTACACTCTAAAATTTAAAATTTAAATGGAAAAAAACAAAAACAAAAAATCTTGTCAGTTAGTGATTGACTATTCAACCATCCTGACCCATCTCTATGATAATATGCACTGTGCAGTAAGATTTTAAGCCTCATTTTCTTTGGACAGTGTATCTATTTTATACCACTAGGGGGCGATAGTTTAATGCCTATTAGCTGCAGACCCTTTGAGTCTCCCTGTTTGTTTGTCTGTTGTTTAATAGTAGGGCTGCATGATTTGGGGTGGGGGGTCAAATTTGGATTTTTCTGAAAAAGATTGTGATTTAAGATGCAACTAAGTAAAATTAATTTACAATATTATTATTGTAAAATATAATTGTTAAATAAAAACATTGAGTAAGAAAAATAAAATAATAATAATAATAATAATTATGATAGTTTTATTTAATGGTGCAACTGTAAAATTACGATACCAATATTATTGGCTGTCTAAATTGCCTCATTTTCAAATGTTAAACCATCAAGTTTTTATTTTGGCAGTAAACTGCTGGGACGCCTTAAAGCTTCTCTTTTGATGACAACAGCCGAAACCCAAGTTTGGGAAGATGCACATATTTTGTTTAATTGCAGCCTTTGTGATTTGGTAATCACACTAAGCCATATTGCAATTTTAGATTTTCACTTCAATTATTCACGCAGCCCTACTAAATAATGAATTGTTTAGTTTGATGGGCACTCTGCAGCTCTCAATTCATTGAACATTGTGGTCTACTTCATAACGCTTGATCATTAAATGTTACATAATTTAATGTGGCTGAACTGTATTGACATCATCCTACACTAACCTCCCTCAGCGCCACTCCAGAGTTGGTGTCGCTCCAGAGCAACCCACAGGACCAGGCTAGCAGTGAAGCTGAGGCTAGTGCTTCCATCAGTGTGGACAGCTCTCAACCTGTCACCAGCATCCAGATCAGACTGGCCGATGGAGGCCGGCTGGTGCAGAAATTCAACCACACCCATAGGTAAAAGAGTTACGAACATGCTTTGGATACTACTATGGCATGAAAATCTTCCTCACGACTGATTTGTTCCATCTTTCTTAGGGTGTCTGACGTGCGTCAGTTTGTGGCAAGCGCTCGCCCAGCTTTAGCCGCCACTGAGTTTGTTCTCATGACGACCTTCCCCAACAAGGAGCTGACGGACGAGAGCCAGACGCTGAAGGAAGCCAACCTGCTGAATGCCGTCATTGTGCAGCGGCTAAAGTAACAGCGCCATCCAGTGACCCAGCTTTATTAAAGCACTCTTGAGTTGGAGACACCTGGACTGAAAGGACTTCTAATTACTTAATTTTGTTTTCTTTAGTGATATGTTATTCCTCTGTGACAGTTTTGAGGGTGGTGGGTGTTTCTGGTTAAGCAAAATGGAGATGAAGGGGAAGCAATCACACTGTGATATAGTTAAAGGAAAGGAAAGAGCAACCGAAGCCAAGATCTAACAAGTTTTATGATTTTAGAATAACTGCTGAACATATTCAGAGTGATATAAAGAGCTGTCTGAAGAGTTTTGACATTCTTTTACCTCGATGTCTATCTTGCAGCGATTATGCTGCTTCTGCTTTACCACCGCCTCAGTTTTATTCCTCGTTCTGTGATTCATCTCTCAACATTTCTCAGAACTGTCATTAAAAATAAAGTAGCCTTATATTCTTACCCCATACAGTGACACTGACCTCCAAGATCAACCTCAACTGTCAATGATCAAAACAGTTTTTTTTTTTACAAAACAATCTTTCTTTTATGAGATTTGAGGCTATTTTTGTTATTTAGGTTGTCACATTTATATTGAGTTTTTTTTTTATTATATTAATTTTGCCTGATTATATAATTAAATATTGAGTTGGCTGATTAAGAGCCAACTTCAGTTTCGGACACTGCTGCTGGTAAACATATCAGCGGCCTTCTTATATTCTATGCAGAAACTGACTATAAATCTGGACGTATTGCGTGATTGTGAGCTGTGGTGAACCTGATATTAAACCCCTTTGTCTGGCAATGGAGAGTGCTTTATGTTTTTTTGTGGGACCACCCTAGGAACATTTGTCCCCCACCTTTGCATGTCAGGAAGCAGTTTGTTTTTGAAAGCTTTGTTTGTCGTTAGATCATGCTAGACGGCGTGATGGAAGCTATTAGTTGAGAAACTGGAGTCATGAGTTTTTCATGCACTCCCAAGGTCTGTGAAGTCCACCGGCTTGCTGTGTATTTGTGATGAATATTTTCACATTTAGCACAGTAATGAAATTGAAACCAGACATTAATGACTTCATTGAATTTATTTATAAAAATACATCTTAACATTTTTAACATATGGATACTGCTTTAATGTATACAAGTATCCCTTTAGTATTAAATGAGATTAAGTTACATGGCCCATTTTATTATTAAATTAGCTATAATTCAGCTAATCAGATATATTAGTCATGGTTGCCCTTTAAGAGTTAACTAAGTTGTGCTGATCTTCAGCATGGGCTGTGTTGGGGCTATATTTCAGCCATGTATATTTATGTGTGGCTAATTACGGTCTAAATAAGCAAAAAATAAATGTCTTTTTTGTTGCATAGAGATATCATGCAGTATATAATCACTCAGTGGAGTATGTCAACAGCAAACATTCTTCGCATTGCTGGTCTTGTTTTTTAGGAGACTCGTTTCTATTCCCTTTTGCGCAGATGGATGTACATGATTCCGCTGCACAGGAGCAAAGGTACACAAACCCACGCCAAGAAAAAGCAGTAGCCGAAGTGTCCCGAGCTCAACTCCTGAGTGTCCTGAAGGATTTCTTTATTGTGCAGAGTGTAAATGAGAACGGCAGTGAAGGCGTTGAGGCCTGAGAGGAGGCAGAAAAAAGATTTCCAAATGTTTTTTCTCGACTTGAGAGCAGCTGAAATTAGTGTTTATGTATTTTGAAGACATTAACCTTGGGTATTAAAACAAATTAACTTACCGGCAAATGCCTGGCAGACGCCGGTGAGGTAAAAGAGTCCTCCTTTAGACATGGTGAAGAGTTGTCCCAGGAATATCAGGAATGAAATGGAGGAGAAAACCACCGACAGGACCATCAGAACCTGGACAGCTTGAAGCCACTCTGGTGGAAACAAAACATGGAGACTATTCTGCACAGCTTTGAGCCCGATTGGTGATGCTTATTCCATTAAATTCCTATTTTTAAAAATCATTTAAGTGCTCAAACGTGTTATTTTACCCGTCTCTTCTGATGTTGCACAAGACCACGCCTCTGTTTCATTGTCAAATCGGCAGTTGTACCACAGGTCTGAACTTTCTGTGCCATCCCAAACCCACCAGGACTGAATCATACAGAAGATTAAATATGCATTACTGATTTCAGATGTATGCACATTATTCTGGTTTTGGGGGAGTTACCTTCTCCATGGTGGCGATAAAGAGAACCGCCAATGTGATGAGATGAAGCAGTGTGACAAACATCAGGAGGGACGCCATGGTGATAAACAGCACCTGTCAACATCTGAAACGTTCTCATCTGTGTATTTCTGTGTTGTAAATCAGGACACAGATTTCACTTTTAACACATTTAAAATATTTTATATGTATTAATAGGGGTTCAAGTGCGTAGTACTGAAACCCTATTGTAATTGTTGAAACATTCTCCCCTAAAAGTGTTCAGGCAGACCAAATTGTAAGTCGTAGAGACTTGAAAATTTGATGGCATGTAGTACTCACATAGTCTACGCCCCGATCGGCCTGACGGGGCGCTACAGTGGTCAAAAGTATGAAATGGCTCATAACTCCTTAGGTGTAGGCTCAAGCGCCTTATATCATTGGAATCCTTGGCTCAAGACGGGCAAAATTTGGGGGTATTTTGGATTTTTTGAAAAAACTATTTTTGCGAACTAGTCCTTTGTTTTTGGCCTGATCGGAAACCAAACCAGTGCAGCAAGATTCTCCGGAGTCTGATTATCAATAATTATCAAAAAAAAAAATTGAGATTTCAATTCACGGTCCCCAAGGGCCGCCAAAACGCTCAAAGTGTGCGGAGCCACTTTTACTAAAATGGCTATAACTTGTGATGTGATGCACACCTATGTAAGAGCTCAGTCTGGTTGTGTGAAAAAGGACACGGCAACTGGCCACTTGGTGGCGCTATAACAGGAAAAAAAACTTGATAATGGCTATAACTACTTCACCATTAGTCCGATTGACTTGAAAATTGGCCACCATCAACCAGTGAATTTTGAGCTGCTAACAGACTATGTTAACAAAGGCTAATCGGAATGAAATTCGCTGTTTAGCCCGGAACACACCAAGCCAATGGTCGGCCATCGGGCAGTTTTTGTTCGTCGGCCGACCAAGTTTGCTCAGTGTGTTCTGCACCGTTGGCAGTTAGTCCTCGTCTGCATTTTTTTGGCTGATTTGACATGTTGAATCGGCATTGGAGCTCAACGGTCAGTCGGGCCATCTGATTATTCTGATTGGCTGTTCAGCTACTGCCACCTGCTGGTACAGAAAGGCATTTCTTCTCACGCAGGCACAGAACACCCAAATCGGATGTGCTACTTGGCCATTGGGTGTCAAGCATCGGTTTGGTGTGTCAGAGCAAATTTGGACCCAGACGCTGCCGACGTCTGCTTTCGTCGCCACTAGTTTGTTGGCATCGGCTTTGGGTGTTCCGGGCTTTTGATTCACGGCCCTAGACGCCTGTGAGAAATTCAAAAGAAATCGGCCACCAGGGGGCACCTTAGCGTTTTTCACATGCGTAAAGGATTGTGTATTGTGCGATTTTTCGCACACGCCCATGATGTTCATACCACATGGTTCATACCACAGTCTGAGCATATTTGCCTCTAGGACTGCAACTGTCCATCAAATCGTTCATTAAATATTGAAGATTATTTCAAAAACCAACTTTGGTGAACTAGTCCTAGGTTTTTGGCTCAACCTCAATAACAGTTCAAAAGCTTTAAAAACCATAAATTAAATTGCCTGAATTTGCTGTGTTTTTGTTTGGTTACAGGCTTTATTAAAACATTATACCTCTTTTACATATGTGCTTAAAGGCCTTAATGCACTTGAACCCCAATAATTGCTGCTCACAGCTATATTTATTATTATTATTTAGTTTAGTTTATTATTTTAAACTCAAATATTTTGTAAATATATATATTTATGTATTATTATTATATTGTTTATAAACCTTTCTTTTTAAAATATTTTTTTCAAAATAATATTGTATTTGTTATATAGTTGCTATGCTCTTTATATACAGTCAAACCAAAAATTATTCAGATGTTTTTGATATTTCTGGTATATTTTTACTAGTAGGTGCAGGACACTATAGTTAATTTATGTAAGTGAGGATAGCCAAATAAAGTAAACTGTGACATATTAAACCCAAAAAATTACATACAGTAATTACAATATATACATAGATATATATATGTATATATATGGTATATATATATATATATATAGGTATATATGTATATATACAAAATTACATTACAAAATCATACAGTGGACTACCAGTAAAATTGATAAAAATTTGGAGCCAAAAATTATTCAGACACTTTGACCTGACCATGTTTTGCTTAAGTGTTATCTGACATAATTAAGATTAATTTTTTCTGACGCAGTTTAACTCTGAGATCTTGTCATATTTTATTAGCATTTTTTTAAACTATAGTGAATAAACTGTATTAATGAATGAAATGTTCAAGGTGTCTGAATACATTTTGGTTTGACTGTATTTATTATTTATAATAAAATAAATGATCTAATAAAAACATTATTATTAATCATTATTATTATTATTATTATAAATAAAATACTATTGTTTTTTTATATTTGATAAGTCAAGGGTTCAAGAAACAACTGCATAATTGTACGACTACCCTCAGGTTTTCTGTAAGGACAAGAGGTTTAACAAATCTACTTTTGACAAAACCTAGAGGGAAAAGGGTAGGAAGTAAAGATACTAAGTAAACTGACTATGGCTGAAGTCCAGAGCTGAGAAATAAAGGCACTCTTTCAGACTTTTCTAAGTCTTAAGACACACTGTGCTTTTCCTCAGGTCAAAGCTAGAGAAGAACAGCTTCAGGAAAAGTCATGTTCTTATAACCAGTCTTCTCAGAGACATGAAAAAAAAAAAAAACATCTAAAATGGTTCTTTTGACTTCTGACTATAATAATATTACGATGTTCAAGCACAGATTCATTCCCTTGTTAAAATCATTTCATATTCACAGCAGAGTTTGAAGTGGTAAAGTATCTTAAGTTGTTGTATTTTATGGTTCAACTTTCAAACCATAGACAATAATAAAAGCAGATTGAATAAAGGTAAACTCACCAAATGTGATCCAAATTCAGCAGAGGCAAATATACTCTATATTGACTCTTTCAGTGTTTATTCAGGTCTGCTGCTACTCTCCTCCCTTTTCAGCTCCAGTAAATTGGAGGATTTTGTGGGGTCAACCTCAGAAACGCCCATTTCCTTGATGTTGGATTAGTTCCGTTGTCCTGCACACAGTCCCATCAGATCCTCCTTGTGTGTTCAGGAAACGCATGAGCATGGGCACACGTCTCTCTTTCCTTATAGTCGTTTATCATCTCAGAGGGTGTGCGCTGAGTTCCTATGGGGTTCTATCATAACTTCAATCTCCTTTGATGATGTCGATTATGTGAGTGGATTTCATTCATCATCGCCCATGAGATGGTGTTATGGGAAAGCCACCTAAATGGGGAAAACTACAGGAACCTCTGTGTTTATTTGTCGTGCTGTGTACAGTAAATGTAGGTGGACCAAGAAGAAAAAACTATTATATATATATATCTACAAATGTTACAAATGCATTGGCATACAATACAGTACAATCTTTCCATAACTGTAAATACATCTGTCCATTGTATTGAATACTATGCATTAAAAGGTATATTTCTTCATTGGGCATTTCAGTGTTCATTCTTGGTCAGTTTATTAATTTATTATTGTGTTCATTTATAAGTTCATAATTGCTGTAGGTTAATGGTTTATTAAATTATATTATTAAAGGGTTAGTTCACCCAAAAATGGAAATTATGTCATTAATGACTCATGTCGTTCCAAACCCGTAAGACCTCCGTTCATCTTCGGAACACAGTTTAAGATATTTTGGATTTGGTTTTATAGTACATACGTAAGGGCTGAAAAAACAAATATTATTAATTAATTATTATTAAAAAGAAAGAAATAAAGAAAAAGAAATAAGAATGGTAAAAGTTTCAGTCTATTAGTTATGAGCAGTGTTGGTGGTAACCCATAACGAGTAACTTGAGTTATGTAATCAGATTACTTTTTCAATTAACTAGTAAAGTAATGCATTACTTTTTCAATTTACAACAAAATATCTAAGTTACGTTTTCAAATAAGTAACGCAAGTGACTTTTTCACATCTATCGACTGAAAGGTCTCCTGTCCCCATGTTGAGAGAAATAAAGTTCAGAGGTGTTGTATTTGCTGCTGACCTTCAATGATCCAATTCAACAAAAATGACTTTAGATTTAGAAATAAGAGTGTTGAACTCCTGCTGTATCCTATTCTTCTTCAATACAGAATGGCAAAGGTTTGTTTGAGCTCCGCTCGCTACAGGCGCAAATATGCATTTCCTTCAGCCCGAGGCTTAAGCCAAAAAATAGAACCTTTGTTGTTGTTATTAAAAAAAAAACAAGCAGGCCCAGCCCAGGTGAGAAAAAGTAACGCAAAAGTAATGCAACGCACTACTTTTCATAAAAAGTAACTAAGTAACACAATTAGTTACTTTTTCAGGAAGTAACGCAATATTGTAATGCATACTTTTAAAAGTAGCTTTCCCCAACACTGGTTATGAGCTTAATCCATTTAAACTACTTGAATATATTATTTTATTTTAAAATGTGCACAAATTCACTCTTATTTATGTGTAATATGTCAAAAACGCAAAACGTTTATCGTCTAGTCGCATTATGAATTTAGTTGCTTTGACGTGCTATATCGGAAATTTTATGAAGTCGTAACTACGACGAGCTCATCGCATTCAACTTTGGAAATGGGAGCGCGTTCATCACTATGGTTCATCAGCAATTTTTACTTATAGAAAACTCATATTTACGACAATTCCGAGAGCACTTGAAGGCAGCATTAGTCTAATTTCATCGAAATTATTGATATTACTGTCGTTCTCTGAACATTTCTCTTGTAAAATAGTTGTCAAATATTAAATATTTAGCTACTTACATCTTATCACACTCTTTCACTGTTAAAACTAGGTTGGATTTCGCACTCTTCTGTGAACAGTGAACAGTGAGCTTTCTTTGATTTGATTGTACATCATTGACGAGCGCAAACGAAATGTAGTTTTGTACAACAGAGAAGCATCAATATCACATTCGCTTTTCTTACTCAAAGAAGGGATGTTTATCGGTATGCGGTTAAGCCAATTAAAGGATAAGGTTTATCACATTTGTATGAAATTACTTTCCAGGAGACCAAAGAATATATGTTCCTATATAACTGAAACAACGTTTAAAAATAAAATCATATATGTTTTGCGAATAATGTCCAAATAAGTTTCTGGTTGTAGTTACTACTCCAGGTCAGTAGGGAGCAGTATTAACTCTATCATCCCCGCTGGTTTCCTAGAAACTTTTCAACGTCACAACGTCAGCGAAACAGCAATGGCGACAAGGCGCTCTGGGTTTTCCCGGACCCAAACAAACAGAGGAAACTCATGTAAAAACATTTTTAATAAAATACGGCAAGGCCACATCACAGGTGTTGGGTTGACTAGAGGGTCTCAGGTGAGATTTTAAGTTATATGAAGGTCTAAACTGCCTCCAAAACGTTACTTAGAAACTGTTTACATACAAGGGCCCGAAGAGCCAACAATATAAAATAGCTCTTAAAGAGTCATATATTGTATTTCATTGAGAGCGATAATCAGACAAACGAAGTGTGTAGTGTGGATGACAAATGTGTGGTTGTAGGTTTGTTTTTAAAAAAAACTGATTTACTGATTCTCTTCCTGCTTTTCAACATAGCGATCTAACTATATCATAACATACTGATGTTAAATGTATTTGCATTGCTTACTTAAAGTATTTAGTGCTAAAATAGTCCATGATAATAAAAGGAGCAATAATACATATATTTGAAATGTATTTACAGAGCTTGAGCAGTGTTGTGTTTGTGTTGTCGAATGCAGATTCCTGTGGCTCTGCTGGAGGAGAGAGATAAAAGAGCTCAATGGCAGGGAATACCTGTGTTATTGAGGAGACTTCATGAGAGCAGCCATCCTAACAGTGATCTCTCAAAGATTGACAGCATGGTCATGGTATTCAAAATGTTGTTTATTCATACAAAATGCATCACCTGAAACCCATTTATATCACTTGTGATCAGATGTTAATTGAGTTGTTTTGTGTGTGTGCAGGAGCTGTCGTCATTGCTGTCTATGGAAGCCATGTCATTCGTCACAGAGGAGCGTAAAACGCCACAAGAGTCGGTTTCACCCAATACATATACGTTTGACCTGTTTGGAGGAGTTGATGTGAGTTTCTTGTTAATATAATATGATCATGCCCGACTAATCTCGATCAGGATATATTAAACGGTATTTAATTTTCAATATGTTCATGTAAATGACTCATCTTGTATGCAGTTTTTTTAGTTTTCAATTGGTCTTAATCAAGAGCCCCTAAAAAGTTCATTACCTTGCAAAAGTTTGGGGTCAGTATGAATTTATTAATAATACTTTAGTAATACTTTTATTCAGCAAGGATGCATTAAATTAATCAAAAGTGATGGTAAAGATATTTATAATACTAATTATTTCTATTTCAAATAAATGCTGTTGTTTTTTTTTTTAATTATTTTTTTTACTTTCTATTCATATAAAAGTCCTTAAGAAATCTATCACAATATTTTCTATGGAAGCTTCTTTCCACCACTCATTAAGAAATTAAAAAAGGTAATTTCAACTTTTTTTCTCACAATTCTGACTTTATTTTTTAGAACTGCAAGATTATATCTCACAATTCAGATTTTATTACGAGAAAAAATGACCTTTTGTATTTTTTAAATTCTTTGTTGGAAACAAGCTTCCATGAAAGCTACCCAGAAATATTTCTTGAGCAGCAAATCGGCATATTAGAATGATTTCTGAAGGATCATGTGACACTGAAAACTGGAGTAATGATGCTGAAAATTCAGCTTTACCATCACAGTAATAAATAATATTTTTAAATAGAAAACAGTAGTAACACTTTATTATAAGGTTAATTTGTTAACTGTTACTGTTAATAAAAAAAATCGTGTTCACATTAGTTCACAGTGCATTAACTAATATTAACAGATATAATTTTTGATTCCTTTGTATTAGTAAATTTTGAGATGAACATTTAACTAAAATTAATAAATGCTATAGTAGTATTTATTAATTATACTATAGTAGTATAATTGTTACCAAAACAGTATTATGTATTATTATATTTTTAATTATAATAATATTTCACAATATTACTGTTTTTATTGCATTTTTTTTTATCTTGGTAAGCATAAGAGACTTCTTTCAAAAACAACAAAAAAACTTTTCATCCGTCAGTAAAATATTGTAAAGCGTGGTAATATTATGGCGTTAATGCTCACAAGAAATCTTATCAAGTGCTGTGTTGGATGTTCTTGGCTTTGTTGTCTTCTGCTCTTGACACTGCACTCTTGAGAATATACAAAATCTAACAACCAGCACTTTACCTACATGGAATCATAATATTTGAATTTGAAAGGAACCAGTTTTGCTGGTACTGTAATTATCATACTGGTAATCATTTGTTAGTTACTAAGTATGTTTTTGTTATTCGTCTACAGCTATTTGTAGAGATTCTGATGCGGCCAACACTCACAGTACAGGGAGACCTACCCATACGTAAGCTTATTTAAATATTAATTCCAAGCCTTATCATTTCCACTCTTGTTATTGCCTATTGTATTTTTTTTGGGAACAGAGAGAGTTTGATGTTTTGCAATTACATACAAGGTTTGTTTAATTCTTTTCAGTGAGTGATGATCTCATCAAGGATTGTCTAAGTGGACTTTACAACTGCTGTATATGTGTAGGTATAATAAAATGTGCATAATTCTGGAAGGACAGAAATAATAATGAATTATTTCACTTGTTTCCTTGTAAGTAACAGCCTCTGCTTTTGTCTGTCAGACGGAGGGCGTTACAAAAAGCCTTGCAGCGAGGGAGGATTTTGTCATGTTCCTGTTCACTCTCATGTCCAACAAAAAGGTTTTCCTACCAACTGCCACTCTTATTGAAGACATCCTGAGTGTCAGAAAGGTAAAAGCAACTATTTAAAAGTTTGGGGTCAGTATAATTTTTTTTTCCCAAGAAATTAATTATTTTATTTAGGGCTGCAACGATTAATCGTTTGCAAAATAAAAGTCTGTGTTTACATAATATATGTGTGTGTTCACAATAATATTTATATATAAATACACACACATACAGGTATAAAGTTTAGAAATATATGCATGTATTATAAATATATATATTTATATATATTTTATATTACATATAAACATAAATATTTTATATATAAATATAAAATTTTTCTTAAATATATACATGAATGTGTGTGTATTTAAATTAGGGCTGGGCGATGTATCGAATGCTTTTGTCACGCGCATTTCTTCAGTAAAGCCGGTTCCCTGATTACCGCTAAATCGCCATCACCTGCTTTCAAATGAAGCGGCATTTAATAAACAGAACCGTAGTTCACTGATAAGACACGCAATATCGCGTTCAATATCGATATGTATCGCCGTCGATATTGAGCGCGATATTGCGTGTCTTATCAGTGAACTACGGTTCTGTCTATTAAATGCCGCTTCATTTGAAAGCAGGTGATGCCGATTTAGCGGTAATCAGGGAACCGGCTTTACTGAAGAAATGCGCGTGACAAAAGCATTCGATACATCGCCCAGCCCTAATTTAAATATACATAATTATTATACACAGAACACACACATATATTATGTAAACACAGACTTTTATTTTGCAAACGATTAATCGCGATTAATCGTTGCAGCCCTAATTTTATTCAGCAAGGATGCATTAAGTTTATCATAAGTGACAGTATAGACATTTATAATGTCACAAAAGATTTCTATTGAAATAAATGCTGTTCTTTTGAACTTTCTATTCATCAAAGAATCCTGAAAAAAAAAAAAAAAAGTATCCTTAAATATATTAAGCTGCGTAACTGTTTTCAACATTGGTAATAATAAGAAATGTTTCTTGAGCAGCAAATCAGCATATTAGAATGATTTCTGAAGGATCATGTGACACTGAAGACTGGAGTAATGATGCTGAAAATTCAGCTTTAATATCAAAAGAATAAATTATATTTTAAAATATATTAAAAGTGTCTCTTAACAACGTAATAAATAATTTCTTTTCTTTTCTATTTTAACCTTAGGAAATCATCCAGCTGGAGAAAATTCCCACCTTGGCCAGTCTGGTCCAGAGCTTCAACCAGCAGCAGCTGGCCAACTTCTGTCGTATCCTCTCGGTCACAATATCAGAGCCAGACGTTGGTGTAGATGACAAACACACCCTCCTGGCCCGCAGTACCCAGCAAAAGACCAGCACGTGCACATCACGCGCTGAGAGCAACCAGGGTAAGAAAACACGACTGCAGTTAATCCATACAAAATGTTGACTGATGGCGACAGGGTTATAAATGGCATCATTTAAAATAATAATATACATTTTACATTGTCATGTGTTCACACACTTGCTTTGATCTTTCTGCAGTGGCTCTGCTGAATATCCCAGGCTTTATCGAGCGCCTTTGTAAGCTCGCCACACGGAAAGTCACAGAGGCTGCGGGTGCCTCTGCCCGGCTGGAGCTGGAGGACTGGCATAGTTGGCTTGACAACGCACTGGTGCTGGATGCTCTCATGCAGTTAGCTATTGAGGAAGCAGAGCAGAGCAGTACAGGTGAGATCCTCTTCTCTTTCTTACTCTGTTATTTCCTTTTGCTGTGGTTCTTCTCCATCCTTTCCTTGCTGGGTGGTTACTTGGTCTCACCCACTCTGATTGGCTGTTTTTCAGAGTCATCTGATGAAAGCTCCCTGTCCTCCAGTCCGCTTCGTCACAGACTGCCCCAATCTATGAAGATCGTGCACGAGATCATGTACAAAGTGGAGGTTCTCTATGTGCTGTGTGTGCTACTTATGGGCAGACAGCGAAATCAGGTATTGTGATGTGATTAAATTGACTGTGAATATTAATAAATTTGACATGGAATGAGCCATTTAATAACTGACTAGTCACTTAGTAAGGTTTAATAGGTTTATTTAGAGATTGCTTTTTTAATATATATATATATATATATATATATATATATATATATATATATATATATATATATATATATATATATATATATATATATACACACACTACCATTCAAAAGTTTGGGGTCGGTAAGATTTTTAAAAAATGTTTTTGAAAGAAGTCTCTTATGTTCACCAAGGCTGAATTTATTTGATCAAAAATATAATAAAACAGCAGTTTTGTAAAATACTATTACAATTTAAAATAACTAATTTATTCTTGTGATCAAAGCTGAATTTTCAGCATCATTACTCCAGTCTTCAGTGTCACATGATCCTTCAGACATTATTCTAATATGCTGATTTGATGCTCAAGAAACATTTATTATTATCAAAGTTGAAAACAGCTATGCTGCTTAATATTTTAGTGGAAACTGTGATGAATTCTTCCACTATACTTTGATTAATAGAAAGTTAAATTTATTTATTTGGAATACTTTTAATTTTTTTGTAACATTATAAATGCCTTTTATTGTCTTTTTTGATCCATTTTTTTTTTTTTTACAAAATATTATTCATTTCTTTAAAAAAAAAAAAAACTGTCCCTGAACTTTTGAACAATAGTGTATTTTAAAGCAATAGATTATATATTCGTACTCTTGTTATGCAGGTTCACAGAATGTTGGCAGAGTTCAGGTTAATTCCTGGACTCAATAACCTGTTTGATAAGCTGATCTGGAGAAAGCAGCCATCTGGTCATGTCCTACATCGACAGAACCAGAACTGTGACTGCAGTCCAGTAAGAAGCAGCCCTTCATTACTCAGACTTATTTAAATTACTCTTACATATGGGTGACAATACACCTCTTTTCTCCTGCACATCAGGAGATTTCTTTCAAGATCCAGTTCCTCAGGCTGCTGCAGAGCTTCAGTGACCACCATGAGTAAGTATAACATCAGGATGCAAGGAACAGAGAACGTTACACTCAGTTTTTTCAAGTTTCTCAGCATATACTCGACTGATATTAAACCATCTATTTATTGATCACAGGAATAAGTACCTACTTCTAAGTGGACAGGAGCTGAATGAACTGAGTGATATCTACCTGAGTGCGAACATCTTTGAAATGGAGGCACTGAATAACACAGACAGGCATGGGGACCCTTTTCATATCATATATTTTAGTGTTTCCTTATTCTCATGTTTTGAACTGCTGGTTAATTAGTTTACATTAACTTTAGTTAATTGTTTTACAGGAACCTTGTGTGTGATGGTAAAAAAGGTCTTCTTACACGGTTAATCTCGGTAATGAAGAAAGAGCCAATTGATTCTTCATTCAGGTGAGATTTTCAGTTACATCCGTAATGTTTCCTTCCACTTGCTGGCCTCTTCAAATCATAATTGGGTTTAAATGGTCACACAACATTTCTCCATGTCTTTTACACAATTTACTTCAGGTTCTGGCAGGCAAGAGCAGTGGAGAGTTTTCTAAGAGGAACGCCATCTTATGCCGATCAAGTGTTCCTTCTCAGAAGAGGCTTGTTAGAGGTAAATACAATGTCTGTGTGAACATGCACTACTGTTTTTTGAAATAAATAAATAATTGTACTCAGCAAGAGTGCATAAAATTGATCAAAAGTGATATTAAAGACATTTATAATGTTAAAAAATATTTTTATTTCAAATAAATGCTGTTCTTTTGAAGTTTCTTAAAAAATAGGTTATTTTAAATTATATTTCACATAATTACTGTTTTACTGTATTATTGATCAATTAAATGAAGCCTTGGTGAGCAAAAAAGATTTCATTAAAAAAAAATCTTACTGATGTTTGAGTGGTAGTCTAAAGTTATAAAAATATTAAGTTCTCTCATTTTTTTTTTCTTTCAGCACATACTATATTGCATCATTGACAGTGGCTGTAAGTCACATGATGTCCTTCAGAGCTACTTTGACCTACTTGGTGAGCTCATGAAGTTCAACATTGATGCCTTCAAAAGATTTAACAAATATGTCAACACAGAGGAGAAGGTGGGGTTAGAGTCTTTCTTGATTTTTCTTGTGGCAGACACACTGAAGTGATCCAGTAGTATTAAATCTGTCTTTTGACACCTCAGTTTCAGATGTTTCTGACTCAGATCAACAGCTCTCTGGTGGACTCTAACATGCTGGTGCGATGTATTGTCCTGTCTCTGGACCGCTTTGAGAGCCAGACCAAAGACATGAAAGGTTTGACTCAAGTGATTGAACCATTTAATGGAGAGATGGATGAAAGACAAGATGGTTTGAAACATGTTTCTTTGTCTCTTTTTCTCAGTGGTTGAAGTGTTTTCAGAGTGTCGCCTTTTGTCCTACATGGCTCAAGTGGAAAACAGGTTGTTCTTCCTTTTTAGACTGATCAGCATCATCAATGTACAAACCCTCACTCAGGCAAGTTATACATTTTATTTTTATGCCAGGGGTTGGCAACCTATGGTTATGTATGTATGGTATATGTATTTTATTTAGCTCCTCGCACCTGCACGCCAATCTACATTTTACGGTAATTATTCCTGCGGAATTGAGTGAATGACAGTTCATACTATAAAATATAGCAAAGGTAACACAGGAACTCAAAGTATGTTCTGTCAAGTTTCCTCAATCAATCAGGCCTTCACTTTCAGCTATCATTTTGTGATGAGCGATTTTTAGCCCAAGCTTTACTCACCCTCAAGCCATCCTAGGTGTATATGACTTTATTCTTTCTGATGAAACAATCGGAGAAATAACAGTAAATATCCTGACGCACACTACCATAATGGTAGTGAAAATACATTAAAAAATATAATGCATACATAGATTGACTTGATTCTTAAAGAAAATTGTATTACTAGTCATTATGATTCACTGAATATTTTTTTTCTAAAAACAACATAAATACACGAAGATTACATTCCTAAGAACTTTGAACATGTTTAAAACAAATTTTTTATTAAATATCATTAACCCTTAAAACTGATTTGCCATGGTTTTGACCAATCACAGGAGAATGTGAGCTGTCTAAACACCAGTCTGGTGATTCTGATGCTGGCACGGAGACGGGGCAAGTTGCCTTTCTACCTGAGTGCTCTGCGAGAGAAGGAATATGCAGAGAAATACCCTGGCTGCCTGCTCAACAACTTCCACAACCTGCTGCGCTTCTGGCAGCACCACTACCTCAACAAGGACAAGGATAGCACCTGCCTGGAGAATGTGAGCATGACTTGATTGACCAAACGCACTTTCATGGTTGTGAGTTCTTAAGGCATTACCCTTTGTATCTCTTTCTCTACAGAGTTCTTGTATTCCCTTCACCTACTGGAAGGAGACAGTATCAGTGCTGCTGGGTTCTGGTAGAAGCTCACAATGTGCCATTGGCACCTACATTGATGAAGCCTACAGGGACCTGGACAGAGACTTCATGGAGCTGTGACTATAGAGACTGAGAGGACTCTCTTTACATCAGAATTACATCATGCCTAAATTTATAAGACCTAGTCCATTCAGATGCATTACAGAATAGTTGAGTGTATGTGTGAAGTTAAAAATATGTGGGTGCAGGTGTATCTAGATATTCATGGAACTGAGGTTATTGGCCTGCTTGTGTTCAACAGCATGAGTGTGTGTGTGTGTGTGTGTGTGTGTGTGTGTGTGTGTGCTGGCTCACAGTATTAAATGTGAAATGAATGTGCTTGGGAATATGTAATGTCACTTTAGGGTGTGTGTGTGTGTGTGTGTGTGTGTGTGTGTGTGTGTGTGTGTGTGTGTGAGTGAGAGAGAGAGAGAGAGTGTGTGTGTTTGCAATGGCACTAGATTCTGGACGTTTTTCAGCTGGTTCATAGAGTTACAGCTGCCTTGTTCTCTAGTGCTGATCTCTCTTGCCTCCTGTAAGGTTGAGTTGTCCGTGACGCATCCAGACACACTCCTGAAAGTAGTCAGGAAGAGCCTCACTGCCCACTGTCCCTCACTGCAAAAAAAGGCTGTTTCATTCAGGGACATCCTAATGTCTAATGTTGGTGGTTGGCTTAGTTTACAACATTGCCTGTATATTTATGTATGTTATGTATGTAGTTCTTACTTGACCTTAAAATCGAACTTTTAAGCCCTGAACTCACAGAGTGACAACACAAAAGCAACAAAAGAAAATAAAGAAATTGTTTTATCACAAGCATCTTTCTGTATGTATGGCTACAGCAGGAGACTTCCTGTTCCATTAAAACCAGGTTTTCAATCATACCCATTCAGTATGTGAAATAAAGGATTATTATTATTTTTATTTATTTATTTATTTTTATTTATTTTTTTGAGTTGGTTGCAGTTTGGAATTACTTTATATTGTATGTAATCTACGATTTTTGTTTTGCTTATCAGTGAAATGAAGCAATCAATTCTTCTTTCTATAATTCATAAACAGCACCCTCTACCTCTTGCAGAAAAAGTATTGCTGTTTTGGACTCGTTTTTCCCCCTGTCCAAACCAGTTGTGCGTTTCCCATGGTCGTCTGCTATGGTTGAACTTGCGACTGTAGTTGGCTTTGGGAAACGCGCCCAGGATGGTTTAGCAACACAGACATTTGAGAGCCTACAGCTCACTGGCCAAAATGAAGCGTTTGTTTTCTGAGGTGAGGTATTTTTTACTTATTACATTAATTTGTTAGATTAATTTTAGAACAAAATAATATTAAGAGGGATACAGTTAAATGGTTAGTTCACCCAAATATGAAAATTCTGTCATTTAATACTCACCCTCATGCCGTTCCACACCCGACCTTCATAAAATAACGACTTATTTAGTGATGGCCGATTTCAAAACACTGCTTCAGGAAGATTCGGAGCACAAATTAATCAGTGTATGGAATCATGATTCAGATCGCGTGTCAACTGCCAACGGCTGAAATCACGTGACTTTAGCGCTCCGAACAGAAGATTCGATACACTGATTCATTTGTGCTCCGAATCTTTCTGAAGCAGTGTTTTGAAATCGGCCATCACTAAAAATAAGTCGTTATTTTGTTTTTTTGGCACTCCAAAAATATTCTTGTCGCTTTATAATATTAATATTATAAATATGTTTTAGTACCTTTATGAATCTTGAGAGAGGAAGTGTCATTGCTCCCTATGGAGGCCTCACGAAGCTATCGGATTTCAACTAAAATATCTTAATTTGTGTTCCGAAGATTAACGAAGGTCTTACGTGTGGAACGGCATGAGGGTGAGTAATAAATGACAGAATTTTCACTTTTGTGTGAACTAACCCTTTAATACATTGGGGGAAAAAAACAGGCCTAGGCCTACTAAATTGCTGATAATGACATGTTTATTACATGTAACTGCAAGCGTATATAACTAATTGGCCGTTCAATTCGTAGTTAACCTATAAATATGTTTTTCTTATGTCATCTCTCCCTCTCTAAGTAAACTTTATGCTATTTACTTTAAAGTTCAAAATTATAATTTTACCCGAGTGTGTTCTTGGAACTACCCACACATGAAAAATACTAGTAATTTATAGTAAATATAGTGTTTTTGAACCATAGTGTAGTAAATTGTAGTATACTGTATATATTATAGTATTTACAACACTTTAATGAATGCTACAGCATACTGTAGTATTAAATATAGTGAACTAATAAACTGTAATAAATACTAAAGTATGTTTGTAATACAGTAAACTGTAGTGTATTGTAGTATAATATACCCTATAGTTGTAGAAAACTTAGTACAGTATTGGGTAATTTGTTTATATTATATTATACATTATATTACTATAGTTGTTACATTACCACAGCAACTATAGAATTACCACAACACATTCATTGAAGTACTTTATTATAGTATGGTTCAAAAACACTATAGTATTTACTATAATTTTTTGGGTCATTTTTTTTCTCTCTCTTTTTTCCTGCTGAAAATAACTTTGCCTAAGTCTAATAAATATTGTCATACATTCCTAATGAAATGTTAATGGAATTTTTACATTAAGAATTGCAAATATTTTTTTGCATTACAAATATTCTGAAATGTTATGTTAAAATATGCAAATTATGCATTTAATATAATTAAATATGCACTAATTTGCATACGTTTCTAGAACAGAAATCTAAACTCTAAAATCTGAACACTAAGATAAAGCCAGGTCTTTTTTTTTTCTTTTCTTTTTTTTAAGAGGGAATTTTAGATATCTCTTTTACCATGAAAATACTGTCAACAGCTAGAAAAAAAAATGTTTTTAAGAATGAAATGTGTCTGAATTAGTGTATGTAAATGCTACTGAACTGGAGAAGATTTCTGGCTCTGTGCATGTGAAAAAAAACCCCTCTCATTTTGAGAAAACAGCCTGCAATTACAATCTGGAGATGCAAATAGATAATGTGAAACAAAATAAACACTTAAAAGTGTATTTTAGATGTTGACCAGTGTATGAAAATACTTTTTTTTTTTTTGCCTTTAGTGTCTTCTCTTACCTTTAACAGATTAGCTAGTCTCCCAGTCTGGATAGGCTGGACTGTTTTGCTGGTTATACTTCATACAGTTTTTGCTATTTGTAAGCTGGTAAGAGAGAGAGACCAGCTAAACGCTAGCCGAGTCAGACTGAGTGACCAGCATGACCAGAAAGTGTATGGAAAAATATCTTCAGAAAGATTCCCTTTCTCACAGATGCCAGATGTCATATTTTAAAGATCTTACTTTGAATTCAGCATTTTAAGTTATAAGACAATTTCTAGAAGACTTTCGCCCTTTGTGAGTTTGCATCCCTAGAAAGAACATAAAGTGATCAATTATTCCACTTTGTTGAAATTGGAAGCATGGGTTTGGAATATTATTTGGTGATGCAGGTTGAGTTGGACCAGAAAAACAAGAGCAACACATTCTTAGCATTTTTATTCCAAATCAATTTCTGTGCAACTTGACATGATCATGCAAACATTTCCATTTAGGCGCTGTTTATTTATCACATTCAAATAGCTTTTCAAATACCCTGTGGGTCCTTCAACTCAGTCCAGTTTGAAATCAGAAGAACACAACTGTCTCACTGTGCTGTTCTTCAGCTGGACTGTAATGACACTGTGATTTTCCAAAACACTGCAAATTATGAGCTCTGCAGCCTAAGCCTCCTCCAAGAAGGATGTAGGAACAAACGCTTAAAAAACTCTTCAAGACTAATGTTTGATATCTGAAAATCAGCATTTTATCTTTCCAGGCTGCAATTGCAATGAAAAAAAAAAATATTAGTTGACTTTCAGTATGCATTAAACATTTCCAAAACCTTTGTGCCTTGCAGCATTTTACAAAGAGCAAAAAAGAAAGGAAAGGTACTTGTCACAAACTACATGACTCTTAAAAATCATCTTCTTTAAGTCAGTCTTCACTCCACGATCTGTGAAGAAAAAGGTATGTTTGCTATGATTCGCCATTTTTTTTCTTCCATTTATTCACACTTAAAAGGCTAATTCACCCGAAAATTAAAATTCTGTCATTTTCTTTCTTTCTGTGGAACATAAAAGATGATATTTGTCTGTGTTTTTTTTGTCCATACAATGAAAGTCAATGGGGTCCAGTGTCCATTTATACTTCTTGGAGGGAGTTTCGGCAATTCATTGACAGAATTTTCATTTTTGGGTAATCAATCTATACAAGTATCTGAGATCAGTTTACTGTATGTTACCTTGACAACGTGAGTCTCTCGGGTGCGCACACGTAGCTTGTTGACCTGAGATTCGGCCATATCCGCCCTCTCCTCGGCTTCATCCAGGTCATGCTGGATCTTCTTGAACCGAGTCATATTGCAGTTGGCCTGCTCCTCCTGCCATACAACAACGAGATACAGTGCTCTGAAATCTGTGCGCTGCACGCGTAGACCTTAAAATGGACAACGCCATATTGTTCGACAGGTCACATGATGATATGTGGCAATATCAATGGTATATTTTTGCATATACCATTTTGAACCTACTATGTACTGAAAGAATGAATTACTGAGTTGACACTGCAAGTGAATGAAAAATACTTACTGCATCCTCAGCTTGTCTCTTAAAGCTCTTTACTTTTGCCTGTAGTTTCTCAATCAGATCTTGCATCCTCAGGAGAGTTTTCCTGTCTTCCTCTGTCTGTGCAGAGAACACAAAGTCTTTTAGATGCACTGGAGATGAGACACACTGTTTTTCTGTTACATCACATGTGTTTCTGTGAGTAATACCTGGTAAGTGAGCTCTTTAATCCTCCTCTCATATTTTCGTATTCCTTTTTGGAACTCTCCGCTCTTCTTCTGTTCACACTCCAGCTCTCCCTCTAGCTCCCGTACCTGAGATCAAAATGTTCCCACAGATACAGATTAATCCATAAAATATGTTATATTCATGTCTGGACCAAAGCCGCAATGGACATTTTTCTTTCTGCTCACCCGAATTTCCATTTTCTGAATCTGTTTCTTTCCTCCCTTGAGAGCAATCTGCTCAGCCTCATCCAGACGCATCTGCAGGTCTTTGATGGTCTGCTCCATGTTCCTCTTCATCCTCTCCAGGTGGCTGCTGGTGTCCTGCTCCTTCTTCAGCTCTTCCGCCATCATGGCTGCCTAATGATGAATATGTTTGGTTACATATACAACAGCACACTCAAAACAAGAGTGTCAGTGTTGTGAACAGAAGAATTAGATAAGAAGTTGTGACAAGAAGAACAGATTTTTACATTTTCTGCCTATGCAAAACTCACTCTCATATTACTAGAGTTTTGTGGGTGGTTGCTAGGGTGTTTGTAAAGCATTTTGGGTAGTTTCTAGGTGGTTAAGAGAACTCTTGGTCTTTTTTAACCCTTATAGAGTGCAACAATCGGGTAATGGACATAGAATTTCCATTAATTGTCTCCGTTGGGAAATTGATTTTTAACAATAACTTATAAAGCTTTAAAGACGGACCTGTTGTGAGCTCTGAGGTTGTTAATAGGTGATATATGCTTTCATTGAAGCCATCTGTTCACATTATTACAATTTATTTTTAAAATAATCATGTTTAACAGCTGAATTCATGGTGGAAAGCTATGTTACCCATGAAGCCATACAGAAAATTCCACCAATCAGATAATAGCAGCAAGCAAATCATGCCTAAAAGAGCTCTCCAGGCAATGCCAAATCCCAAGACGTAATAGAGTTGGTCTACCTACGCTGTCAAAATACTTAAAAAAAATGTGTGTGTATATATATATATATATAGTGGTCTCTTAATTTTTTCCATAGCTGTATATATATATATATATATATATATATACAGCTATGGAAAAAATTAAGAGACCACTCCAAGTTCAGAAATCAATGTTAAGTGGTCTCTTATTTTTTTCCATAGCTGTATATATATATATATATATATATATATATATATATATATATATATATATGAATATTTTGCAATAAACTTAAAATATATTATTTTATAGATTATCAACTAGTTTAAATTAATAGGTTTATATTTTTAGTTCTATTATGTCATTCCCAATGCATCATGGGATTGTAGTTTGTTCCATCACTGAAGCTGTTTAGTACACAGTCTTTTGTCTTTTTTTAACCCTTTTTTTTTTAACCTTTGTCTTTTTTCAAGACATAAAGACCTAAAATCCCTATGGAAAAATGGATAAAATATTTCCAGAACCAGAAAATATGGGTGGACACTAATGCACACTATTGTTGTTCTACTAGGAACTCACATCAGTTATGGCCTTCTTCGCCTTCTCTTCAGCATTGCGACACTCCTGCAGAGCATCGTCCACCTCCCCTGACAGCATGGACAGATCAGTCTCGAGCTTCTTCTTGTGGTTCAACACTACCGTGTTCTGTAGAGATCAGTGGATTGTGAGATGAGATCATGACATATGATTATTGATAAATTGTTTCATTGACTCGTCTTACCTGAGCATGCAGCAGGTTCACTCTCTCACTGGACTCCAGAAGCTCATGCTCAGCGACTTTACGCATGCGGTCTGTTTGTTCCACCACTCCGCGCAACTCCTCCAACTCTGCAGTTAGCAGGGTGTTTCTCCTTTCTGTAATTGTCACTTGCTCCTTCAGGTCGTCACACTGATGCATAGACTCATCTAACTCTATTTGCAGTTCCTGAGAAAACACAGTTTAATTGAGGTTGGCATTTAAATTTTTACAAACCTAAATGTATGTAATATAGTCTAGAAGGGATGCACTTCTGGCCAATACAGATTAGCTGGTAATTATTTTTATGTTAAGTCTGATATTAAAATGTATACTATCTTGTGTACATTAAAAATAAAACTTCAAAAACTAAAATCAGTGTTATTAAAGTGTCTTTAAAGATAAACTTTCAGGTTATCCAAATGTAAAAATAGGGAATTGAGCACAATATCAATGGATACCTATAAAAAAATCTTTAGAGATTATGTAAAGTTGTAGTTAAAGATTATCTTTTTAAATCTGCATATTGATACAACTAGCCCTCAACACTCACCTTGATTTGAAGCTGTAGGTTGCGCACCATTTTTTGAGACTCCACAGCCTGTCTGTTTGCGTGGTTCAGATGGATCTCCATCTCATTCATATCTCCTTCCATCTTTTTCTTAACCCTGATTGCCTCATTACGGGCTCTGGTTTCTGCATCCAGAGTGGTCTGCATGGTGTCCAGAGTCCGCTGATGGTTTCGACTGCATAGATAAATAGTCACATGTGTTTTAATTATATAGCGATATTTCAATAGTTAGTAGTTTTTCTTTTGTTGTTATAGAAATAAAAGAGTCCCTTACCGGAGATTGTCAATCTCTTCATCCCTCTCTGCAAGTTTCTTTTCAACCTCAGTCCTGGTCTGGCTGAGTTCCAGCTGGATGCGTAAAGTTTTACTCTCCTCGTGCTCCAGAGTGCCCTGAGTCAAACAGGGTTAGCAGCACATTAGCTTTTCACCCAAGTACACAATTATAAATGTCTGTTGGTGAGCATAGTCTAGTGTCTCAGGTAATATTCATCACCTCAGCCTCCTCCAGTGCTGCTTGAATGTTACTCTTCTCATTGTCCAGTACCTTCTTCATCTGTTCAAGCTCATGGATGGTCTTGTTACCTTGACTAATCTGATCAGTCAAGTCAGTGATTTCCTCTGCAAAACAAATATATATATTAGGCTCATTTTGAAAAACATTCTGGACCAAAGTATAATCTCTTTTGATTATTATAATTGTATGCAATTTCACAGAAATATCTTTTCCTAAAGTCTATGTACAGTCTTGGTACCCTGCAGGTTCTTGTTCTCCCTTTTGATTGTCTCCAGCTGGTCAAGGGCTTCTTCATAGGAGTTTCTGAGCTTAAAGAGCTCTGTGCTGAGACTGCGGGACTCTTTCTGAGAGCCTTCCAGCTCGGCCTGTGTCTCCTCAAACTTCTGCCTCCACTCAGACAGCACCTGGACATAATAATAATAGGTGGTAGTAGAAAATAAATAAAAACAATGACTATCTGTACTTCTGGTTAAATTAAATATTTAAATGTACTTTTTGTCCTGACCTTATCAAAATTGCGTTGCTTTTTGTCCAGTGCAACAGCCACAGCATTAGAGCGTTCCAAGTCAACCATCAAGTCCTCAATCTCAGTCTGCAGACGGTGCTTGGTCTTCTCCAGTGAGGCACATTTGGCATTGGAGGCTTCCACTGCCTCCTCGGAACTCTGGAGCCGTGCAACCAGCTTCTTCCTGAAGATGGACAAATCAGCTTTTTAAATAAAACAGCAATTCTTTTTGATAAGTGAACAAGACCCTATGTTGCATTGACTGATGATAGAGTGGTCTCTTACTTGGCATCCTCTAGTTCATCGGTCCTCTGAATGGCATCAGTCTCATACTTTGTCCTCCACTGTGCAATCTCCGCATTGGCTTTAGACAGAGCACGCTGCAACTCAGATTTGGCCTCCTGCTCTTCCTCAAACTGCTCTCTCAAGAGATCACAATCATGCCTGGATGACTGTACCGCATGAGCTAAACTGTTCTTAGCCTGGCACAAAGACACAAACAAAATATAATATTAAATGTGATTCACTTGAGATGAATATATTGAATATATAAACACTACCAGAGAAACATTTGGGGTCATTAAGATTTTTTTTTCAAGAAGTCTCTTATGCTCACCAAAGTTGCATTTATTTGATCAAATACAGTAAAATACAGTAATATCGTGAAATATTATTAGTTAAAAAAAACTGTTTTCTATTTTAATATAATTTAAAGGTGCCCTAGAATCAAAAATTGAATTTACCTTGGCATAGTTGAATAACAAGAGTTCAGTACATGGAAATGACATACATTGAGTTTCAACTCCATTGTTTCCTCCTTCTTATATAAATCTCATTTGTTTAAAAGACCTCCGAAGAACAGGCGAATCTCAACATAACACTGACTGTTACATAACAGTCGGGATCATTAATATTTACGCCCCCAATATTTGCATATGCCAGCTCATGATTGAGACATTACACAAGCCAGTATTAATGTCTGGATCTGTGCACAGCTGAATCATCAGACTAGGTAAGCAAGCAAGGACAACAGCAAAAAATGGCAGATGGAGCAATAATAACTGACATGATCCATGATAACATGATATTTTTAGTGATATTTGTAAATTGTCTTTCTAAATGTTTCGTTAGCATTTTGCTAATGTACTGTTAAATGTGGTTAAAGTTACCATAGTTTATTACTATATTCATGGAGACAAGAGAGTCGTCGCTATTTTCATTATTAAACACTTGCAGTCTGTATAATTCATAAACACAACTTCATTCTTTGTAAATGTCTCCAACAGTGTAGCATTAGCCCATCAGCCATGGAGCACTATCAAGCTCATTCAGAATCAAATGTAAGCATCCAAATAAATACTATACTCACATGATCCGAAGCATGCATGCAGTATGCAAACACTTTGTAAAGATCCATTTGAGGGTTATATTAGCTGTGTGAACTTTGTTATGCACTGTATTATCGGTCTACCACAATAATGTAATGTTTCAGGTCTTTCTTCAGCAAACATTGATATGTGTGATTAATTATTGTCAGAAATTTTAATTGACTGAAAGCCCTAATAGTTATGGCACAATACATCCAGTGTATCTAAAATCAGGCTCACTTTGCATTCTTCTTCTAGCTGTTTCTTCAGCTCCTCCATGGTCTGGGTGAGACCGCTCTTTGTTCGCTGCAGTTGCATGACCTGAACTTCTCTCTCTTCCAGTCTGCGGCTGACCTCGGCTGATAATTGTAAGAGTAGAAAGAGAGAACAAATCCATTGGTACTTTACCAAGTGCCAGTTACTTTGTTCTTACATTATTTGATCTCTGTGTTGGCACTTGTTTCTAAGAAAAATATAAATCAGAATTTCTAAAGGAGACATCATAATGTATAATATATTTCCAGCTCCTGATCTTTATTCCATTTTAATGTGTAGGACACTGACCACTTTCTGTCTGAGCCCGTGCTTTTTGAGAGGTGACATCCATTAGCTGCCTCTGGAGTTCCTCCACCTTGGTTTTAGACTCATTCAGCTGGTCCTCATACATCCTGCACATTTTCTCTGTTGTGGCCTGCAAACGTCAATATCTTTGTTAATTCTCTCACTGTTCATTTGGTACTGTATATATATATATATATATATATATATATATATATATAATAACAATATATGTATTGTATTTTTCAACCCAATTCATGTTTTCTCTATATGTTTTAACCATAAACTCCATGGATGGTAACATAATAGTTCTGTCATGACAACTCTCGGGAGATTGGTACCGTAATAGAGACTGGCATGGTAATGGAAATGGCAATGTTAATGTATTTGGTCTTGTAGGAATAGATCTGCTATGGTGCTGCAGAGCAAGTACACAGACATTGCTGTGAGCATGTAAGACATGCTGCTGCTGCACATGTAACATACATGAATTAACCCCCATAGCAGATCAATACAGGTGGTGCTGGGGAAGGTGGAGGGTTTCTGAAAGCGTGCTGCAGATTGTTAACAGTAACACTACCGGTATTTGTTTGAATATTGAGCCGCAGCTCATTGGCCGCTGATGCAACCAGCTGTGCGATGTAGATAATGATATAAAGACCTATCAGCCTGTGCCATCTAGAGTTTCATGCCAGAACTAGGTAACAATATGAGTCTGAGAAACTATGTTAAACACATTGAGATGTTTTACTTTGGCTCTGGAGAGATGTTCAAGGTTCGACGCCAGGTCTTCAGACTCCATTCTGGTTTCTGCCTTTTCCTTCTCCAGCTTCTGTTTGACCCTCTGCAGGTTGTCCAGTTGTTCCCCCATCTCAGCCACAGTGTCCGCATGCTTTCTCCGTAGCATGGCCATAGTGGTTTCATGATGCAGAGAGGCTTCTTCCAGATCTCTCCGCATCTTTAAAAAGTCAGCCTCCCGCTTCTTGTTCATCTCGATCTGGGCAGAAGTAGCACCTCCTGCTTCCTCCAGACGTTCACTCAGCTCTTCCAGTTCCCTTGACACATCACTGCGCTGCTTTTCTGACTTTAATCGTGCTGCTCTTTCAGCCTCAAGTTCCTCCTCAAGCTCTTCTATACGTGTCTGTAAAGAGTTTACCAAAATACTGTTAGATTAATAACTCATTATGCAAATATGTAATGTTCGGTCATTAGCCAAATAATTACTTTACCTGTAATTCTTTAATTTTCTTGTGTAGTTGAATAACCAAGGCTTGCTCCTCTTCAATCTTTGCACCTATTTGAACCATTTCAAGGTCTTTCCTACAGAAAAGACCAAGTACAGATTTCATTAGAGAACATATAGTCATACAGCATTTTTGTAGCACAGTGCTTCCATTTGACACGAGAACGAATGCGTAATTCTTATAAATTCTCACTTCTTTAGTCTGTCCTCTAGCTGCTGTTTGTTGTTCTCCAAATCCATGGATGACTCATTGGAAAGCTTCAGATCGCCCTCAAGCTTTCGCTTCACTCGTTCCAGATCCATACGGACTTTCTTCTCTTGCTCCAAAGACCCCTCTAACTGTTCCAGTTAACAAATAATAATAAACAATGAAATCTAAGAAATGTATTACCTAACCATTGTGCTAGGTTAGACTGGCTAATAAGCTTCTCATAATAAATAAGGAGTTTCGGTTTGTTACAGACTCTTATGACTCTCACCCCATTTCATACTCACATCATCCACATGCTGCTCAAGTTTGATCTTGGCCTTGGACAGCATGTTAACTTTGTTCTCCTCAGTCTGCAGGTCTTCCAGAGCCTGCTGATGAGCATCCTGGAGGGCTTTTTTCTCTTTAGTCAGCCTCAGGATGGTTTCATCCAATGCAGCCATTTCCTCCACCAAGTTTTTCACCTGAGTCAACCAGAGAGAACTTGTTAATCAGTGCATTAGAGGACCTAACATAGACCTCATTGCCCCATCCATGAACATATCTGTGTTACCTTGTTCTCAGTGGCATGTTTTTCCTTCTCCACCTTGGCCAGAGTAATCTCCAGGTCATCCAGGTCTTTCTTCAGCTCAATACACTCATCCTCAAGTTTGCGTTTCTTGGCCAGGATGGTGGCATTAACCTCCTCTTCGTCCTCCAGCCTCTCCATCAGCTCCTTAATTTTCCCCTCCATCTGGATCTTAGCCTTGATCAGCAGGTTGCAGCGGTCCTCAGCATCAGCCAGATTATCCTGCTCCTGAGGTCAGAATGTAAAAGTTAATTCTTTTCATCTTTCCTTTGACTGTTAACTATGTGATTCTGATTCATAACTTCTTGTTTCATTGAGATGATCCACTCTTACACTCACCGCTTGAAGTTGTAAGGAGAGGTCATTTTTCTCTTGCACCAAAGAGATCTGTCTCTCCTCAAACTCTTTCCTCTTCACCTCAGACCTCTCAAGAGCCTCCTTTAGCTTCTGGAACTCCTCCTTCAGTGTAGCTAGCTCCTTCTCTGTAGCTGCACTCCTCAGCAGGGGTTTGATCTTGAAGAACAGACACATCCATGGCCAGTTCTTGACTGCGTAAAAGGCACGGATGTTCCACTGAATAACCATCACAGCTTCCCTGAGTGAAGATAATCAGATGGTGGATCAGTGACATACGGTATATGACTATCCATGATAAAGATAAGGAAAAATCTGGTTTAAGAACAAATGCAAAGTTCTCAGAAATGCACTCTTTATATTAAAGGTGCTAAAGAGGATGTTTTGTTTTATACATTTTTGCAATATTACTTGAAACTGTCTTTACTAACGGATAAAAGACTATTTATTAGGTGCACTGAAAGGAATAATATTAATATACATCATCTGTGCACGAGGTAGGGCCATAAAAACATCAGCCAATCGTTTACGCGATCATCGTTACCTGCGGTGAGTCCGACATAATGAATCCACTAACACAACACAGCGAATGCCGGTGGTAAACACTCGTGTTCCAATACGAGTGTTTTCGAGTTTTGGGAGGCGTTCCTTCGAAGGGGGGGGGGGGGTTGTTCTTACGCATGCGCTCATTTCAAAAACTCAGTAACAGTCTTTGGTTTCTCACTCAATGAAAAGATCCTCTTTAGCACCTTTAATGTTGGTTTCATATGGTTCTAAAAACTATGACTTATGAAAAGTCTAAATATACTGACCCCCAAAAAAATGTCATATTGAGTAGCCATCAAGTAAAATATAATAACATATTTTTCTTACATCTAAGTACATGTGAGTGTACATCTTATTATTTTTTAAAAAATATTTTAAAGTTTTTAAAATATTTTTCAAGGTAAAAAAAAAAATATATATATATATATATATATATATATATATATATATATATAGATATATATATATATATATTATATATACATTAAATAAACGTAATTATTAATAAATACAATAATTTTTAACCTTTTCCCTACATCTTTCTGCATGTTGGGTGCACTACAACACACTACAACATCTTCAAAAAGTATTTCAGCTTTTTAAAATGCGTTTTTTTTTTCCTTCATTCACCCCTCCCCCCTCCTTCTGATATCAGGACAGTTGTATAATGTATATGATATATTTTTAACTTTAATCTGAAAAAGAAATGTCAAAGATCATTTTATCTCTTCTAATTTTCATTACAGAAGTGATGTATGACTTGCATTTTAAACATATTTTTTAAAATTAATAGTCACCTTTATTTATATAGCGCTTGGGTTAGGTTTAGGGATTGGGTTACATAGTTAGGACTACATTTTCCATGATGTTGTTCCAGGATCAACAAAATATAAAAATATGATCCATGAAAGCATAATGTCATTGACACTGGTGCTGGTATATATGGAGTAGTCTAGGAAGTATTTGGATTACACAAAACATTGGGTAAAAACATTACAAAATTTCAACATAAGATACATGCTGTTAGAGGATCAAGATGAAGCCTTTTATACTCTCTCAAATGTCTTTCAAAACTTTGCTCATAATGTCCGAAGATAAAAGAACCCTTATCCATTTTGTAGCCTGCACCTCACTCTCCCTGCCCTTGTTGTTCTAAATTAGCTCAGTATGTCTAGCACCAAATAGGGCCAGGCTGCCACACGCCATTGTTCCGTGTGTTCTAAATCAGTAATCCCACTGTGATACTGAGCATGCCTAAAGAGTAAATCAATTCCGCATTGCTGAAGCGGCAACACAATCAAGAACAGTCAAAGGTCAGGCAGAGGTGGTTGATTATCTAAAGCTGAACCCTTCTGAAGAAACAAGAGGACTTGATCTCCTGTCACCTGGGATGGCATTTCAGCAGTTTTCAGCCTGCTCCTAGCCATACCCATTCTGGACAAAAGAAGGTTATTTATAATAAAGATGGGAGGGGGCACTCTGGTAAGGAACCGTCGGCAACTGGTATGTGCCCTGTTTGCAGGATATATGACCCACCTCCACACCTGCTTTTGTAAATGCCATTTGGGGTGGAGGGGTTTAACCGGCTTTTTCTGTAGTGACCACACACACACACAAAACATACAGACACACGCCAGACACACGCCACAACATAGTCCGCATACACTTCAGACATTCCTCCCATAGATTTGCAGGCTCATAGGCCTACGCACACTCTCAACAGTTTATCGCCACGCTTGGAAAGGGCTTAAGGAAGAGATATCTGCAACCTGACACTTTCTTCAGTCAGTGAGTAACAGCAAAACTATTTGCGTTCGGCTATTTAGATGCTTTATGACTATTGTACATCCAAACAGCACATACTTCTCTTTCATCATCCTTCTGCGCTCCATTCGCATGAGTTTCCCCCTGCAGAAGGCCTGCAGCAAGGTGAGGACCTCGGATAGCCGTTCGTCTCTCATGTCCTCAAGCTGGCCAAGAAGTCCCGCCTTAAAGAAAACCTGAAGGAGGACAGATTCACAGGTCAGTGTTGGCTAGGATGAGTTAAATGAAGTAACTGAAAATAGTGGGCATGATGGGAGTGGGAGTGAACAATTTCATGAACCTTGTTGTGTCCAAACTTGTACTGTGTGTGGTCGATATCCAGAGACCCAAGCAACTTTTCAACAGCTTTCCTGCTGTCCACATATGTGTCCTCTGGGATGGCCAAAGGATTCAGGATACGGTAGCTGGAAAATCATGAAGGTTCAGTTAAATATCTTTATTCTTCTTTCTATTAAGGTTATGCACCATTGAGAATGGCCTTTAAATTGCTAACAAGATGCAGAATTGCAAGTCAATTTTGAATACAAGAAAGTACAATTAAAGTAGGGAAAATCAAAGAGAGTGTTGAATTTTCTTTGAATTGCAATTCACTGAAATAATCTTCCTAACCTATGAAGAAAAACTCACCGCTGTTTGAATTCTGCATAGAGAATCCGGTTGGGAAATCCCTTCCTGCAGATGCGGATTCCTTCAAGAACACCATTGCAGCGAAGCTGGTGCAGAACCAGAAATGGCTCCATCATCCCTATCAGATACAAGAACAGAAACTGAAGTCTGATGGTGTGTTTACGGTAGGTTTATGGAGATCTTGTAGCACAGCAAATGTTGTTATCCTCTACACTTTATTTTTTTTGTACCTGGGTTCTTCGTCTCATTGGGGATAATGCAGCGCACAAAATGAGGCTGAGTGCTTCTCAAATTAGTCATTAATTTGTTTAGATTCTCCTAGAGTGACAGAGAAGAAAAAATATTCAACATGCAGTCCATAATTCAACATAGTAAGATTTAAACAGATTTTAAATCAGTTCACAGTCTCCATGCTAGATCTTCTTACTAGTAGGTCAGATCTTACCTGCGTCTTTGCATCTGTAGCTGGTGAAAGCTGAGCCAGCGCAGACTTAAAGTGATGTTCATGGGTCAGATTACCTAAACATCACTGCAAGTCTTAACTGGCTCACTTTCCAACACCATTTCCAATATTTAATTACAATAACATTTATAGATTTTTAAAAAAAAAGTGAAGAGTGGCTTTTGATAAAACACAATAGACCTATGGAAAATGCATAATCTCTCCTTCATATCTCCTCACTTTTACCCACCTTATGCAGCTGGGACACTGTTTGGAATGATGCTCCTTTCTTCCTCTTTTCTCTACCCCCTGGCTTTGCTTCAGTACCTGTAACAATATGTGTAAAACAACTCAGTACAATCTGGTGTTGTGGAATCAACTTTTTAATATTAGTTGTATTAATATGCACCTGAATCTAAACTGATGAAGTTCTCGAAGAGGCTCGCCATTAACTTGTTGGATGACCTCTGGAAGATTCCCACCACTGTTTCATTAAGAGGATCTCTATTTTTGTCAAGCCATCCACTGATGTTGTACGGCACCTGACAACATACATGTATGTGAATTGATATTATATGTTAAGTGAATTATACTGATCAAGTGATTTATCCTTTGCCACCATTGTGCCATTGAGCGAGGCACTTAACCTCAGCATGCTCCAGACTATCCCTGTTACTTAAATGGTGCCATTCTATGGCGGCATTGCATACTGTAAATTGCTTAACAAATTCCAATGGCTCCAGTTATGCAGCTTATAAAGAGTCTATTATTGTATGCTATGGTAAAAATAGCCTTGAAATATGTGTGTGAATATGATGTTATTTTCACTCACCACTCCAGCGTAGTGCACCAGCTCAAAGTGAGTGTCATATTTGCGTTTTTTGTCTGGCCTCGGTTTCAGGAAGTTGGGAGACTTGCCAACGTGATTGTCATAGAGTTTAGCTTTGAAGCTGCTCTCTGTGGCTTTAGGGAACATGCACTCCTCCTCCAGAATAGACAGTATACCCAACGGCTGCAAACAACACAAGAAGGATGTAACAGCTAGAGTTGCTTAGTACAGTTATCTTATACAAACATATGCATGCTTTCACAGAGTTATGTAATTCTATATCAACCTTCTCAATGAGGTCAATGCAGGCTTGCAGGTCTAATCCAAAGTCTATGAAAGTCCACTCTATGCCCTCTGTCTTATACTCCTCCTGCTCTAGGATGAACATGTGATGGTTGAAAAACTGTTGCAGTTTCTCATTGGTGTAGTTGATGCACATTTGCTCAAAATTGTTGAACTGTTCAGGGGAAAGGAAGAGAAAGAGTTTTTCAAATAAGGTACAATGAGTACAGAATAATATATAGGGCTGGGTATCAATAAACATTTCCAGAATCAATTCTGATTAACAAGTTCTCAATTCAGTCTGATTTTAATTCAATGTGATTCATTTTCAATTAATTTAGGTATTTTGTCCAATTGCTATGTCCATTTTACTTAAATAAAAGAAATTTTGGTAACACTTGATTTTAATAGTCCACTTTAGACATTTTACTAACTATAAGTAACTTTGCAACTACGTCAACTACCAGTTGAGTAGAGTATTTGTAGGTTGTCTGTATAATATCTGCTAACACTTTATTTTGATGGTTTCAAAAAGACATTCTACTGACTAAAAGTAACTTTTCAAGTGCATGTCAACTTGTTCCTGATAAGTTGCAAAGTTACCTTTAGTTAATAGAATGTCTAAAATGGACTATTGAAATCAAGTGTAACCAAAATTTTCTCTTAGCTATTGCTATAAATTATAGAGAAAACCTTCTAAATTGGTACATTGTGAAAATAGTTTGGTAAATTAACAACAGGACCAAAACTATGCACTTCAATTGTGATTTACCACAACCAAAAAGATTTTTAAGTAAACTTTAAATTGCAGATTTTGCAGTTCTATTCTTCTTATTATTATAAAAATGTGTTATTAATGTGAAATTATAAACTCCTTTTAATTATATACAGTACTATGCAAAAGTCTTAGGCATGTCAGTATTTTCACCCCCCCCTAAAAGGGTTTTAAGCCAGTTATTAATATCTTTTACTGTAGTGTGTCAGTAGGAAATATCAGTTCACATTTATAATCATTCATTTTGCCATTAATTGTAATAATCCAGTGAGATTTTTGTATGCACAAGGAGTCTGACAACAGCCGGAGATCTGATCTCACCATCATCAAATCCGTCTGGGATTACAAAAGATATAAATAACTGGCTTAAAACCCTTTTTGGGGGTGAAAAAGGGTGTGCTTAAGACTTTTGCACAGTACTGTATATTGTCTGATACACTGTTACATATATTATAATATTCCATCACTGGAATAATAACTTGAAGTTGATTCATTAACCATTCTGATAGATTCAGTGTTCATTCAGTGGATGATTCATCACGCTGAGTGTTCTTAAATGATTCATTAAAAGGACTGACTCAAAAGAGTAATCTTTTCATGAATTGGACTACCTTGTTTGCAATGCGTATTTTTGATTCACTACCAATAACTGGTTCGTAAGAGACAATGAATCATTGAAAAGCAGTGCAGGAAACACTGTCACAGGGTAAAAAAAAAAGCTTTTTTTCTTGAGCTTTTAAGAATCAAAATTGTGACAAATGACATTTGCGAATAATGGAGAAAATTCATATTTTTATCTTTAAGATCCACATCTGATGTGCAGACAATGGTAAGGAGTGATGCAATGACCATGACCGACTTACCTCAAAGATCTCAAAGCCTGCTATGTCCAGCACTCCGATGAAGAACTGTCGGGGGAGGGCCGTGTACAGGGTTTTATTGATTCTGCTCACCAGCCATTTAAACATGCGGTCATATGTTGCTTTGGCCAAAGCACCAACTGCATAGGCCACCTGTCATGACACAAAAGCACAAATATTCTCACTGCTAGGTGAAATTATATAGCAGGGATGCTAATTCATCACTTACTGACCAAACTGACCTGTTCAACTGTCTGTCCTTTGACAATGTACTCATTGCCCACTTTCACTCTAGGGTGAAGCAGTCCTTTTATGAGGTCAGCTGAACTGATCCCCATGAGATAGGAGGCTTTGTCTGCACCTGAGTAACAAAATCACAGCGTTTAGTCAAACCAAGACACTGACTGAAGATGTTGGGTTTGCTTATAACAGAATCCCTCTTACTTTCAGTGCCATCTGCCTCTGCTTGCTCCTCTCTCTGCCGCACTTTGAACTTCATGTTGCCAAAGTGCATGATGGCACCGACTATCTTGTAACAGCCATACTTCTCCTCAGGAGTGAAACCAAGGGTGTCCATTGCATGCTAAAGAAGAAGGTAAGCAAGTCGCATTATAGGTGAGTAGTCATTTGGTGTTTATATGGAATAATTAGCATCTAAGTATCTCTTTAAAGTGATCTCCATCATACAATCAGTACTTACATCAGTTGCAAGCAGTTCCTCTCCATCGTCCATGTGGTCCACAGTTATAACACCCTGCGAGCAGAAGTGGTAGTCGAAGGGATTTGATGACACCAGCAGCATGTCTGTTTAACAAATGAAAGAGGTTTGGTTTTTAAGTCACGCAAGGCACTGAGGATTAATACTGCAGGCATATTAACATCTATACTTGGTATATACTTAGTTTTTCAGCTTAAATAGTAGCCATACTGTTGGCGTTTCCTCTGAATACCTAGGAGTTCGGGTTTCTTTTGCGAGAGGATCTGGTAGTAGATGTGGTAGCTTCTCTCTCCAGCTTGCTGAAAAATCACTCTAGATTTTTCCAGAAGATCTAAACAAAAGGGAATGTTAAATGGAACAGAATTTGAAGGAATAACATATATATATATATATATATATATATATATATATATATATATATATATATATATATATATATATATAATAACAGTAATATTTTTCAAATCAGCTTACAGATGTCAATGTCAGCAGATGCAAGTTTTCCTGTAGGACCAAAATGGATTCGTATGAATTTGCCCTGTGTTAAAGAGATGGGGGAAAGTAAAACGGAGAACAATATTGAAAGAAAGTGAGATGTTGTGCTCTTCTTATGATGTTTACTCACAAAGCGGGATGAGTTGTCATTCCTCAAGGTTTTTGCATTGCCAAAAGCTTCCATAGCTGGGTTGGCCTCAATTATCTGATCCTCTAATGTACCCTATTTATGTTGAAAACAGAAAAATGTGTGAGTTTATGATTAAACAATAAAATTATAAAAAACTATGAGTAGGGTAAAACAAACTAATGGAAATGAAAATGAAATATTATCCGTCATGATTGAGGGGAAAATAGATGAAATCAGGGTTGTTGGGTTTTCTTCCAAAAAAAAAAAAAAAAAAGAATGAAAAAGGAGCTTATAATGTTAAAAACAAGAGACAAAATGAGAGACATTGCAAAAAGGGGAATGGGCAATGTAAAGAGTGGTATAAAAAGGGTTCATAAAAACATACTGGAACGGGAAAACAAAACCTGGGTAACAAAACTCTGAGGGTCACTCCTTATCGGTTAAAAGGATGTCTGTGAATCCAAAAGGAATAGGTAAACATTTAGACATTATTAAAAATCCGAAAAAACATGATGTAGAGGAACAAAAGTAAGACTCGTAGGGTGACAAAAACAAGGGGTAAGGATGGGTGATGACAAAAAGAAGCACAGAAGTGAAGTTTCTGCCCTTACTCCTTTTTTGCCCCCTGCATCACCAAGAGCAGCTATAATGGCAAAATACTGAATTACACGTTTCGTGTTGACAGTTTTGCCAGCACCGGATTCTCCGCTAGGCATGAACAAAATGTATGTGAAATATACATGAAACAATATTAAATCCAAGAAGAAAGATTAAAAAAGAAAAAAAAGAAAACTCTTCAAAATGATAAAAACCCATTTTTTATACCGCTTCATGATTAAATAATGAGCAAAAAGGATTTCAGATCATTCTGACCTAATAGTTGTAATGTCGTGGCGGAAGGTTACTTACGTGATAAGCATTGACTGGTTTTCACGATCTGAAAGAAAAAATTTACAGAGTACATGGTGAAGACTAAAGACAATTCCATTTATTATCTTTTGGCTATTCAGCATCAAAACAAATGCAACATATAAGGCCTGTGTGAAATAGAGATCAAAAGTGAAATGTGTTTTAGACCGTACTTTTTAGCATGTCATTGTAGGCGTTGTCTGCTATGGAATAGATGTGAGGCGGAACATCTGAGCGACGCTTTCCCTTATATGCTGCAACCACTTCAGGAGAATAGACAGGAAGCCATTTGTACGGGTTAACTGTCACGCAAAACAGCCCTGAATATGTCTGTGGACAGACAAAAAACACACATGAAGACTGAGAAATTAGCCAAAAGTTATGAAGAACATTAAAGAGGCAGATAACTTGATTCTCAGACACTCTTTTAAGATACAGACAGCTGTGTAACAGTAAGCGATAAAGTCGTGTCTCACATAGATCATCCAGAAACTGTAGCGACGACTGAGGTTGAAAAGAACAGAGGCCTCATTGAGGTGCGTAAGCATGGCCATGTCTTCAATCATGTCAAACTTCGGGGGATTCATCTGCTGAATGTCATCCTCTTTCACTGTTAACATCTGTCAGTATTAGATTAAAGAATTTAATCACCAACTTGTGATACATTTTCTTCTTCCACTGCAGAATGAATGCAGTTACTTGAATGACAATTGGAGAAGTGTGCAAAAATGGCCATTTTTTTCTTAATTCTGCTGAACTTTGCTATCAATACAATACACATCATTTAAAAAAATCTCACAAGACAACTTGACAATGAGGTAAGAAAGATCTTATTTCTTCCCAAGAAATGCATCTTGTAACAATGTAGCTATGCTTACTGAAAAATAAGACAAAAATAATAGTGATTAAGAAAGAACACGCTTCACTGACCATTCCATCTTTGGTCTCCACCATGACTTTGTCTCCATCAGTATCTTTGATCTCCACCTCAATGTAGGCTTCTCTCTCATCCGGAATCCAAACACGTTTTTTCCCTGCACACAGAAGTATTTGGCACTTCTGAATATGAACTGTCAGGTAACTAACAAACCATTTTCACATTCACAATACATGCTCAACTTAATGTGTAACTCAGTCAGAATTGGATAAAATTAATGATTTGAATATTTCTGATAGGCTTGTGCATCAATAAAAAAACACGGGATACAAACAGGACGTCTGACAGTACCATCAAACGCATGGGACTGCGCAGCGAGCTGTTCCAGGTTGGTTTTACGCAGGAATGTGGCCGCATCTCCAAATTCCCTCAATTCCATAAAGCGGGACATGATTAACGCTTCCGGTCCCGGACCTGCGCTCAAACACCTGTAACGTTGTAGAAACTTTGTTAGAAAAAAGTTTTTCTCCACTTTGTTTTGTTTCTCATAGGCATGTGTTGAAAAAACTCTAATCCACACTCTTGGTGAGTATTTGTGTACAAAAAAAAAACTTCGGTCACATGCAAGGCACGGCGCACTATACAAACAGTGCTATGGAAAGCACATGCATTTGAGTACTAACCTCAGTAATGTCTAAACGGGTTGGCCTCGGAAGAAGTGGCCTGGTCCTCTTTTATTGTTTCCCTCAAGGTCAGAGTTGGGGAGATATGTCAGATATTCCCATGTGTCGGTGTGTGTTCAGTTGCTCATTGGCTGCGTGGCCGTGCGGTCCGTCCCTGCGCGATCACAAAAGGCAAACAGGTTTGACGGAACCGTACTGTAAGGGGTTATTTTTAAAACGGCATTGTTGTTGCTTGTGATTTATGCGCTGCTGGCCAGAGGTTAAATGCATGACCTGTCTCTGTTTCTTTAAAGACTTAAGTGATGTTATAATGGGCAAAAAAGTGATCACAGTAAAAAATAAAATCTATGGCTTGACCCTTGAACCTCCCAAATGGGAGTGAAAACACAAGATTGGGGAGGGGAAATGGGTATTTTTTTTGTACACACAACGGCGTTTTCAAACAATAATTCTGTAAACACAAAAGTTAGATTATAAATTAGTCACAGCGCACTAAATTGACGTTTGTGAACAGCCGTCACGTTTACCTGTGGTAACAAAAGCAACAGTGGGTGCTCGAGACTTACGGCAGATTGACAAAACACTTAAAACGCATTTATGATGTTTTTATAGAAATATATTTTTATATGTATGCTATAAAGAAGGACACACAAGTAACAAAAACTTACAAAACCATTCTAACCTAAATTGCATCTCGCCTATATATTTACACAGTTTGGAAATAGAAATGTAATTTTATATGCTGGCTAGAAGGGATTTAGTTTATTTATATTATTTATTACTTGATGTATTTTTATAATATGATTACTTACACATTAACAGCATACCAGATTGAAAACAACACTAACATGATTTTTTTAAGAGTAGGCTTAAACTGTGTTATGACTGGATGAATATGGTATTGAAAGGATAAATTAGGGCTTCCTATAGGCTAACATCTGAGAAAATGATTTTGTTCAAATTTGTGTCACAACTTTGTGCAGTCCATTTCTGTGAGTGTATTAGAAGGGCATCTATCTTTGCCTCATTTGACAGACTAGTTGAAAGACATAGTAGTATGTTAATATAACACACAAGATCTGCATAACGTTCATACTCAGTTACTGATACAATCAGATCCTCCTTAACAAATAGGCGCCTCAGAAGCTGTCGACCTTGAGGGGTAAAGCTGAGATAAGTGTCCTCTAGCAGAATCCAGGGCCCACTATGTAGTCCGAAAATAGAAGAGAATACAACTCCTGTTCCCAATAGCCGGCATTCCATGCAGAGATAGCCATGCTGTCTGGCATGGGTTTGTGGTTAAAGAGGCGGTGCTCTGCTTTGTTTCCCTTAGAAATTACTGAGCGTGATCAGCCAGTGATTAAACACTGAAAGAGCGTCCACACTATCTCAACCTTATAAATACTGAAAGAGGTGTACAGATGTCACCATTTATGTTTAGTTGATGAAAGTGCTGTTAAACACAATTTTTATTTGTATTTATTTACTTTTTAATTACATTTATTTTTTTGTAGTGACATCAGAAGTTATATCGCAATGAATTAGGCTACTTCATACAGCAATTTCTGTGTTGAGGAAACTACTTTTAAAAAAAACGTAGTTACATATAGCCTACAACAAGCTACGAACAAAAAATAGCTAACTATACTGAAGTTACTTAAGGGGGCAGTATGTTTTATAAATAAAATAAATATAAAAATTCAATGATGTAATTTATCTTCAGTGTTGGGATAATGCATTACAAGTAACGCAAGTTACATAATCAGATTACTTTTTAAGTAACTAGTAAAGTAACGCATTACTTTTTAATTTACAAAAAGATATTTGTGTTACTTTTTTCAAATAAGTAACACAGGTTACTTTGTTTTCCCATTTATTGACTGACACCTCTCTTGTCCACATGTTGAGAGAAATCGGGAGTGCAGAGACGATGTGTCCGCTGTGTAAACATGGGCAAAGGTAACGTAACGCATTACTTTCTATTAGAAGTAACTATGTAAAGCAGTTAGTTACTTTTTAGGGAGTAATGCAATATTGTAATGCATTACTTTTAAAAGTAACTTTCCTCAACACTGTTTATCATTTTAATCAAAGATGTATTTTTGCTTGCAGCAAAACAATGAGTGATTTTAAATGAATGAACAGTTAGGTTGGAAGTGTCTAACTTAAACAAACCAATTTATATGTAGACATGTACAAAAACACCCTAACTTACATAACTAATTCGAAAATAGTAAATATTGCAAAATTTTCTGTGAATCGTTTTGTTCTCTTTTCATTTGGATGAGCCGATTTACAATGACTTACACATTGGACAGAGCGAATGATTTATGATAAACGGAAATGTTGGGACGTTTTTTTAATTTAAATAAAATGAAAACTAAAAGACTTTCAAATCACATGAGCCAATATTTTATTCACAATAGAACATAGATAACATAACAAATGTTTAAACTGAGAAATTGTACAATTTTATGCACAAAATTAGCTCATTTCAAATTTGATGCCTGCTACAGGTCTCAAAATAGTTGGGATGGCGGCATGTTTACCATGGTGTAGCATCTCCTCTTCTTTTCAAAACAGTGTAAAGACATCTGGGCATCAAGGTTATAAGTTTCTGGAGTTTTGGTGTTGGAATATGGTCCCATTCTTGCCTGATATAGGTTTCCAGTTGCTGAAGAGTTTGCAGTCGTCCTTGCCGTATTTTTTGTTAAATGATGCACCAAATGTTGTTTATAGGTGAAAGACCTTTCAGCTGCCCATACAGTATGCACTTATGCACTCCCATACCATCAGAGATGCTGGCTTTTGAACTGAACACTGAAAACACGCTGGAAGGTCACCCTCTTCTTTAGCCCGGATGACTCGGTGTCTGTGATTTCCAACAAAAATGTCAAATTTGGACTCGTCTGACCATAGAACACTTTTCCACTTTTGAAACAGTCCATTTTAAATGAGCCTTGGCCCACAGGACACGACGGCGCTTCTGGACCATGTTCACATATGGATTCCTTTTTGTATGATAGAGCTTTAGTTGGCATCTGCAGATGGCACGGCAGATTGTGTTTACCGACAGTGGTTTCTGGAAGTATTCCTTGGCTCATTTAGTAATGTCATTGACACAATCATGCTGATGAGTGACCACGGGCATTCAATAAAGGTCTCCGGTCTTGTCCCTTACGCACGAGATTTCTCCAGCTTCTCTGAATCTTTTGATGATGTTATCCACTGTAGATGATGAGATTTGCAAAGCCTTTGCAATTTGACGTTGATGAACATTGTTTTTAAAGTATTCCACAATCTTTTTACAGAGAGACTCTGCCTCTCTAAGACATCCCTTTTATAGCTAATCATGTTACAGACCTGATAACTTACTTAGTTGCTAGATGTTCTCCCAACTGAATCTTTTCAAAATGTCTTGCTTTTTCAGCCATTTGTTGCCCCCGTGCCAAAATTTAAAATGAGCTAATTTAGTGGATAAAAGTGTAAAAGTTCTCAGTTTAAACATTTGTTTTGTTATCTGTGTTCTATTGTGAATAAAATATTGGCTAATGTGATTTGAAAGTCTTTTAGTTTTCATTTTATTCACATTTAAAAAAACGCCCCAACATTTCCAGAATTCGGGTTGTATAATAATGAATCAGACCTTCCAATGCTACATAGGACAGAGAGAACTGTATGAACTGATTCACTAGAATGAATCGGATTTTCCAATGCAACACATCAGAGAGTGGACCCTTTAGGTGAGTTTGGTTTTACTTAGATCAGTAATTAAATACAGCGATGCGATGCAGCATTTGGTTGCGCTATTCATTGTAAAAATAAAAATAGTTTGTTAGCTGTGGAAAAGGTAATTTACATTACTAAAAATGTAGATTAAGTTAGTACCTTAGTTGATACATTTACATTTATTCAATTACCAGACAATTAATGAAACATTGTCTAGAAGTATCTTTTAGTTGGTTACTATCCAACATTGTACAATGTCACTTTAAAAGAGCAACCAAAATGGCACACCTGAACAAAGCTTCCAGGAACCAGGGTTTGAAGTTCTACACATGGTTAGCAGTTGTTACAGATTATCAGCTCTCATACAGTGGCACAAGCCTCTACCACAGAGGCTAAAAGGTCAGAGGTGGTGGGGGGAGGCCACATTCTGTATACCCACACTCAGTGGAGGCAAAGAAAATACACATAAACTGCCTCTTAATGAATGTTTTCCTCTTGCCAATCAAAACATACAGTGTCTCCTGGTCTTCTAAATCCTGTATGTGATCTATCCATCAGGCGCAGACATGTGAACCATATCCCAGCTGAGCAGCGTTCGTCTCCCCCACAGTTCGGGATTCTACATTAATTTTTCCCACTGATCTGCCTCTGACAGTGGCCTAAGACCCTGGCACTCAGCAACCCCCCTGCACCTGTGTGTGTGATGGAGAGCGAGAATGAAGAGAAGGAGAGTTTGGGAAACCCTAGATGTCCTAATCTCAGGATTACCAGCCAGCCCATCCCCACAAATCGGCAGTAATATTAGCTAATCAGTCTTTTAGCAAGTGACTCAGTGGATGGAGACAACCAGTGTCATTCTCCCCCATCCGGCTCCAACGCACGGCCCGTCTGCATTGTGTTAGGTCTCCATTGCACCACCATCCTTCTCACACACACTCAAACACATAGCCTAGATATGAGCACCCACAGCTGTCTGTCTATTTTAGTCTGGATTTTGACAGCAGTATATCTACCCCCCAAGATCCCCTGTAACAATCCCTGACGCCTTCACCAGAACAATAGCCAGCAGCTCACATAAACCTTTTAAACTTAGAAAGCGCTCAGGCTCAAGAATAGCCCAGCCATTCTGGCGCAATCTCCTGCCACACGGTAAGCCCAGAAAGGACGGACAGAGTTAACAAGGCCACCAGTCAACACTGACTTGAACAATCCTAGATGCCTGATTCAAGTCTATGTGCGGATGCACAAAGTTTGTTACATTTTATAAAATGGATAGATTAGACTCTAAAATCTGATAGGATGAACTGCATTTAAAGCCATTGTAAAATATGCATATACACACACCTCTGGCCACACACTCTGATGCACCATGTTGTTCTGACCCATAAACAGCCCATATAAGGCTAATGAACTATATTAATTGCTGGAACAATTCTTTCTTCTTTTCATTATTATTAATATAGTAATGATGTCTTATAGTCTTACTGGCTTATCACTTTAGAATGTTTAACTGCTGTGAATTTACAGTGATTGAAATGATAAAATGAGAACTGTGATGAATGGTTACCATGTGCATACCCTCATAACCTCACGTTATCTCTCCATCTGTCTCATTGTCTCTTAACATTCCCAGCATAGGCTTCCGCTATCAAATTTAGTATTTAAATAGTACATATAACCGACAATTAAAATTCTCAGCTCCACTTAAATACACCTGCACATCTCCACATTCATTTACTGTCTCCTACCATGGGACAATAGAAACCTTGACAGATTGGAATGGGAAGTAGATACGGGTTAATTCAGTCAGTCTCCCATATATTGCTATGTAAAATGTCTCTTAACAATTCAAAAGCCTAGGGATTGATGGAAACATCCACACGAATGACTCAGAAAACCCATATTAGCCGTATCCAACAACTGCTGGAGAATGTATACACAATAAAACTATACCTACAGTTCTCATCCCTTGCCTTGAATATTGCCCTGTTACTGTAATATAAATGTAGATATTTTAGTTGTTTAAAAATGTTTACATTTATAAACTTGATTATGTCATCCTATATTATTTAAGACATGTTTGCATGTTCCACTATGTCCAACTGGCACAGGAGTTTAGTCATACCCAGCCAACATTTCCATGTGTTTTTTTGATGGGCTGTGACTTGAGCACTGCATGGGCAACCCAAATGGAACCCAGAGAAATTTGTTCATTGGCTAGATATGTATGTTAGCCCATAGGGGCACATGATGGGTCCATAGTAAACTCTAAGTGGGGATGTTCATTTAGATGTACATTATATAGGCTCACTCGAGGCCCCAAATGGGTGCTAATAATGGGGCAGAGATGGGTTACACAGAAAAAGCTTATGGGGCCCACATGGGTGATCACACTCATCCACAAATGGCCCCACTATGTTTTGTGGGACCACATTGGGGGAAAATAGGGCCCCATTTAATAATTTCTTGAAAGATTCCAGTGGGTCAAATAATAAGCTTCAAAATTCACATTCAAACCACTCGACTCAGTATTCAGACCCCCTTCAAATTTTTCACTCTTTGTTATATTGCAGCTATTTGCTAAAATCATTCAAGTTAATTTTTTTTCCTCATTAATGTACACACAGCACCCCATATTGACAGAAAACACAGAATTGTTGACATTTTTGCAGATTTATTAAAAAAGAAAAACTGGCCCTAAGTATTCAGACCCTTTGCTGTGACACTCATACATTATATTTAACTCAGGTGCTGTCCATTTCTTCTGGTCATCCTTGAGATGGTTCTGTTTGTGTCCAGTTGTGTTTGATTATACTGATTGGACTTGATTAGGAAAGCCACACACCTGTCTATATAAGACCTTACAGCTCACAGTGCATGTCAGAGCAAATGAGAATCATGAGGTCAAAGGAACTGCCTGAAGAGCTCAGAGACAGAATTGTGGCAAGGCACAGATCTGGCCAAGGTTACAAAAAAATTCTGCTGCACTTAAGATTCCTAAGAGCACAGTGGCCTCCACAATCCTTAAATAGAAGACGTTTGGGACGACCAAAACCCTTCCTAGAGCTGGCCGTCCGGCCAAACTGAGCTATCAGGGGAGAAGAGCCTTGGTGAGAGAGGTAAAGAAGAACCCAAAGATCACTGTGGCTGAGCTCCAGAGATGCAGTCGGGAGATGGGAGAAAGTTGTAGAAAGTCAACCATCACTGCAGCCCTCCAACAGTCGGGGCTTTATGGCAGAGTGGCCCGACGGAAGCCTCTCCTCAGTGCAAGACACACGAAAGCCTGCATGGAGTTTGCCAAGATGGTGAGAAAAATAAGATTCTCTGGTCTGATGAGACCAAGATAGAACTTTTTGGCCTTAATTCTAAGCGGTATGTGTGGAGAAGACCAGGCACTGCTCATCACCTGTCCAATACAGTCACAACAGTGAAGCATGGATGTGGCAGCATCATGCTGTGGGGGTGTTTTTCAGCTGCAGGGACAGGACGACTGGTTGCAATCAAGGGAAAGATGAATGCGGCCAAGTACAGGGATATCCTGGATGAAAACCTTCTCCAGAGTGCTCAGGACCTCAGACTGGGCCAAAGGTTTACCTTCCAACAAGACAATGACCCTAAACACACAGCTAAAATAACGAAGGAGTGGCTTGACAGCAACTCCGTGACTGTTCTTGAATGGCCCAGCCAGAGCACTGACTTAAACCCAATTGAGCATCTCTGGAGAGACCTAAAAATGGCTGTCCACCAACGTTTTCCATCCAACCTGACAGAACTGGAGAGGATCTGCAAGGAGGAATGGCAGAGGATCCCCAAATCCAGGTGTGAAAAACTTGTTGCATCTTTCCCAAAAAGACTCATGGCTGTATTAGATCAAAAGGGTGCTTCTACTAAATACTGAGCAAAGGGTCTGAATACTTAGGACCATGTGATATTTCAGTTTTTCTTTTTTAATAAATCGGCAAAAATGTCAACAATTCTGTGTTTTTCTGTCACTATGATTTTAGCAAATGGCTGCAATATAACAAAGAGTGAAAAATTTAAGGGGGTCTGAATACTTTCCGTACCCACTGTATATATATAATATATATATATATATATATATATATATATATATATAAAAACCGACCGTACAAAGAATTCCTAAAATCAGCTGATTTTTATGTGGTGCTCTATTATTTTAAATTACATGAAAAAAAAATAAACTGTAAAGAAAATGACTTCAACTCGGAATGTGTAAATCATGTTTTTTTTTTTAATTGAACTTTAAAAAAAAAACTCTTGAATGCATCAGGATGAACAGCTCTTATTCCTGGGCCTGTACAGACTCCTCAGCTTCATACCTAAAGAGTAAAGAAAGAAAAGACAGAATTACAAATATTCGGCTGGTCAAATGTGCAAACAGCATAAAACATTTATTCTAATGCAGTGGTTCTTATTCCTGGTCCTAGTGACCCACCACTCTGCACATTTTGAAGGCCTGCGTCTCAACGTGCATACTATCCATCCTAAATAGTATGTGACATTAGTAATATTCAATACTATTTAGGGCGGATAGAATGCACATTGAGATGCAGGGGGTGCTTCTCAATATCCCTCCTCGTTTCCTCGCTCCTCCGTCCTCCATCCTATGACCCGGTAACCGATGGAGCTCAGCCATCTTGAAGGACATCTCAGTTCTCTAATTGCACCGCGAGGAGGTGAGGAACGAGGAGTGAGGAAGCTTCCCGAGGAGTCACGAGCGAGGATACACAGGTGCATCCTTTGCGGAAGACTTTCTCCTCGAGAAACCTGACGCACGCATAAATTCTCCTCCCCCTTCATATCTGTCACAATAATTTAAATGTATGCTTTAATGTATGCAGTTTAAATAAACTTTACATGTCACATATTTCAATGGGGCATCTTGCTTTATTAATATTTATTATATATTTTTCAAACTTTAACAACATATGGGTAGATCCCTCATGCGCAGCTGATGACGCTTTCAAGTGACGCTAAAGGGAGTGAGGATTTATCATTTCACTTGATTCAATTCCTCCGTCCTCGCCTCGTCTTTTCCTTGTTTCCTTCCCTCGAGTCCTGAAGAGGTTGAGCTAAGATGCGAGGAAAGGAAACGAGGATGCACAAATAAGAATTGAGATGCACCCAGGGTATGTCTGTCCAGTGGCGGACTGGGACAGTAAATCAGGCCGGGAATTTGACTCCACCCCAGGCCACCTCTGCTGCTGCAGTCACCACCACCAAATTCATATGTCCACCAGCCTGCTAAACTTATAGGGTAACCCTGTTAGTTGATGTAACAGGTAGACTACCATTCATAATATGAATGGATAAATAAATAAACCCTCAAAAACTCACTAGGAATAGACCATCTATACCACACCAAAGACAAATATAAAATTGGCTTACACATTTTAAGAAGGGATAATAAAAGATACATATTCACATGTTAAAATATTTATATTTTATATATTTCCAATGCTCAACTCAAGTATATCAAAATTATCAGAAACGGTTCGGTTTGTTTCATAGTTTTAGAGTCACGGTTTCGGTACCGTTGTTGCTATATTTATGGAAAAACTATACTTTCAAATATATATATATATATATATATATATATATTTTCTCATATTATTTAGAATATTCTAACTACAAAAAAACAGCACAATTAAATATAATAGATTAAAGATACAAATAAAGTAAACTGACTTCAGTTTTTTTTTTAGGGAGGTCTGGCATTAGTTTTTAGGTACTGAAATTGAATAAAGTAATAATGTAAAACAGCATTGCATTTTGGACTATACATTAAAGATTATTCTTTATTAAAGTTACAAAAGCTTTTTAATCAAGAGCAGTGAGTGATTTCTTCGTTGTTGCTGTTCAATTAATATAAAGACTGTCACTTTAAGAGAATGCACTGATACAGTGTTCGTATTTAACAAGAGTGAATGGTTTGTCCACGGTTTTATTTTATTTTTTTCATCACTGTTGTTGTAATGTCTGGGAACCCAGAATGTTCATCCATCAACAGAAACATATATTAACTGAACCCTGATTGTTTTACGTGTTATTTATATTAAACCATATTACAGATGCTTCGTCAGATTTAAGTAGAACAGCGGTCCGAGCGCGTGCCGAACCGAGTGTGGAGAACCGAACGGATCGATTTTTTCCCCCACCTTTGGTAAATATTATGTAAATGTAATTCTGACCGACCTGTTCCCTTACCGGCGAACATGGCTGGGATTTTGCAGCAACTTGCTGCGTCTGTGGCCAGGGCTTTTCTCATTTTTATGCGTTCCCTCTCTGCTCCTCCTTTGCGTTTACGCTCCATTTTTTGCACTATTTTTCAAGATAAAGCCTGCCTCTGTATATAGCCAATTATGCAGCGCTTCGCTGATGTTGGGTCATGTGGTGTCATTTTCACTCCGCGATCGCCTGATTCGTAGATTCATAAGTGCGTCAATTAATTCGCAGTTGCATACACGTCAGTCTGATCGACAGCACAGCGGCAGCCGGCAGGCCAGAATAACCATCAGGCCACCGGGAAATGTCCCGGTGCTCCCGACGGCCAGTCCGCCCCTGTGTCTGTCTATTTAACACACCTGATTCAGATCATCAGCTTGTTAGAAGAGCTCCATTAAAGGATTAGTTCACTTCTGAATGAAAATTTCCTGATAATTAACTTACACCCATGTCATCCAAGATGTCTTTCTTTCTTCAGTCTTTCTTTCTTTTTTCATAAATAGAAAAGAGTCAAGGATCATGGATTATTATTATATATTGAATTATATAATCATATAAAAAAAAATACAATTTAATCAATTGGTTGAAAATGTTTTTATACAATTATGGCAGTTACACATAATAGTATAGACCAAAAAAGCTGCAAAAAAGTAATTATAAATATAGTCTAATATAGCCCAAATGTGGCCCATATGGAACCCTCAAATAAACAATAATGGGCAACCTAACTGGTGGGGCCCACAACGTTAACCAAGCTGGGACCCACATTCAGACTATTAAAGTTCCCACTTTGACCCCATGCCCTGATGACGCCTATATAAACCCGATAAAACCCATGGGGCCCACATGGACATGTTGGCTGGGTATTTTTTGTTGAAAATGAAGAAGGGAGTGGTCGTGAAACAAAATATTTCCTCCAGTCATCATCTTGCAGTGGTGATCAGGTCAGAGAGATGGTAGCAGCATCATGGTTTAAGCTCCTGTAAGGCTGATGAAGAATCCTGTCAAGTGCTTTATGGCATGGAAGCAGTGTAGTCAAACACCCTTGAGATTTCAAACACACTCCATTTGGACAGCTAAATATTTGGTAGCTTGTTCATTAAATAAATTGCAGAATGTGCCTTGCAGTTGGAACATTTAAACCTGTATACATAACATTTTATGAACAGGGACCAAACTAAATGCCCATGGTAATAATTTTATTTTTAACCACAATGATTTACAATGTAGAATATGTACACATATTTCAATGTAAATACAGTATGAATAGCTTTTAGTTTTTATGTTTTTGCCACAAAGCCTAAGCTAATTGAGCAATATGAGTGAGGAATTAACATGGCAGAGCTATCAGCTTTGCTTTTGAAGCCACGGTTGTTTTAGATATAAAAGGTTATTTCTAGTGCGGTGCACAGGTGGCATAGATTCAGAGTGACACAAGAGAGAAAGGGAGTCTTGCACTGTATCTATATTCACTTTATCTTTTTGCTCTGGCTTCTTCTTTCAACATGAACTTTCTTTCTTTCTTTCTTTCTTTCTTTCTTTCTTTCTTTCTTTCTTTCTTTCTTTCTTTCTTTCTTTCTTTCAGAAGCACAATTTAGTTGCTACTGCCATCTATAGGACAACAGATGTAGGCTACGTCCAAAGACTCAAGAGACTTTGGTATGTCTAAAGTCACTAAAAACTATGCACTGAATTATAATGTCCATAACTATTTAATTGTATGCAATATTGCAGTAAACTCTGTAGCTAAGTATTATCCAGAAACATTTATTTGCATAAGCTTATATTTTTCAATTGTTATTGTGAGAATTATTGTGCCCAACCTTACAAAAAATGCTATGGAAACAATAGTTTGGCAGCTGACATAGGTTAAAGGGCTAGTTCACCCAAAAATGAAAAATATGTCATTTATTACTCACCCACCCTAATGTTGTTCCACACCCGTAAGACCTTCGTTCATCTTTGAAACACAAATTAAGATATTTTTGATTAAATCCGATGGCTCAGTGACGCCTGCATTCACAGCAATGGTACTTCCTCTCTCAAGATCCATAAAGGTACTAAAAACATATTTAAATCAGTTCATGCGAGTTTAGCAGTTATAACTTAATATTATAAAGTGACGAGAATATTTTTGTGCGCCAAAAAAAAAAAAAAAAAAAAGACTTTTCAACAATATAGTGATTGGCCAATTTCAAAACACTGCTTCGGAGCTTTGCAAATCGAATCAGTGACTTGGAGCGCCAAAAGTCACGTGATTCAGCAGTTTAGGTGTTTGATAGGAGATCCGAGTCACTGACTCGATTCGCAAAGCTCCGAAGCAGTGTTTTGAAATTGGCCCATTACTATATTGTTGAAAAGTCGTTATTTTGTTTTTTTGGCGCACAAAAAGTATTCTCGTCGCTTTATAATATTAAGGTAGAACCACTGAACTCGCATGAACTGTTTTAAATATGTTTTTAGTAGAACAACATGAGGGTGAGTAATAATAAATGACATTATTTTCATTTTTGGGTGAACTAACCCTTTAATACTGTTGCTTCTTTAAAATAATTGTGAAATACTTTGCCATCTCTTTCGAGCATTTTAAGGCTTCAGACTTTTAAAAATATTTTTTATTCTTTTTTGCCAGATGTAAATACAAAAATGTGTACAGTTTTATTATGTCAACTGTGTGTTTTATGTGGTTTATCATGACTAACCGCGTTCTCAAATGGACTATTATTTTGAAATAGTGGTCATGAGGTGATTATAGTGGCACGTTGTTGCAAACGCACATATTGTTATAAGTGTTATTGATCTTACTTATCAATACGCGTCATTCAACCTACAGTTAACTGATTTAATTGTTTGTTTATCACTCGTCCCGTGATGGCGGAACAGATCACGAGAGAAGATGCATTGACACGGGAGGGCTTCAGACATGCCTGTCACATTATGCTGTACGGAGACTCTAGTGCCAAACTCTTCGGGAAAATCCCAATCAAACATATAGTACTGGTAAGGAAGAGTGCGCTTAACACACCTTTTTGCCTTTATCTGACGAGTGCGACTACGACAGATGCACTACCAAAGCAGGAAGTTAAAAAATAATGTGTAAATAGTGAACGCACTGAACTTATGAACCTGAATTCAGATTACTGTTATTCAGATGCAGATGCGCTTTGATGGCTTGCTTGGTTTCCCAGGGGGGTGAGTTCGACGAAAAAATAAAACTTTAAATAATTTGTCTGAAGTTGTTTATAAATGCACATTAATTATTAATGGAGACTGTATTGTGTTTTATAATCTGTTAGTTTGGTGAACCCGTCTAAGGAGACGCTGGAGGCGGGGCTTAGCAGAGAGCTTCACGAGGAGGTGGGCGTGGCTGTGCCTGTGGGCGTGGACAATCACGTATCCTCCTGCCTTTCTCCATCCTGCCCTCGGCTCATCACACACTTCTACATCAAGAAGATGACAGAGTCAGAACTGAAAGAGCTTGAGAGAGCAGCTGTTACTACAGCCACAGACCATGGTTTAGAGGTAAAAATTCTTTTCATGTGCATGTAAATGTGCTCACAAACTCTTATTACGCAACTTTCTTGTCCGTCTCCAGGTATTGGGTATGGTCCGAGTCCCTCTCTACTTCCTGAAGAATGGAGGTGGTCTCCCCTATTTCCTGTCCCACTCGTTCATCAGCAACTCTCGGGCCCAGCTGCTCTCTGCCCTGCAACGCTGTAGGCTGCTGTCCCAGGGGGATCTGGAGAAGGCTGTGAGACAGGCTGAGCAGATGAGACGCACACACAGCGATGATCCGCACTGACATTAGTTTACACAGCGGTGCCTTTTCACCCCTGGGCCATTACAGCTACATCACAGTAGCCCAACCCCCCAAGTGCCAGTAGAAACTCCCTCTTGTTATCACCCTACCATCAGGTCCTGATTCAGCCATGTACAGCATCTGCTCTCTTTAGATATCAAAGGTGCAAACCTGTTTAATTATAGAAACTTAACGGTTTATCATAATTTCACTAACAATTCATGACCCCAGATTCACTAAATAGGATTGTTATTGTTTGATAAAATTATTTTGCATAGTCCCTGTTCTGCAATATTAGAGCATTAATTAAGCAAATTAATATGACTCTGAGATATAATTATACCTCAACAAATGTGATACTGTATGTAAATGTATTATTTATTATTTATGCAAGAGAGTTGATTGCTAGCCATAATGTTTGATGAAGTTATATCAGATCTGTTTATGAGAGTTAAATATTTGCAAGATAAATGTGCATGCTAGTTGGACTAATAAACAGCAGACGACATGTAAGGCTTTTCAAATTTGTATCAAAGCACCACTTGCAGTACTTAGAATGGCCACAGAGCTGTGCTAAAAGGCTGCCTTATTTGACAGCCACTTTTTCAAGCAAGTCTCTAGCTATCTCTTGCTATAGGATAAAGCTGCAGTGTGTAATTGTACAAATAATAACTTTATTTTTATTGTATTTTTTCAAAACACTCCCTCTCAGTCCCGCCCCAAACTCATACCATTGGTTGCACAATGCCGCTGACTCCTTAAACAAACAGCATTGTTTTAAAGTCCCCCTGTGGTGAAAATCAAGCTATTAATGTTGTTTATATGTCTATGTTGTGATTTTATTATACTTTAAGACAAACCATGTGCAAATTCATAAGTCAGCACCACTGTGGAGTGTTTTCTCCTTTAAGCTGCAGTGAACCAAAGACGTGGTTTGAAATCGCTGGTGTTCCTGATGTCACAACTGCCTTGTAACCAATCATGTCAACGAACGTGTGATTATTAAAGGATTAGTTCACTTTCAAATAAAACATTTCCTGATCATTTACTCACCCCCTTGTCATCCAAGATGTTCATGTCCTTCTTCAGTCGAAAAGAAATTAAGGTTTTTGATGAAAACATTCCAGGATACCTTCTTCTTCTCTATTAGAATTCTGAAATCTTCCACTGGTCAAAGTTTGAACTAAATTGTCAAATACAATATGCTAGTGCAAGTGTATAACAATTAGGTCAAACTTTGACCTGTGGAGGGCAGTAATACACTTAACTGCGTCTACACTGCAAGAATTCTAATAGAGAAAAAGAAGAAGAGAGCTAGTTCAAGATGAGCGTCTATGGTTAAAATGAATATAATTTATTTATTTAAATTTTTTTAGAAAATGACCGATCGTTTCACTAGATAAGACCCTTATTCCTCGTCTGGTATCGTTTAAAGCCCTTTGAAGCTGCACTGAAACTGTAATTTTGACCTTCAAATGTTTGGGGCCAATTGAAGTCCACTGTAAGGAGAATAATCCTGGAATGTTTTCATCAAAAACCTTAATTTCTTTTCAACTGAAGAAAGAAGGACATGGACATCTTGGTTGACATGGGGGTGAGTAAATTATCAGGAAAATTTTATTTGAAAGTGGACTAATCCTTTAAGGAGGGGATCTCTGAACTGGTGTGAATGAGTGGAGGCGGGGCCAATTTGCATATTCATCGAACCGCGTATATTAAATTAGACAAGGGTGTAGAGTTACATTCAAGCTATTTTAAGGCATGAAGAAAACTTTTTCAAGGAAAAAACGTTTAAATATGTCATTTTGGTGAGTTTTAAAGGATACAATTATTGACTACAGGGGGACTTTAATAATTTTATACAATATTTTAACACTTTTTGGAGAAATGTACTGATGGCTTACATATTGTCTTACATAACCTTTAAATTAGTGTTAAATTTTGCCCACATCAATAATGAAATGAGAGTGCAGTAGCTATCATTTTAGCTTCCTCTTTTATGTACGAAACTCATGATGACTTTCATAATTTTCCTAATCTTTTAGTCAGAAACTCCATTATTCAGGGTTCTTTACTGACTCATGCAATGGATGCATTTTCAGTAATGTACTCTTCTGTTAAATGATTGCATTAAGATTCTTGTAGCATGAAACTTTTTTTTGCCTGTTTTGTTGTCTTATTCTAGGCAAATAGCATGCTATATATTCTGGGAAACATACAGCTATCTTCAAGAGTCTTCAGACACATGTAGTAAAAGTGTGAACCACTAGTGAAAACATTTCTATTTCCCATTTTTCCCATTTAATTTTCTAACTTTTTATTACAAAAAAATATTATGAAATGAAAATTGAATTGAAAAATGTCCTAGTTGGTTTTTCCTTTTGACAGCAGCATTCAAGCTTCATGAACTCCACAAGTTTGTGTGAAACCTGATGATCATGTTCTCCAGTAGGGTTATTCAAAGAGCTTCAATTGAAGTAGGAACATCTGACCCATCTGAATAAAGAGTCACATGCTGCAAATTTGCTTCATTTTTTTTTTTGTTGTTTGTTTAATTTTTTACATAATAAGCCTCCTCTTTATGTCCAAGTTAAAAAATGAATTTGAATCTCAGATTTTCAGTGTGGTTTCAGGCTTTTGAACTCCACTCTACAATCAATGCACACATCTATATGTAGTCCATCAGCATCTCTGAACAGGATCTTTGTTGATGTGTTCATCAGACCACAGCAGGTGAAATCATCTTTGTTATCACTACTCAGCGTTCATTTGCATCGCTGCATGTGCAGTTTTGAGCGTGCGAGGCTACGAGTACGTGTTTGAAGCCAGAGATGTGAAGTAGGTCAAAGCTGTGAGGACTGACTGACCAAGTGGAAACTGAACTGTCCTTAGGGAGGACGGGCCGGGGTAGTACGGGTTGATGCGGGAAGAGGGGAAATTGAAGAAACAATCGTATCTGAGGCAACGGCAACAATGTTAAACTGCGTATACGGTTGTTACCTGTCGGGCCCTGTAAGTCGCTTCTATTGTTGCACAAATCTGACAACCTGTTATAACGTTCACGTCTCAACATGGCTTCCCCCCAGCCACCCTCACAGTGGAGTCGCCTTTCCAAGCACTCATGGGTGGGGTGATGGTTCCCGTAGACCATTCGTTTGCCACGAGGGAGCTGGAGCATGTGCAACAATCCTTGTATTATATCTACAATTTTATAAGTCCTTCTTGACCGACTGCACACAGCATCACACATTTATATTGTATATGATCTCGTATACAGTTGTGTTGTAAGCGTACTCGGTTTAATATTGCTGCTGCTGCATTGAATATCTCTTTAGGGATCAATAATCATCAATCTTTTTATTTCTAGTGAGGCCGCACTGCAGATGTTTCTCTCAGCTGTGTGTGTTTCTGTCTGGTTGTATGTGTAAATACATATGTGTTTGTGTGTGTATGTTTCACATTATAGGATTTACGGGGCTTAATTTCCCTATATTTGTCACATCCTGAGGATTTTATAGTGAGAGAAAGAGAGCGAACACAGGCTTAACCCGAGAGAGGAAGGAAACAAGCACAGGAAAGATGGGGGAGGTGAAGGGGTTGAACTTCTCTTTGCACACTCTTAGAAAAAAAAAGTGTCTGTATAGAACCCTAGGGTTCTTGACTCAAACTCTTTATGCATTATTTGATAAAGTATGTTTACAGGCTGATTAGTTCATGAAAGGTAATTAAAAAGTAATTAAAACAAAATTAATTAATAAAATCTACATGCATAAAATGATCCTATGATGGGAATCCTCTGACAGAAGATTCAGAAGCTTTACTCAGAACAGGAATTTAACCTGTGTTTATTAAATTAAATATTTATTGAATATTAAAACACAAAATGTAAATGATTACATTGCTACATTTACATTGTATTACATTGCTCATTTTAGATGTTAAAGGGATAGTTCACCTAAAAACACTCTTGTCATTCCAAACATGTATGACTTTCTTTCTTTCTTTAGATAATTTATGTTATAATGTTATATAAACATTGATCAGCGAACATAAACAGAAGCTCAACCGAACCTGAAGGACACGCAAAAAAAAAGCTCAAACGGGCTGTGTAACACATTGGTTCTTGCACGCTTTAAAGCAGAATTAAGTAACTTTTTTTACCTTCATAAATAGTTGTCTAAGTACTTACGATGGTTAATTGACTTGTAGTGGTGTGTTTGAGGCGTGCACTGACCCCCTCTGGCACGTCTACGCCAGAATACAGCACTTGCAAGTTGAGCTGCGCCGACCCGAAACAATCTCGCCTCACGTTCACGCGAGAGTGACAAAATGCTTTACAGTAATTCAAAAACAATGTATATATTATGACTTTATAAGACAATTTCGAAAATTACCCACCTCCATCGAGTGTACTGTATTTGCAAATTACCCACCTCCTCTTTCTTGTACTGTATTTGCAAAACTACTGCGCTGGAGAGCGTTGTAGTCGTTGTAGTCCAGAGCTGCGCTTGGAGTATTTACGACAGTGTGATACACTGAAGGAACCTGTAGGGGGAGCTTCGCAAATCTTACTGAGTTCTGCTTTAAGCAAACATGCTTGAGCTTCTGTTTACCACAATAGAGTGCCTCAGGGATGACGCATTTTTGTATGCAAAACCCGGAAGCGAGTTAGCATTTTAGGACTTCCGGTTCCAACGCCGTCAAGTCTATGGGTTTTTTTAATGGGTTTTTGCTAAATCGCCTGAAATAAGGTCTGCGGTTTTCACGTTTTGATCTATGACATAAAACACACCAGTTATAACCCACTTGTGATTTTTTTTTAAACTTTTACTGTGTCTTAAAATCGGCGGTTGCTAACAAATTGCTAAAAGGGACTACTTCCTTTGGCGGGGACTTTAGACGTCATCATTAAAAACAGGACATTTGGACAGCATTTCTCATGAAAAAGTGGATAAGTGTTCATAACAGCACAGATCATAATCAGTGAGTATGTTTTTAAATAACGTTGTTTTCTAAATAAAGTTTGAGGACGCTTGGTGGTGACGACGTTGATCCGCGACCATGGTGTGCTGTAGTCCGTTTATAGCCTACTGTTAGCCTTTTATATCTGACGACTTTATTTAGGCTTCAAAATCTATAAATGTTTTGTTAACTTGTAAAGATTATCTTGATAGACAAAACGTGTAAGTGTCATAACCCTTTGTTAAACACAGAGCTTATTTTCTGCGATTTTCCAAAAGTCTATGGGAAAAATACATAGGCTTTCAACCGAGGGAACCCGTGCGCCGATAACTTCCGGGTTGGCCTACAAAAACACGTCATCCCCGGGGCACTCTATTGATGTGTGAATATAAGCCTAAATTCAATCTGTTTGTCGTTTAAAGCAATCGTGTCTCTTCGGAAAAATTGGACTAAACCACTCAATTCATATGGATTAGTTTTACAATCTCTTTATGAACTTTTTGAAGCGTCAAAATGGTAGTTATATAGCTGTCTATGGGGGGGACAGAAAGCTCTCAGATTTCATCAAAAATACCTTAATTCGTGTTCTGAATATGAACAAAAGTCATACGGGTTTGGAACGACATGAGGGTGAGTAATTAATGACAGAATTTTCATTTTTGGGTGAACTGAACCCTTTAATGTGTTTTTTTTGTTGTTCATACAATGGAAGTCAATGGTAACCAAAATTGTTTTGTTACCAGCATTCTTCAAAACACCTTATTTTGTGTTCAGAAGAAGAAAGAATGACATGAGGATGAGTGAATCATGAAAGATTTTATTTCATTTTATTTAAGCTATCCCTTTAAGGTCTTCTCATTTACAAAAATTGTTCTCATGCATATGCAAATGAACCCGGTGTTTTTACAAAAATATATAAAAAAACCTGCCTCTTCTAAATTCTTTAGACAAGCATTTATGTTTCAACAACAAATTGTATGATTCTGGCACATTAACAAGTCACGACCCACACTCAACACTTCTCAGTATCCTTTAGTGGTTTCTGTGATGAGTAAAGACCGAGTAAATTGGCTGTTATGTGGGCACCATTTCCTGTGAGGTGCGAACTTGTCGAAAAACTCGTTGTACCCTGCTCTTATTGTATGCATAACAATAATGGAGATAATGAGCTACATAAATATTTGCACATCCAGTGCATACTAGATTTGACAGATAACACAGGTGACATCGCGCGCGTGGTGTAGGTAGAATAGAATGGTAAACGACGACGTTTTAAAAAGTTTAACTTCGACGCGTCGTAAAGGTCAACGGTGCATGTTTACATAGAAAGAAAAGAAAAAAGAAGAAGAAAAAAACAGAGCAGTGGAGCGGTAAAAACGCGTTCTGTGTAAACCGGCCATTACAGTCAGTACCAGCAGCAGGTGTACATGTGTGTGTTTGTGTAGGCTACGCGTCGGCCATTGTTTGTTTATCACCCAGCTATAGCTCTTAACCATGCAATCCCTTTTGAATTGGCATTAGCATCAGTTTTATAGCTCATCTGCAAGAGCATTAAATAGATTAATGACTGTACATTAATTCTGAACGTGTGTTTATGTGTGTGTGCGCGTGCAGAAAAAGGGGGGCTGATAGTCCGCGAGCACAATGCAAGGTCATAAGAGAAGCATTTCATGGCCACAGAGAGGGGAATATTAGGAATGAGAGATGGAACAAAACGGGAGGGGGGAAAGTCTAAGAGAACAAGACAGCATATTCATATCCATCTCTGTATTTATAGTAAGCCTGCGGGGAGGGGGGCGCAGTGGGCGTGGCTTCGGTTATGACATTCTCTCTGATTGCCTGAGAGCTGAGGAGACGGAGTGAGAGGCTGTGTTTCAGCATGCGCGTGTGGTGTGTGCATGCATGTGTGTGAACCAAAGAAGGGGAGCTGTTTTCTAGCATGCATGCTTGTGTGTTTATGTGCGTGCTTCCACCTTAATGTAAATGCACTCTTGAGAGAGAGTCATGTGTGTACAATGTGTCAGAGGGGGTGAAATCAAGCTGACTGCATGAAATCTGTGAGACTCAAACACAGTGTTTGTTATCTGTGTCCAGCGAGAGACAGATCCTAGGAGAATGAGGTAAGACTGGGCTTCTTTTATTATTTATGGCTATAAATGCACTGTGTATTCCTCTCAGCGTGACCGGTTGTATGTTTATGTGTTCTCCCTCCATCTTCTCACACACGCAGTGGAGGTTCACTGACATGTTTGTGTATTTCTTAGTTATCCTCTTAATAGGATGAGTGTGTGTGCGTGTTTTTGGCAGATCCGTCCAACGCGTTCACATAGGCTACGTGCATATATGACTGATTGTGCGCATGAATGCCACACAGCAAGAGAAAGACACTAACTGACGGGCTGCTTCCTCTTTCTGTGTGTCTCTGCAGCATTGATTGTTATCAGGCAGTTCGTACCACCTCTGCTTCAGTCTTCCACCTCATCATCTCACCTCTCACCTCCTCTACCTCTGTGGTGTTGTCATTTGACTGAGGGTTTCCCTATCTCTCTTTCTCATCCTCTTCCTCCTGCCTTTCATTTTCACACTTCAAATCATCATTAAAGAAATAGTACACCTTGAAATGAAAATTCTGTCATCGTTTAAGTCACCCTCTTGTTGTTACAAACCTGTATGACGTGTCTTTCTTCTGTCAAACATGAAAGGAGATGTTTAGCTGAGCGTTCATGCTGCCCCTTTCCATACAATGGAAATAAATACTGACCAGGGGTTTTCAGGCATCAAGTATGACAAAAAAGCGCTATAAAAGTAGTCCATATGACTTGTGCACTATATTCTAGGGATGGGCGGTACCACCTTTTGTTTTTGATACGACGCCGATACTTTCAAGGCCAATATCGCCGATATCGATACAATATCTCTAATTTAAATTTATTTATTTATTAAATTAAAATATTATATATTTTAAAATTTCTTAAATTATTGAATTACTAAGAGTAAAATGGGTAATGATACCCACTCAATATTATATTTGAAAGGTATTTTAATATTCAATATGCCTTAATTGCATCTCATTAGATTATTTTTTTGTTTACACATGGTTAAAATGTTTATTTGTAGTGTTAACCATGGAAATCAACAAATACTATAGGCCTAGCTGAACTATGGTCACTGTAGTAATGGTTCATTTTCATAAGGGACTGCCAGTGACAGGCTGTTGCACCCATAAAATACAACCTTTGTATTCTGACAGTGTATCAACATTAGTTACAGAATAAAACATCATGTAATGTTCAATTTAAATACATTTAGTTGCACAAACTATGTATGCTACTATTTAATTTTGTTTATTGTGACTCAAACATATTATGTTTTTCTGAGAATTTGAGAATCGATACTTTCGATACTCAACGTCAGTATTGATATATCGATACTTCATATCTATACGCCCATCCCGACTATATTCCAAGTAATATGAAGTCATAGCGTTATGTGATGAATAAACCTAATTTAATTCTCAGATACCCTTGCTCTCAAATCTCAGTTATGGGATTTAAATATTCAAATATTAAATACATAAAAATATTCAAATAATATATATTGATAAATCTTCAGATAATGAATATTGAGATTTTCATATTCAAATTTGGCACTTTGACAAGACACACAAGAACCAGATACATTTTGCATCTCTCGTGTCAAACCTTCATGAACACAAATGAAATTTAAAGGCATAATTCACCCCTAAATGAAACTTCTGTTATCATCTACTCACCTTCATGTCGTTCCAAACCTGTATGACTTACTTTCTTCTGCAGAAGACAAAAGAAGATATATTTTTTGATGAATGTTTTGTCCATGTCATGAAAAGTAATGGGGTCGAAAACAACTCTGGATTGTTGTTCAAATGATCTTCTTTTGTTTTCCACAGAAGAAAGTCATACAGGTTTGAAATGACATGCAGGTGTTGTGAGAGCCAAAAAATGACTTAAATATGACTTAAATTTCTGTATGTTTCTCAAACAACCGATTGTACAGTATGGCTTATAAGACTTAAAAGATACATGAGTCATATGGACCACTTTTACAGTGCCTTTTTGCCATTTCTGGTTATCATTCACTTTCATTTTATGAAAAAAGGAGAAGTATCATCATTCTGCTAAACTTCTCCTTTTGTGTTCCATGGAATTAAGAAAATCATAAAGGTTTGGAACAATGTGAACGATGAGTAAACAGTGACAGAGTTGTCATTTTGGGGTAAACTAACCCTTTAAATGTAGATATGTAGCAGTTTGGATAGATGCTCCCTAGAAAGTGGGATTAAAGGATAGATGTATGAGTCTTCAGAGGCAAAACTTGGCAGATAAGCAGGGATGAAACGCAGGAAGAGGAGAGATGTGTTCTCTGTACCCCACAGAGCACGTCACAATGTCAGACTTCAGGAGAAGTGCAGGAAAGAAAACAGTGACTCAGGCTTCTTAATATGGGATTAGAGTGTGTTTGAGAGAGCGTGTAAGTGTGTGTTTTCATGTACACATTCTGAAAAGGAGCGACAGTGCAGGAAAGGGAATCGTGATTGTCAGATAAGCAGTCTCATCTCAGCATGACCTCTACTCAGCTCCTACATTTATTGCTCTGAGCTGTCCCTCAAAGTTCTGCAATCCATCCATTCTGTCCAGAAAAAAATTGTTTCTCAGAAGAAAAATATATCATGGTTGTATCTTTAGCGGTAAATCAGCATGTTAGAATGATTTCTGAAGGATCATGTGACAAGACTGGAGTAATGACTACTGAAAATTCAGCATTGCCATCACAGAAATAAAATACATTGCCTTGGTAAGCGCAAGATACTTTTTCAAAATCAATAAATCATCTTACCAACCTCAAACATTTGAACTGTTTTGTTTGAGCTGAGACATTAGCAACTGTATGTTTCCATCTAGTTGCACAAAATTGGATTATCACAACATTTGCGAATAAAGCAGAGACAAAATCGTCACTTCCTGGGAAATGGGCGCAAAATATCTATATTAAAAATGAAAGTTGCTACAATTGTGGAAGCCACTGTGGCTCTTTTATCCTACATCATACAGCAAATGACTTGCGTGTAAGAGCACGCAGACAAAACGCAATAAACGTTGTCGTTTTCTAGCGTTCAGATGTCTGGTGTTGGGAAACAGAATCATGTGAGACGCTTCTGGGAGGTCATTATACCAAATCATTCTGATGACGGACATGGGCATTTCAGAATGATCAAATCAGCATTTGAGATGCGCTGCAGTGTGATTGGTCTGCAGGTTAGTGTAGTTATCCAATCACATCCACTGTTGAAGTGAGTGATTTATTCAGCCTCAATTGAGCACATGCGTTTTTTATGCAAATCTTGGCGTTACCATCCACACTGTAAAAAATGACCGCGATTTTAACAGTAAAAGACTGTAAAAATGCTGAGGTGAAAAACTATTAATTGGTTTACAGAAAGTTTCCGTACTATATGCAGTGAATAACTGTAGTAGATCTAACGGTACATTTAATGTAATTTTACAGTAAAATACCGTTAAATTCACAGTTTTTGGAAGTGAAAAATAACAATTCATTGTAAAATTTACAGTGAGAAACCGTAAATTGACATTCCCACAATTCCCTGCATGACACTTCAAATTTGATATATTTTCATTGAAATAACTCTGTTTCTTCTTAGTTTTTCTCATTTTTTTCTAATCAGTTATGTACATCAGGGTTTTATGTTACATCTAATGTTGTTAAATTAATGTTTATTACATTTTTAAAATTTCATGCATGTTACCATGATGGTGTTTAGTGTGTGTGTGAATGACACTGTGCACCTTCAATATGTTAGTGTTGTCCTCCTCAGCTTGTGGAAAATCTGCTTATGATGAACTTTGATTCATCATGTGACTCTCATCACCACTGTGTTTGGTGACTGTCAGTGTATTATAAAGGTACAAAACAGATATTAATACTTCATTAGGTTGGTAAATTAACATTATATCAGTTAATGAAATACGCTATTTTACCGTAAATTTAACAGATTTTTTTTTTACGTTGCTACTGTATTTTTTACGGTTAAGTTCTGGCAACCACAGCTGCTGGTTGTTTACCATAAATTTTACTGGAATTTTTTTTACAGTGCAGGGTTTTTTTTTTTTATGCAAAAAAAATGTGATTTATATCCCAAAATGTGCCTAAAAACAGGTGGATGGACACATAGCTATTGTTGAGACCTCTTCTGAATCTAAGTGAGATTACTGTACACTTCCCTCAAGAGAAAAACGGGAGACTTAATTGCATTTCTGACTAGGAGAAACCATTGAGATTCTACAAAGATCTAATTTATGATGGTTTCATTGGGGGCAGCCATCAGAGCAAGGCATATCTTAATCATCTTATTAGTTTCAGGCCACATTTGCTAATTGCCTTTGCAGAAATGCACTTTATCATAGTCCATAACATGTATGTTCAGAATTATGCTCACTTTATTGGTGCTTGGTGAATTTGTGATGTCATTTACTTGTAGATAATTAATAAGGTCTTTGGATAGACACACATTTGTAGCTTTATGTGATCACGAGCATGACTAACTGTGTCACGGATGTGGTGCAAATTATCACTGGTCACATCACATGAGTTTCTGTGCTGTTGTGTAGGTATGATAATGTGGTTTAGCGTTGTGTAATTAGACAAGTCGGTTTGTTTCCATTTTGAGTGGCGTTTAATGTTATGGGTAAGTTGCACATCATAGTGTGTGACTTGAGTATTGTGTTGGCATATTGACTGGAAAGAGTTTGTGGGTGCTGCTGGGAAATATACATTGTGTGTTTTGGCTGTTTGTTTTGTAGGTCCACTACCGTTCAACAGTTTATGGTCATAAGATTTTTTTGAAAAGAGTAATACTGTTATTCAGCATGGATGCATTAAATTGATCAAAAGTGACAGTATTTAAATTATAAGTAATGATTTCTATTTGAAATTAATGCTGCTCTTTTGAGGTTTATATTCACCAAAGTATCCTGAAAATAGTATCAAGGTTTTAAATTGAAAAATATTTCATAGTATTACTGTTTGATGAAATAAATTCAGCCTTGAGACTTCTTTCAAAAACATAAAAGAATCTTTCCGTCCCCAACCTTTGAAAGATATGTCCACTTCCACAGTTTGTGAGCTTAATGTTATTTAAAGGTATTGTTCGCCCATTTTTTTTCACCACCATGTTTTTGTCTTTGGAATACAAAATGAGATATTAGGCAGGATGTTGAAGCTGCCCTTTTCCATGTAGTCTAATGGCTCGTTTCCATTGAGTGGTATGGTACAGTACAGTACAGTACGGTTGGTACACGATTATTTCTGTTTCCATTGTCAGAAGTTATCAATGGTACCAAAATACCGAACCGTACCGTACCATACCACTTTTTTGGGACCTTTCTGTTGGGGTACCTACTAGCACAGTAATCTGGTAGCTAAAGGGTGGAGCTAGTCTCGCTGCAGAGCGTTGATTGGTTGACCGAGAATCGCCACTTGCGCCTGCTACAAGGCGCCATTTTTTTAAATGTATATTTGAAACACAATACCGCTGAAACACAGCAATGTACCATGGTTAGCTTAGGAGGTGCCTATGAAGTGACGTCGATCGCTACTTTCCAGTATACACCAGGCCTATCAATTAAGGGTACTGCTGGTGCTGGAAATGCCATATTCTAATAGCAAAGTCTTTTGAAGCCATACTATAGCTTTGTTTGATCTGTTGAGGCAAAAATTTGCCTTGAAAGTCATATTTGACAGCCATGGTTACCATTTTCAAAAAGCACAGCTTGGGTGAGCTATTCCTTTAAATAAATATTTTGTGATACATTACATTCAGCCTTCAATATCTGTGCCTTTGTCCGTGCGGCATGAGCATCACTCCATGGCAATGACAGAACACAGCAGAGATCTTAGCAGTGTGTGTGTGTGTGTGTGTGTGTGTGTGTGTGTGTGTGTGTGTGTGTGTGTGTGTGTGTGTTTGAGGGCTCCCTGTGGTCCTCTGCTCTGAGAGATAAGACCAGAGCTCAGCTTCTTCCCAGCCTCCACTGGGAGCGTAAAACAGGATTGATCCCATGGATCTCCAATTCCCCTCAGTTTCTTTAACTCAATACAGCAGACAGATCAAGTTTAAACAGGCACATTCACTCAGTCAGGACACCGGAGTGGTTTCACACTAGCATTCCACAGCTGGATCAATATATATGCTTGCTTATGTGTAGCTGACAGATTTCAAGTGGGCCCACAACAGCAACCTGCACCAGGGCCCCGGATACCCCAGCTACGGCCCTGCATATAAGCCTGTATACAGTATATGATAGATTTGCTTATTTGTGAATTGCTAAATGCAGTTATGCAATCCGATGACTGGACACAATGTTTTCTTTTTTGCCTGAAATATCAGATTAGAATTTAATATTTAAAATGCTTCAATCTTTTCTGCGAATAGTGAAACTACTGCCAAGAGTATATATCAAAAAAGCACCAGCATTCAGCAGTGCTGGCATAAACTAATGCAATACAATTCAACCCCATTGTGCACAAATCCGATTCAACTCTTGTGAATCAATAATAGCATTATCATAATGAAGTCTCTGCTGAGCTCTGATTGGCTGGCTTAGGCTTTTGACCTCTAAACACTGAGATGGAGGAAGTGAAGAGGAGACTGTCATGACCGCTCAATGACTGAGAGTGCATGATGTGCCTTTTGCATGGAGTCAGTTGACGAGGAAATGTGTTCCCTAAAAATAATGTTCATATTATAATTTTTTATATATTAAATTAAATTGCATCCAAAGGCCTAAAACATGTTTTCCCAAACTGGGATTCATAATGAAAAGCTAATAATTTTTTAAATCACAAAAATATACAATTACACTAAATAAATGATTTAAAAATAATAACAATAAAATAAAACATTTGCTAAAACATTAAATATTTTATTTGTTTACTTGCATGTCGTGCGGTGCAACCATTAAAGGTGCCATCGAACGTTTTTTCACAAGATGTAATATAAGTCTAAGGTGTCCCCTGAATATGTCTGTGAAGTTTCAGCTCAAAATACCCCATAGATTTTTTTTTTATTAATTTTTTTAACTGCCTATTTTGGGGCATCATTAAATATGAGCCGATTTATCCTTTGCGGCCCCTTTAAATGCTGACGCTTCCCGCCCACGGAGCTCGCGCTTGCCTTAAACAGTGCATAAACAAAGTTTACACAGCTAATAACCCTCAAATGGATCTTTACAAAGTGTTCGCCATGTTCGGATTATGTGAGTATTGTATACTGTTATATTGTTTACATTGATTCTGAATGAGTTTGAGGCTGTGCTCCGTGGCTAACGGCTAATGCTACACTGTTGGAGAGATTTATAAAGAATGAAGTTGTTTATGAATTATACAGACTGCAAGTGTTTAAAAATGAAAATAGCGACGGCTCTTGTCTCCGTGAATACAGTAAGAAACGATGGTAACTTTAACCACATTTAACAGTACATTAGCAACATGATAACGAAACTTTTAGAAAGACAGTTTGCAAATATCACTAAAAATATGATGTCATGGATCATGACAGTTCTTATTGCTCCATCTGCCATTTTTCACTATTGTCTTTGCTTGCTTACCTAGTCTGATGATTCAGCTGTGCACATCCAGACGTTAATACTGGCTGCCCTTGTCTAATGCCTTTCATAATGTTGGGAACATGGGCTGGCATATGCAAATATCAGGGCCGTACACCCCGACTGTTACGTAACAGTCGGTGTTATGTTGAGATTCGCCTGTTCTTCGGAGGTCTTTTAAACAAATGAGATTTATATAAGAAGGAGGAAACAATGGAGTTTGAGACTCACTGTATGTCATTTCCATGTACTGAACTCTTGTTATTTAACTATGCCAAGATAAATTCAATTTTTCATTCGAGGGCACCTTTAACAACATCAGAGAACTGCGAACATGAACAAATGAAATATTAACTTAAAATCTCCGGGGGTACTTCAAGTAAACATTTTACAGCTGTTTGGCTTACAAAAAAATTGTGAATCCTGGACCTAAAACACATATGCACACCAATTTAAATACATAAATGAGACAAATTACTCTCTTGAGAAGCCCATTTATTAAATGTATGTACATTAACTCAATGTGCCGAACATTTCTTTTTGCATTTCTCAGGTTATATACAAAGAAGCTCACCATACATGTGTGGTACTCTAAATTCTTAATGCACAGTGCTGGAGCAGCACTCTCTGTTCTGACTATTATGACTGTGTGTGTTTGTGCCGAGAGCCACGATGACTCAGGTCCCTCCACCCTCTCTTACGACCAACGGCCATCACTGGCGCAACTCACAGGAACTCCTGCGCAGTTCAGGCTGCCATCCCACAACAAACAATCAGTCACATAGCTTGAGTCAGAGCTAAGTCAGATCTTCCAAAAAAAAATCCTCCGTTACCTTTCTGATGTGTTTAAGGCCTTTTAATTTGAGTTATTAGCTCAAGCATTAGACCAGTGGTTCTCAGCTGGTGGGTCGTGACCAAAAAATGGGTCACAGGTTGATTGGATTGCAGACAGCACTGAAGATGCTAAATGCAAATAATAAATAGCAACTAACCATATAATTGTTCATAGATAGGATAGCAAAATAAACAGGCTTCCTAAAAAAGGAAAAAGGAAACGGTTTCTATATCGTTTGATGTTCTCAAAGGCTGTGTCTAATCAGACTGTTTTTGATGCAAACTGATCTGTCACTTGTGGAAGCAGCCAAATTAAGCAGGTGCCAACATGGACAGGTTGCATTGTGCAAAAATAAATACAGTTTTGGTACTGTATTGGGTTGCCACTTGACATTCAGTGTGAAACTGTCGAACTTGATAGGTTGATTTTTTTTTTTTTTTTTTTTTATTTTTTTTTTTGCAGTAAAATGTGTTGTGTGGATACTTCACTTAGGATTGACAGGATGTCTTCATCTGAGAGTCTTTTTGAATTGCACACACTATAGAAGACAAACAGGATGTGGGCAGGTGTGTTCTCTTCGCTTAACCGTTTTAGTCTTCTGGAAGTGCCCGCGACACGTCATATTGAAGTAACGTTTTTTTTGTATCTCTCTTCCTCTCCTGTCTCTCTCTTATCTTGTATTTACTTCCATATTCCATTTATGGTTTGTTTCTGTCTTGTACACTTGTCTTCGTTACACCTCTTACCAAACTTCTCATTCTTCTGTGTCTCTCTCACTGTCTCTTCAAGGCAAGGACAATCACATTTAACCACTCGGAGTTTCAGGAAACAACTAGAAAACTATCAGGCCCCTGCAACGTTCTCTGCTCTGAAAACGAATCTTTAAATGCAGAAGCTCAGCGCTGAGAGAGAATTACTTGGATTGGAACTCCCTCCGTGTTCACAAACGCACACACTCACACACAAACATACACATGCACACAGAGACTTCCCTGTTCCGTTTCTGCTGAGGGCACAGATTGAAGGACTGAAAAGAGTGAAAAGGTTTTTCTTTAGTAGTCCAGTATGAACTCAAAACCGAACATGGAAATATAAATCATTTTGCAAAATAAAAACACCAATACAGAATTAGAGGATTTTTGTCGTGAAGAGGAACAAAATCTGTGCGTGATCATCTCGGACTTTGAGCTACTGTGAACAAGTCAACAGGAGCACTACACCAGCAAAGGAGACCATGACATCACATGGAAAACTGAGGAAGGAAAAGGGGAGTCTGGCGGAGTATGAGACTCAAATCAAAGGTAAAAGAAATCTATTTGATCTCATGCTCTCTTTCTTTCACTTGTTTAGTTAGTACAGACTACATGTACATCTCAAAATTTAATGTTTGTTCTATGTGCAAGATGTAGGCCTGCGACGTGATGTATTTATAGGCAGGCAATATTAGGGATGCTGTCTTCCCTCATCCAATCAGCTCTGAGCCCCAGGCCAGAGCCACTAGTGCAGGGGGATACAAATTCATCAGTTCATGCCGCTTTTTGTGCTGAAAACCATCCATACATATATCTCTTTGCTCAGAGGTGCGTGGTCAGCTATCGGAGCAGCTAAAAATCCTAGACGCGCAGGTGGAGGTCAAGACACAACAGCTGCAGGATCTTAGCGAGTACCTGCGCAGACGGGGGGAGATTGAGGCAGAATATGCCCGTTCTCTGGAGAAACTCAGCGAGAAGTTCACAGTGAAGACCAAGAGGTACCCACCCTGCATTTAACATTGATGGAAGTATGGATGGATGGATGGACGGATGGACAGATGGATGGATGGAATGATGGATGGATAGCTGGGTGGGTGGATGGATAGTTGGGTGGGTGGATGGATAGGTGAGTGGATGGATAGATAAGTGAGTGGATGGATGGATGGATAGGTGAGTGGATGGATAGATAAGTGAGTGGATGGATGGATGGATGGATAGATGGGTAAGTAGATGGATGGATGGATGAATAGGTGAGTGGTTGGATGGATGGATAGGTGAGTGGATAGATGGATGGATAGGTGAGTGGATGGATGGATGGATAGGTGAGTGGATGGATGGATGGATAGGTGAGTGGATAGATAGATAGATAGATAGATAGATAGATAGATAGATAGATAGATAGATAGATAGATAGATAGATAGATAGATAGATAGATAGATAGATAGATAGATAGATAGATAGATAGATAGATAGATAGATAGATAGATAATTGGATGGATGGATGGATGGATGGATGGATGGATGGATGGATAGGTGAGTGGATAGATGGGTCAATGGATGGATGGAGTGGCTGGAGTGGCTGTTCGTATGAGTGAGTCAATGAAGCATTCATGAAAAGATTTGTTCAAATATTCAGTAACCAAATAAGTGACTGTGTTTGTGAGTGAGTCATTGAATCATTCACTCAACCAATTCTTGCAAAAACACTGATCCATTACTGCATTTTATTTTTTTCCCCATGTAAACATGCACTTTATGGACGTCTTTGACCATTGTGCCATGTCTCAACTTTGCATCATTTGTAAGCTGTTAATGTTATTTATTTTTGGGTTTTGCTGTCTCGAGACCCCTGCATTCTGTGCTGTGTGTTTTTACTACTACTCAGCAGTGTACATATAATGACATTAAAGTAAATGAAATGAAAATTAACCCCATTTATTTTCAAAATGCATGTTATTAATCATATTGTTAATGATTCATCCATACATGTTTCGTTTTTTTTTTTAATTGACTTCGTAATTTTGAATCGAACTGGATCTTCCGGCGAAAATCGAGACACTTCTTTGGTGACAAATGCAAGAATACTCTAATAATTAGTCTGCTTAAAACTGCTCCTTTCTTACAATCAAATGCAAGCTCACATTCAGATCTGCCTTCACCCAATCAACAACCGAATGAGAGAGCCAGGTTCCCAGACTACATTTTTATTTTTCAAGAGTCTGTTTCACACGGAACTACATCAAAATATGTATGAAAAGAGCTGTTGCTACTTTTAATAGATTGTGACTTTAACCATATCTTTTATTCTCTCTGCTCTTGTCTCTCTTTAGGAAGGAGCAGTTAGACCTGTCGGTGGCGCAGTGCTGGTCTGTTCTGCTGACCCAGACCAGGCAGGAGAGTAGAGATCACAGTTCACTGAGTGAGCTCTGTGGCAACACACTCACGCAGCGGCTTTCACACTGCATAGAGGACACACACCGCCTGGCAAAGCGGGTACAGAAATCTCTCTCTGCCGTTATATTACCAGCTCCGATGTCTAATTCTTCCCTCTTTCTATTCCTCTCTTATTTACCAACATAAAACACTCCCACACAAAACAGCCAAATAATCTTCCTCATTTCACACTGACTCTTATTCTCTGTTTCAGAGCAAGGAGGTGGGACTCCAGATGCAGGATGAGCTTTTGAAAGTCACCACAGAGCTGCAGACGGTAAGTCAGAGGCCGTTTTGCTGTGAACATGCTAAATTTATACTCAGCAACACGCTCTAGTGAACTGAAATAGAGTCCAAATGGCATCAGCTTTGAATTACATCATCTCATGCAGCCAGAAACGGCATGATTAAACTTGACTAAATACCACATGATGCACGTAAATTGCTCATGCATTCACAATTGAATGTGTCGGCATGTCTTTCTATAGACCTCAGTGCATTTTGGTCCATCCTGTAACAAAAAAAGCCCACATGCCCCCCTGCTTTCCAGAGCTCATTTTTCTAGCTGTGCTCAGGTCAGAGCTGCAAGATCAAGCCCACTGACCCCGGCTGACAGCAGCTGTGTGCTCTCTACCCTCCAGTAGACAAACAGCTTGCCTATCACAAGTGTCTTGGCTAGAGGCTCAGTGATTGTGTGTGCGTGTCTTTTTGCAGTCTTAGAAGGTATTTAATGTCTCTGAAAATAAATACTCTAAGCTTGATCATAAAAAATAAAAATAGGGCTTTATTAGAGTATGTAAAATGGGGCGTAATTGAATATGTCGCATTGACAAACTTTGTATAAATCGAAAAGTAAGCTTAAAATATATTGCTTATTATGTTAATAATTAAAAAAAAAAGATTTGCACATGGAGAAAAAATAATATAATAAAAAAGTTTCTGGTGTCCCCAGAAAGTGTCTGAAGTTTCAGCTCAAAATACCCCACAGATCATTTATAGGTTGTTCAAATTTGGCCCTATTTGGGTGTGAGCAAAAACACACCATTTTTGTTTGTCCCTTTAAATGCAAATGAGCTGCTGCTCCCAGCCCCCTTTCCAGAAAAGGGCGGAGCTTTAACAGCTTGCACTTTGGTTGCTCAACAACAGCAGAGCTGGAGAATCTCACGCAGCCAAAATGACCCCCTTTGTTGCGTGTTCCCGGGGGAAGGGTTTATGTAAATTTTGGGGTTTTGTGATGTCACCAACCTGGGGAGAAGCTTGTTATAGTCTCTACCAGCCATTTTTTTTTTGGGTCCTTTAAAAAAAGCGATTTCTAAAAAAAAGATGAATAAAATGTCTCCCTTTGCATTGAACTTTGAGCGTTGTAACTTCGCAGATGTTGTTTACGCTCAAAAAGCAACATTACACACCAACTAAAGTTAAAAAAGTGAAATTATAATCAAGGTCCCCTTTAATATATCTGGCTCCTAATGTTAAAAACAACAAAAAATGGCCTATGGAGTAAAAATAAACATTTGTCATTATAATAATAAAAATCATAATTATTATTTGTTATTATTATTATTATTTTATCTTGTTTCATTCTTGAATCTAACAAAAAACTTAATATATAATAAATTACTGAAAACTGATTTATTATTATTTATGAAAAGAAGTCTTAATTTGCACAATTCTCAACTAAGTTTACCTTGTTTTAAACATTTTTTTCCTGTGCATCTCTTACAGGCTTTGAAAACTTATCATCAGTACCACATCGACTGTCTGGCTGCTGAAGGAAAGCTCAAAGAGGCCACACGACTGGAGGAGAAACAGACGGGCAAGTCAGCTGATCTCGGGCTCAGCCAATCAGGGGGGCAGAGGCGCAGCTCTGTGAAAAAAATGGAGAGACTGATGGAGAAGGTAAAAGCGGTGGTTTGTGAAAATGAAAGATTGTAACATCCGGAGCATTGCTCTGTGAAGATGGCACAGGAAGAGCAAGAGCTCACTTTATCTCTAACCCCCCAGTTTCCACTGTACATATGTTTGTTTTACAGAGACAAGGGAAAGTACAGGAAACCCAGCTGAAATGCACTAAAGCTCGTAACGACTACTTGCTCAACTTGGCAGCAGCTAATGCCTCTATGAATAAGTACTATCTGCAGGATATTTGCACTCTGATTGATGTGAGTCTAACACTGCTGTCCCATTACAATCTGTCTAGACACTGGTTGTTTTAGTTCCCTTTTCATTTTGAATTGACCCTTGGCAAAAAAATAGCACAGACCATTTTAGCTAATGTATTTACTATATGTAGAATGTGTCCATTGAGAGAACACTAGAGAAAACTATTTACGCTACAAGCGAAAAGTATGAACACACTTGACTGATTTATGTCAGCTTTTGATATAAAGATTTATGCTTAAATGCTTTAAAAGCTTTCTAATGAAAATATAAATAGGGCCTATATATGAATTTCTATTTTTCATGAATGAGTTGGTGCAGAAAGATGAAAGAAAAGAGCCAATACGTGTCCAGCATACAGTATACGTACAGCATACTGTTAAAAAGAATCCCAGGATGCACTTCATGAAGTCACTAGATAATTCCCACACTTTCAGTTGTATTATTTCATAGTGTCAATGACTCCACTATTGTTCCACTTTTTGATTGGTAGTGTGCATCTTTTGTGGCACTGATATCTTCAGCTTTCATGTCGGATGGTTTGTTATTCCCATTGCCTGAGGCACATTGTAGAACATGTCACGTCAAAAACATCACAGCAGGTTTAGTCAGTGAGCGTTCATGTTTGCTCAAACAATGACTGTATTTTCCTCGTTTTTCTTTGTCTTGCCATCTGGCTGATGTTGAATGCAGTGCACAGATCTGGGGTACCACCTATCTGTGTCTCGGGTTATCCGCGGATACCTCTCCAACAGAAACCGAGCCCTCCAGAATATGAAAAATGGCCTTCAGCAGCTAGACTCAGCAGTGACTGGACTCAACCAGAGCCAAGATAGAGATGCTCTGCTTCAGGCCCACAACACAGCATTTTGTCTGCCCTTCCGCTTTCTGTACCAGCCCCATGAAGGAGACCAGGTAACGCATGAGAATGACTATCTGCTTTCCGTAGATCTTGAATGAATGAAATCCTTGAAATACTTTGGTGATGTAATGTGTATAATAGTAATATAATATATTACGAAACTAAACTTTTTTAATACAAATAAATGGTATATAAATGGTATATATAGTATATAAATATATACATGTATATAAATGGTATATAAATACATGATAGATTTGTTATACACTTTTTAAATTATAAAAATTATTTTATTCAGCAAGGATGCATGTAATTGATCAAAAGTGACAGTAAAGACATTTATAATGTTGCAAAAAAAATCCATTTCAAATAAATACTGTTCTTTTGTCATCCAAAAATCACTGTTTCCACAAAAATATTAAGCAGCACAACTGTTTTTTTAACATTGATGATAATAAGAAATGTTTCTTGAGCAGCAAATCAGCATATTAGAATGATTTCTGAAGGATTAAAAAATATATTAAAAGGGAAAAGTTATTTTAAATTACAATATTTCACAATATTACTGTTTTTACTGTAGTCTTGGTGAGCATAAGATACTTGAACATGAAAAAAATCTGCATAAACCCCAAGCTTTTGAATAGTTTATAAAAAAAAAAGTTTATTTTTTTTCACTGGTCTTGAAGTTTATACTGACCACCAGTTGTTTTTGGCAGCTGAAAGGGTTTGATAATAAGGGACTACCAAGATAAATTCAGTAATATTGTGCTGGTCATGTGGCCATCATTAGAGGCCGGCATTATGTCGAATAAAAACATCTGGTGTATGTGACAGGTGTGTGAGGTGAGCGCAGAAGGGCAGGTGAGGTATGAGCTTGAGACCAGATTCCAGCAGCTTCAGTCCAGACTGGCATCTGTTACCTTGGAAACTGATGAGGTAAAATCTCTTTATTTTGGTGCACTCCTCCTACAGAGATGCTCATAGCCGCACTATGCTTCTCTTTCACACTGTTATTTTCATTTATCAAGCGGGTCTCTGAACATCCCTCTGTGCCACTCACATATCTCACACCTGTGAAATTTCTTCAGGTCAGTAAGACACTTAAGGCAACACACTCAAACCTTCTGGAGAGCGTCTGTGACGATGATTGCAACCCCACACCGGACGCCTCCGCCACCCCATCAGTGGAGAGCACAGGTGACGGAACAGGAGCCAAACCCAGCCTCGCCAAACGCAGAGCCAATCAACAGGACACAGAGACCTTCTACTTCACAGTAAGATCTCTTCCCAACATGGATTGATGTGCCATATGACCAAAAATATGTAGACACTTCCTTCTATTCAGCAAGTATTCATTTAAAGGGATAGTTCACCCAAAAATGAAATTATCCCATGATTTACTCACCCTCAAGCCATCCTAGATGTATGTGACAATCAGAGTTATATTCAAAAAATATTCTGGCTCTTCCCAGCTTTTATAATGGTAGTGAATGGTGCTCGGGATTTTGAAGCCCACAAAAGTGCATCCATTCATTATAAAAGTAATCCACACAGCTCCAGGTGTTTAATAAAGGCCTTCTGAAGCAAAGTGATGGGTTTTTGGAAGAAAAATATCCATATTTAAAACTTTACAAACTATAATAACTGGCTTCTGGCAGTGGCCTTACGCAAGTCGAGTTCCAGCAGAAGAGTGACCTCTGACCCGACGTATGGCGTAGGATGTAGGAGTAGTAGACGCCTCTCGCGCTTCAAACTAATTGGGCAACAAACTTAAGCTTCCTCTTCTCATATTCTGACATTTCTCTTTAAAAATTCTCATTTTAGACTTCTAATTCATGACTGCTGTTTTGTTTTGCTCTATTAACTGCGCTTCCTCATTTGTCAATACGTCATGCGTGGGGTTAGAGGTCACTCTTCCGCCGGATCTAGATTTGCCATTACTGGAAGTCAGTTATTATAGTTTATAAAGTTATAAATATGGATATTTTTCTTACAAAAACCAATCACTTCACTTCAGAAGGCCTTTAATAACCCCTTGGAGCCGTATGGATTACTTTTATGATGGATGCATTATTTTGGGCTTCAAAATCTTGAGCCCCATACACTACCATTATAAAGCTTGGAAAAGCAAAGATATTTTTTAATATATCTCTGATTGTGTTCGTCTGAAAGAAGATAGTCATATACACTTAGGATGGCTTGAGGGTGAGTAAATCATAGCATAATTTTCATTTTTGTGTGCACTATCCCTTTAAATTGATCAAAAGTGACTGTAAATGTGACTTGTGTTTCTAATTCAAATGAATTCTTCTTTTCAAGTTCAAAAAAGCAAAGATTCTATTCATAAAACAATCCTAAAAATGTATCATGAGAATATTAAGCAGCACAACTGTTTTCAACATTGATAATAATAATAAATGTTTCTTGAGCAGCAAATCAGCATATTAGAATGATCTCTGAAGGATCATGTGACACTGAAGACTGAAATTCAGCTTTGCATCACAGGAATAAATTATATTTTAAAATATATTGCAATAGAAAACAAGTATTTTGAATTGTGATAATATTTTGCAATATTACTGCAAGATTTACTGTATTTTGATCAAATAAACAGTATTGGTGATTATAAGAGATTTCTTTCAAAAAGAATAGTAGTGTACTGTATACTTTTGGCTATATATTGTTCATGCAAATCATACAGCAGAAAAGTACCTTAACTAAAGATGACACAGTCAATCATTTATTCAATGTATTTTTTTTTTTTTTCCAGAAAGTGAAGGAGCATGTAAGCGGCAGCTCTCTGATCTCGAAACTTGAAGCCAAGCATGACCTACTTAAAGAGGCCATACAGAAAGGTAACTAACCACAACTAATCAGCTATTCTACTAAAAATAAAAATAAAAGCAGTAAATAAGAAAAGATTGAACGAATCTAAGAAACATGCATGTGTAAAAGTGGTTTGTCCCTATACCTCTCATAAGATATTGGGTAAGATGGTGTAAGATGCCTTACCACAATAAAAGTTGCCATAGTTTTATTGTAGCAACAGTCACTTTAGTAACTGTAGTATTGGAAACTGTGTGATGGAGGAACTCTCAACCCTCAATTTCCCTCTCTTTCTCATTTGCAGCTGAGGCCATTGATAGTGATCCCTCCAGGTACGTCTCCCATCCCATCTGTCTCTCTGTGACTATGTGCTGTTCACACAGTCATGTGCTGACAACATTGGCCGCAATCCAGCAAACATCTGCTCTTGTTTCCTGGCCGACGGTCTTTGCGTGTTCAGCAGAAATTAAGACGGCTCCATTGAGAAGTGTAACGATCAGTTTAAATGACTCGAGTGATCGCACAAAAACACAATCAATTTCATAATGAGGCTAAAACATCTCATTGTGGGATAAATAAGAGTGTGTATTGACCGTGTGCATGCTCTAGAGTACATTTCTGTTGTGTTGTTGTCTGTTCTGTGTGAATTACTGTTATGTTAGCATGTTTGCATGAGTTCACTGATGCCATAGTGTCACAGTGGAGTGCTGGTGTATATATTTCCCAGAATGCAGCCTGGTAGGGCAATGCGTGTGCGGAAAGCCAGGCCCTGCTCCCAGTACAACCACAAACTCTTCTCTGGAGACATGCTCTCCTTCATTCAGGTATAGCCCTGTGGCTGACAGCCCTCTGCTCTGTTACAGATAGATTTCTGTAATGTTCTTGCTGTGCTCCTCTAACTCCGTTCCCTCCATGGCTTCCTTAACACTAGCACCTCATTCTCATGTGCTTCTGGTCTTGTGTGTTGCATTTGTGCAGGCTATGAGCATGGACATCCCTCTGTCTGATTATTAATGTGGCCTGTTAATGATTACTTGTGAATTTTGGTGTGACCAGTCGCTTTTAAATCTACAAGGGAATGTTAAATAACGAGAATATGTATGGAGATAATGTGATCGCTTCATGCTCCCCGTGTAAGGTTAGAGACATTGGCGCGGTTTGCACGATTGTGTTACCGAATCTTATTTGAAATGACATGCTATGTTATTTCCATAATGTGACATGGCTGCTTATTAAATTGGGTGAGACAGACGCGCTCACAGTTTTCTCTCCAGGCATCTGTGCAGCCTAATAATCCATGTGCCTAGCAACAAAAATGTGTGTTCACCTGTGTGTGTGAGTGAAGGCATGCATATTTTGTGCATGTGTGTGCTCATAAGATCCACTGTGCTGTTCTCTGAACACTGCATCATTTCAACAGTTCTCAAAGCCTCTTGCTTAGTGCAGTGTTTTTGATGCTCGTATTTGATGCCTCTTCCATGCCTATAAAAACAATGTGTGTTGCTTCTCATTGAAACTGCTGCTAACAGTGCGTAACAGTGACTGGCCATTTTTTTATATAGCCTTGGTTCTGGAATTTCTTCATTGTTTTCTCCATAGGGATATAAAAATAAAAACAGGGAATGAACAGCTCAGGGAATGAACTACGATCCCATAAATGACCAAATAAAAAACCCAAGGTACAATATAAAATATTTTACATATTTATATGTATATATATATAAATGTGTAAAGTATAAACAAATATAAATAAATGAGTGATGAGTCTAATTTTTTAATATATATATATATATATATAATTATATATATGATTAAATTAAATTATAATTATATATAATAATAGATAATATAATAATAATCATAGATTATAAATATATATTAATTCATAATTATTGATAAATATATTAAGTAATTATAATTAAATTAATATAAAATAAATCATATATATATATATATATATATATATATATATATGTATATATGTATATATAATATATAATATTATGAGTAAATTAAATTCTAATTATATATATAATAATAGATATGACAAATAGATAAATGTATAATATTAATTCATAATTATTGATAAATATAATTAAGTCATTATAATTACTTAAAATAATATAAAGTAATATATATTAAGTTATTAAATAACCATAAATAATAATAATACAATTTTCAGTTATGTACCAGATATGCATCTCTGTTTTTTACATCCTATGCTTCATGGGAGTTGGATGTTTCTCTTGAGCTCTTTTGTCGCAATTATGTATATATGAAAGTATAAATAAATGAGTGATATGAGTCTAAACTTAAATTTTATATATATATAAAATAAAATAAAATGAGTAAATTAAATTATATATATATAGTAATAGATAATATAATAATAATACGATTATAAATATAAATTCATAATTATTGATAAATATATTAAGTAATTATAATTAAATTAACATAAAATAAATCATATATATAATATTATGAGTAAATTACATTTTTATATATATATATATATATATATATATATATATATATATATATATATATATATATATATATATATATATATATATATATATATATATATATATATATATATAATAGATAATATGAAAAATAGATAAATGTATAATATTAATTCATAATATAATTAAGTCATTATAATTACTTAAAATAATAAAAAGTAATATATATTAAATTATTAAATAACCATAAATAATAATACAATTTTCAGTTATGTACCAGATATGCATCTGTTTTTTACATCCTATGCTTCATGGGAGTTGGATGTTTCTCTTGAGCTCTTTTGTCGCAATTTCTCTTTCCGTGTGATTTCTGTATTTTTGGTTGCTTTACTAGGAATTCACTTATTAAACATATTTTCTCTTAAAGATTAAGTTCAAATTACACTTGTGGCTTCTACAGAAGTATAGATTGCTTTTTATTTTGTCTAAAAATCTATATGGAGAAAATGAATGGGATTTTATTAGCATCATATGATACCTCATTTGGCTAACTCTCATTTGCTCTGCTGACTTCGTGTTTTACAAGATTAAGCCTCAGAGCGGTTTCAAGATGTAGCCCTCTGATAAGCACTGGGGAACTCCAGACTTCACACTTTCAAGTTTTTTGAGCTCATACCCTAGCGGTTACCATAGAACTGTTACAATAGAGCTCATGACAGCTAGAGTATAAGATCAGCTAAATTCTGCACCATCTAAGAGCTGACATTATTGCTTTCCGCCTTATCTGCACTTGATATCCTTGGCTCATTAGCAGTGTCCTTAGAAGATCACCTACACCAGTTCACCCTGCTGAAAAGACCAGCATGCAATTGGGTGATTGACAAATAATGTTCATAAACCATTTTATTTATAAATATATAAGGGACAGTATATATTTAGATATGTTTTTAAACTTTTTTTTTTCAACATTTAACCCAAAAATGAAAATTCTGTTATCATTTACCCACCCTCAAGTTGTTCCAAACCTGTATGAATTTCTTTCATCTGTTTAACTCAAAATAAGATATCTGGAAGAATGTTGGTAACTAAACAGCATAATATTTTTTTTCCATACTATGGCTACAGCCAACTGTTTGGTTACCAACATTCTTCCAAATATCTTATTTTGTGTTAAACAAATGAAAGAAACTTTACGTAGTTCTGCAATTTTTTCTGAGCTTTCCATTTCTATGCTATTCAAGGGTGATTAATGTTGGTCTGAGCACAACAAACATTGTGCATAGGTCAAATTGGTCAACCAGCATGGTCTTTCTGGTGAAGCTGGTCAGCAAGAGTAATATTGCTGGTTAAACAGTCTATTGGGGAAGCCAGCATCCACCAGACAGCATATGCTGGTGAGCAGTCACGCTAGTGGTTTCAGCAGGGTGCTCTCTATTCTCTGAGATTCCCACCGTGAGTCTTTCTGTCCCTCTCTATTCCTGGGAGCTCAGGCCTGTAGAGCACTGCTCTGCCATCTGGCTCTCTGCACTATTAGAAACTCCTTCCTTCTTCCCTCGTCCACTCACTTCCATTCTCTCACACTTTTATTCTCTTGTGGTGAAGTGTCTAACAGTTTCTGCTACATCCTGCATTAGCAATGGCTGGTGTATCTCTTCATCTTAAGTGGACAGTAAATCTATGAGATGTGCACTCTCATTACACCGCTAATAATTGGATAATGCAGTCAGGGCCACAGAACTGCTTTGCCAACAACACTTTTTTTTTTTTTTTGGCTTGATTGGTTGATCAATGGGTGCAGCCCAGTAAAATGGACATTTTTCTGGCAAAGTGGATTTAAATCAGGTTGAGGAACATTGTTGGTATCGAGCTATGCTACCATGTTGTTTCTGTCACTAAAAGACTGTATATCCCTTAACGAGCATAGTTTTGTGTCCTATATTGACGAATTTCCCATTGAAACAAGATGTTTGGGTGAGATAGGTTGAATGTGTTTTTATGACAAATGATAAAATGTTATGATAAATTATCAAAATCTAATTTGAATTTAGATTTTTTTTAAATGCACATTAGCTTATGTTGCATCAAGCATTTAAAATTTACAACATTGCATAAAAATTTTGCATTGCTCTGAACAAAAATGGCAGACAGGTTGAATGAAAATCCACTCTCGGACAGTAGATGGCGCTTATGAAACTTGAACTTTATTTAGTGTGTAATATTGCTGTTTGAGCATGAAAAAGGGCTGCAAAGTTACAAAGCACAAAGTCCACTCCAAGCTCCCTGAAATTCCTCAACTGTAGCCTTAAGTTTTTTTTTTCTGCGAACAAACACGTCACAAAATATTCCTCATTTAAATAATTCCCGCACAGGGCAAAAAATGGCGTCTGGTTGGGTTTCGTTAGTAGTGTGTTGAAACTTGCGGTTATGGTAAGGGGCGTGACATTTCCGAAACACGCTCAAAGCAGTTGATCAATCACAACAAATTGGCATAAAATGGCCTTTTTAAGGCCAGTTGAGACTAACTTTGCTTAATGCTGGATATTTTTTAACGTGAGTTTCTCAAATCGTGGTTATCAAATATGGTTTTAATGATCATTAAAATATGAAATGCTACAGTTTTATATTTTATCACGGTTTATCATCAAACTGATAAACTACCCTAATTATAACTGTCTTTACTGCAACTTTTGATCAGTTTAATGCATCCATGCCCAAAACACCAACAACAGTAGTGTGTATATATCTACTAAAAGTGTATTTTGGCAACGTCCAGGAGTACACTAGCATATAACTAACAAAAATCTAATTTTGATTTTATGCTGCCTTTAAGCCCATTATTCTTGTCTAGCCAGTTCTACATTAAAACAGAGCATCCCTGACATGTTGCTTTTCATCTAAACTCCTTGTTCTCTGTTTTTGTCTTTCTCCCATACCCCAATTTTTCTTCCCTTTTTCTGACTGCTTTTGCTTTTGTTTGCTTTTATGTCATTCTCTCCCTATTTTTCATATTACACACTCCTTCTGGTCATGCCACACAATCTGCTCCTCCTTTATATGTCCCTCCTGTCTCTTTCTTTCCTTGCTTGGCTGGCTGTGACTGTAGAAGGAGGAGGCGGATGTCGAGGACTCAGGTACAGCTGTTTCCCCTGTCATGCATGCATCTATGTGCATCTGTTTGTGTTGGTAAATTTATTTCTGTGCTCTCTGCACTTTTTGTCTCTCTCTTGGCACATTATGTTTACTATACTTAATATTTATATTTGTTTTATTTCTTTCATTATTGATTCCTATACAACTCTGTTCCCATCCAGATGCGTAATTATTATTCCCAATTTCCTTTCATTTTCTTTCAATCAGAGCTCTGGGCAACAGATCCCCCTGGTGGTGGAGAGCTGCATTCGCTTCATCAATCTGCACGGTAAAAATGTCAATTGCAAGACAATCCATTATTATAGTTACATTATAGTTATAGTCATATAGTCATTTTTCCTCATTAAATACATTTTATACATAATGAAACAAAATACATGTTAAAATATGTTTGAAATGATTTCCAGTCACACATGATGAAGACTACAGTCATATATCAATATCAGTAGCCTTATAAAGGGAAAATTATTCATAGCTGACTGCTAATAGAACGGTGTAACTTTAATGTTGGTAGTATTAATGTAAACAAGTGAGTATTTATGGATGTGTGATTATAAATGTGATGTTTTCTCAGGTCTGCATCATGAAGGCATTTTTAGAGTTCCTGGATCGCAGACTGAAGTCAATCTTATCAGGGATGCCTTTGAAAGAGGTACGATCATGTTAAAATTGATGAATACAGGTGTATTAACATAAGAATGCAACATGAAGTAATGCACATTTGTCTGGTTATTATCGCAAAATAAAAATAAATCACTCTGACAGTGTTTATATTGCAATAGTGACCGACTAAATGTATGTTTTGGGGTTAGTAAGAAATTTTTTATTCTTTTATTCATTAAATTGATCAAAAGTGACTGTAAAGACATTTATAATGTTACAAAAGATTTCTATTTCAAATAAATGCTGTCAATCAAAGAATCCTGAGAAAAATGTATCACGGTTTCCACAAAAATGTTAAAAACTTTTAACATTGATAGTAAAAGTAAAAGAGCAGCAAATCAGCATATTAGAATGATTTCTGAAGGATCATGTGACACTGAAGACTGGAGTAATGATGCTGAAAATTCAGCTTTGATCACAAGAATAAATTACATTTTATTATTATTATTATTATGTATTTTTGATACATAAGAGACTTGAGCATAAGAGACTTCTTTCAAAAACATTTAAAAATCTTGCCGACCCCAAACGTTTGAACTTTTGGTAGTGTATATTATCTGATTTTTATATACAAATCCACCTTTTTTTTCAGTCTCTTGTCTGTTTTCTCTTCTCGCTGACTGTTCTTCTCTTTTTTTTTTTTTTTGATTTCGCAGGAGAGGACCCACTCACCGACAGTGAGAGTGACATTGATTCAGTGGCAGGGGTTCTGAAATTGTATTTCAGAGGTCTAGAGAAAGCTCTGTTCCCCGAGGAGAGTTTTAGCCAGCTCATGGAGTGTGTCCGTAAGAGGCCTTTTCATGTGTTTTCTCTGCTTCTGTTTTATTGTGTGTTTGTGTGCATATTCAGTCACCCCCAAAAAAGTATTTGGACATTTAATTTGCATTAGACATCTCAACATATTAATTGCCATTTTGCAGTTAATTTTAACCAACCGGTCACAAGGTAGCACCATTTCAAAGTTTGGCAGACGTAAGCTTTTTTTTAAAGAAATAAATTAATACTTTGCTTTAAATTGATCAAAATTGACAAAAACATTTAAAATATCCTACTGACCCCAATCTTTTGAATGCTAATGTATTTTGCTTTAATGCAGTTAATTTAATAAGTTACTGTTTTTTGAATATCTTGAAGTCCAGTGTGTTGACTAAATTTCATTAACTCTGTGTCTCTTGCAGAGATGGAGAACATGACAGAAAAAGTAGCGCAGATAAAGACGATAGTCTCTTCCTTCCACAAACCCGTCGTCATAGTAATGCGTTATCTCTTCGCCTTCCTTCACCAGTGAGTCCAGCTCTCTTTTTCTTAAAGCACTCGTAATCGTTCCAAACCTGATTATGGTGTGCAGTGATACAGTCTGTAACCTCTTTTGTTTGTGTCTGTTCAGTGTCTCTCAGTACAGTGATGAGAACATGATGCAGCCGTATAACCTGGCTGTTTGCTTCGGCCCCAGTCTGCTCAGAGGGGTGGAGATGGGTGGTGATGAAGTGACCCTGGCACCTCAGATCAATGACCTTGTCAAGACCATGATCCTCCATCACGAGAACATTTTCCCAGGGCCATCCGAGCTCCCAGGCCCCGTCTATGAGAAATGCATGACTCTGGAGCAGGAGTACTGGTGAGTCTTAAGGCCTTGATATACTCACGGCGTATCTTTGTTTAGGACTAAAAGGAAGTTTGAAACACCTGAGCATTATTATACTGTTAGCGTACTTCTCCATGCCACTCGCATTTCTCAGAGCAGTGTTTAGATGAAAATGTAAATATGGACTGCAAAAACGACAGCGGTGAGAAAATAGCCGTTAGTAAAGCATGTGATCAGAGCGTTATATACTAGTCGACTAGTAGTCGTTCATTTAAGCAATTAGTCGACTAATCATGTGTTTATTTTAATAAACCATATAAATCATAATAATGAGCCTTTTAATCGCCTAGGCTATAATACATAGCCTAATCAGTGTTCAAATGCACGCATAAAGCTCGCAGCAGCGCAGTGGCAAATGTATTGATTATGAATGTGGTGTGAAAAACAGAAGACTGTCTGAACATTTGAATCATTTATTGATCAACTAGTGTTTTGTGTGTTTTCGGCTGCAGAGGTGAAGTCGATGATGCTGACTCATCATCTCCGTAATAGTGGATGCGCCTATATCCACATTTCATATGGATTAGCCTACATAATTTGTTATAGATTTGAATTGCTTCATTTGAAAGTAGACATTTCAGGGCATTCAGGGTAGCATTGTTGCCTCACAGCAAGAAGGTCACCGGTTCAAGCCCCAGCTGAGCTAGGAATCTGTATGGAGTTTGCATGTTATCCCCGTGTCAGCGTGGGTTTCCTCCGTGTGCTCCGGTTTCCCCCACAATCCAAAAACATGCAGGTTAGGTGGATTGGATATGCCAAATTTGAGTGTGTGAGTGTATGAATGTGTCCAACTAGTTCTGGGTTGTGTCAGGAAGGGCATCCGGCAATAAAACCTGTGCCAAATCAAGTGTGTGTGAAGCAGACCCTGCAAGTGAGCGGAAATGTAAGCAGGAATAATGCTAAGGAAAGAGAGATTTAAAAGTAGACATTTAAAGCTTTCCATAGATATATTTCTCATGTCTGTGAGGCAAGTATATGCAGAGTTTTGGCTCATTTTTGTGACGTGCTCAAGTTCACTTGAGATGGAGATGGCAAAAAACACATCCTGTTCATTTGTTATTGTGAGTTTACACAAATAAAAGCATTTACAGTTTCGAATGTTGGATTATTCTTATCTGTATGACCAAAAATGACAGAGTATTTTAAATTAAATGCAAGTGATCGCACAGGCGCAGTAAGCGTGCTCTGCACACAAACATTTGGATATGCGCCAAATAATAGCGCACGCTTATCTAGGTTAATGTTAGAATGAGCTAGCCATATTTGAGGTCGATAAATGATAGGTGAATGTTTGGATTTCCTGCCGTTAATCATCTGTCCATCAAAGACTGTGTGATTTCGCCACTTCCTGTGGAGGTTTTTTTTTTTTTTAATGACTAACCAACTAATACCAATTTTGGTCGTCTAAGCATCTTCTCATTGACTAATGGTTAGTCGACTATTAGGGGGCAGCCCTTAACACTTAACACTATACACTTAATAAAATGTATTGCTTTAAAGCAAGCAACTTTATAGAATTAAACATGAAAAAAACAGTGTCTCTTTAAATTAGAATTACAACTTAAATTTCCACTATAAAGCAGTGTGTTCTTATTTTTACTCACGTCTGACCTAAGCACACTGAACAAAAGAGATGAACTGGAAATTTTGGAAAAGATTTCCATGTCAAAGAGCCACACTCACTTAGTATATAATTGACACAGACCAATCGTAGTTCGAATGTGTTTACCAGGCAGAGCGAATTTTTTTTTTTTTTTGAAAGTTTGCTTTGGTGAGCTGTTTCAAACTCCAAAAAAAATGTTGTTTTGGCCTGTTTTTGTTTTAAATGACATCACACCAGTTTGTTTTTCAATTTGGCTTGAAGTATATCAGGGCCTTTAGAGGGTTATTTAATCCAAAAATAACAATTCTGTCATCATTTCCCCAACCTCATGTTGTTTCAAACCCTTTTGCTGTTGTTTTTGGGTCTCACACAACAAAATCCTAATTTTTAAAGAATAGTTAGCTGTTCTTGCCAGGATTTTTCTAATGTTTTTTTAACTTTTAAGTAACGCCAACCCCTTTTTCCAGTGAACCCATCACAGAGGAGGGCGAGGGAGAAGCTGAACATCTTCCCAGTGAAGATGGTAAGAAAATACAACATATATCATGCCAATTTATTTCTAAACTTTTTAAGTTTTAATAATTTAATAATCTAAATGTGTCCATGTGTGTTCTATGTTGGGTTTTTGTATGCTGTTGTGCATTGTGGACATTCCATGTTGGATTTTGGCATATGTGGCATTTTTGTTGCTATGCTTTGTGTTGCATGTTTGTATGTGTGCATTGTATGACCAGAGTGCGAGGCTGTGGCCATGTTTGATTATGTTGCACGCTCTGCAGCCGAGCTGTCATTCAAGCAGGGTGACCACCTCCTACTACACAGCAAGGCCTCACCTGATTGGTGGAGAGGGGAAATAGGAGGAATGAGAGGCCTGATCCCCCATAAGTACATCAGTATGGTAGAGGGGTGAGATCATATTTACCATAAACTTGAACTACATTGCATTGATGTTACTATTACAGTAGCTGTTTCAAAACCTAGTCGAAGTTTTAATGCCTTGTTACACAGACAGCATTCATAACCTTACCAATAGCTTTGGTACTGTAACCTCATCTTGTTGTCTGCTCATCCTCAGGGCGGAGCGTAAGGAACGAGGGAAGAAGGAAGACAGCAGAGGGGGAAGCACAGGAAACCTTGCAGAAGAACAGCAGCAGTCTGAACACAGCACCCGGTACATTCTCTCAGACCGCTTGTAATAATGCACCATGGATGATCTACACAGACCCACTGAGAACTTATTTGTATCGTGTTCGCTGTCGTTCCCCAGAATGAGAGTGAACAGTGACAGCGCTTCTTTGCCCTGCCGGCAGAGGACGGGCAGCGGAGGCAGCAATATAGTTGGAGGCAGCAGTGGGAATGTGAGCCCCATACGGAAGCTCACCCTGCAGGTGCCCGAGGGACGACTCATCCTTCCTCCTCAGTCAACTGCAGTTGGACGTCAATTCTCAGGGTAGGAGAACCGAATGTGTTGTTTTGATGGTACCAGATGCTGAAAGTCAGATGTATGAGACGTGATCTGAGTATATGATCACCATTAAACTTCAATGAGCTTACAGAATTATTTTAGAGATTACAAAAATGATGTTTCAGGATGTTCACACTTGGCATGTTTGGTTCAATTAAAACGAACCCTAGTTCATTTGATTAAGTGTGAACGCTGCCATCTGAACCCTGGTGCACACCAAACAAGCAGTGAAAAGGTCCGCTACCAAATGAACTCTGGAATTAAATATGAATGCAAAATGGACCAAAGACATGTAAACAAACCAAAAACAGACATGATGTCTCAAGATTTGACCCTAAAAAGGACAGGAAGCTCAAGCGTACCTGTTTTTTCTTGTCATAGTTGCAATGTGTCCATTACACTTCAGTACAGGCATGAGAACCACGTCTCCTTACAGTAGATTTTTGTTTGTGTGTGTGATGCAGGAGTGATTCCTGCCTCTGTTTTGACTCCTTTACACATTTTATAAGCTCTTCATGAGTTCTCAGCTGATCAAAATACCATCATACAGTGGTGGTCAAAATTATTGGCACCCTTGGTAAATATGATCAAAGATGACTATAAAAATAAATCTGCATTGTTTATCCTTTTTATCTTTAATTTGTAAAATTAGCAAAAATATAACCTTTCATTGAAGGAAAAGAATTTTAAGTGGGGGGGGGGAAACACATTATGAAATAAATGTTTTTCTCCAAAACACGTTGGCCACAATTATTGGCACCCCTAGAATTTTTTATGAGTAAAATATCTCTGAAGAATATTCCCATTCATATTTACATTTCTTTTTAGCACACCAGGGTGATCATAAACATGAAATTGTCCAGCCATGACTTCCTGTTCCACAGGAGGATAAACATGAGGAAACACAAAGGCCAAATTCCCTTAATCATTCATCACAATGAGTAAAACCAAAGAATATAGTTCTGATGTGCTGCAAAAGATTGATGAGCTTCACAAAATAGAAAGTGGCTGTAAGAAAATAGCTAAAGCATTGAAAATCCCCATTTCCACCATCAGGGCAATAATTGAGAAGTTCCAATCAACTAAACATGTTACAAATCTGCCTGGAAGAGGACATGTGTCTAAATCATCCTAATGCACGGTGAGGAGGAAAGTTTGAGTGAACAAAGACTCTCCAAAGATCACAGCTGGAGAATTGCAGAGATTAGTTGAGTCTTGAAAGTCTCAGAAAGCCTAATAAAATGATGAAACAGCACCTACATCCTCACAAGTTGTTCGGGAGGGTTTCAAGAAAAATCCTCTGCTTTCATCCAGAAACAATCTCCAGCATATTCAGTTGTCAGACAAGACTGGAACTTCAAACGGGACCAGCTTCTATGGTCAGATGAAACTAAAAAAAGAGATTTATGGCAGCAAACCCACCAGATGGGTTTGGTGCACACATGGATAAAAAGTACCCCATGCCCACGGTTAAATATACTGCTGGATCTTTAATGTTGTGGGCCTATTTTTCTGCTGGAGGTCAAATACCAACAAATAAAAATTAAAAACCTGACCACTTCTGCTAGAAATCTTATAATGGGCCTTGGTTGGATCTTCCATCAGGACAATGATCCAAAACAAACATCAAAACCAACACAAAAAAGTGTCACTGAGCACAAAATGAAGCTTCTGCCATGGTCCCCTGACCTTAACCCTAAAGAAAATGAGTGAAGTGAACTGAAGAGAAGAAGCACCAACATGGAGCTGGAATCTGAAGGATCTGGCGATATTCTGTATGAAGGAATGATCTCTGATCCCTTATCAGGTGTTCTCCAAACCCATCAGGCATTATAGGTGAAGACTCAGAGCTGTTATCTTGGCAAAAGGAGGTTGCAAAAAAAAAGTATTGAATAAAAGGGTGCCAATAATTGTGGCCAACGTGTTTTGGAGAAAAACATTTATAAAACACATAATGTGATTTCCCCCCCCCTAAACACACACTTTCAATTCTTTCAATTTTCAATTCAATGAAAGGTTAGATTTTTGCTAATTTTATGAATTAAAGTTCCAAAGGATAAACAATGCAGATTTATTTTTATAATAATCTTTAATCATATTTACCAAGGGTGCCAATAATACTGACCACCATTATATGTAGGCTATACACACATACAATGAACACATTTAGCCCAGTACACAGCATTGTTTTGGATGTTCAGTCAGTTCCATTGCAAAATATACATCATAAAAGCTGACCAATCAGGTTATGAATGCATCCCTATCACTTTAGGTTGAGTATCTTTAGGTTCAGTGTTAAAATGCCAATGTGAACGCTAAAGGACTAAATGTTATTATTTGGGGGGGTCTGGACCAAACGAACCAAGTGAACCAAGTGTGAAAAGTTTATTTTTTAAAGTAATTAATACTTTTATTCAGCAAGGATGCATTAAGTTGATCAAGTGACCGCTGAACCATTTATAATGTTTCTATTTCAAATGAATGCTGTTCTTTTGAACTTTCTGTTCATCAAATAATCTAGAAAAAATGTTTCAAAAAATATAAAAAAATATTAAGCAGCACAAATATGTTCATCATTAATAATAAGATGAAATGTTCTTGAGCAGCATATTGGAATGATTTCTGAAGGATCATGTGACACTGAACACTGGAGTAATGATGCTTTGCCATCACAGGAATATATTATTAAGTATTAAAATAGAAAACATTTTAAATTGTAAAAATATTCCACAATATTACAGTTTTTCCTGTATTTTTGTTCAAATGATTGTAGCCTTGGTGAGCATAAGAGACCGATCCTTGAACTTTTGAATGGTAGTGTATGTTTTTGTACGTAATTGAATATTTTTTTCATCAATAACCTTCATTCATCATTCCCTTCTCTGTGCCTTTGTTTCTCTTCAGTCATCAAGAGCGTAGGCACACTTTGGACAGTCTGAGGCCAGTAGGAGGAGCAGCAGAGAGACAGACAGTACATATCGACAAGGTCTGATTCTCATACTGACATTTCATGGACATTTCTATAACGGATTTACATTTTTGTAGTTATGAATGATGACCTAAAATATTTTATCATGTAGAAACTGCTAAGAAAATACTAAAATTGTATTTATGGAGTTTAATTATTAATTCTAGATTATTTTAATATATTTCCACTCTATAAATAAAAAAATGTTTGAAACATTACAGTAGAAGTACCAAAAATATCTTGCCTTTGAATAATACTTGGACAATGGGGGATTTGAGTCAAAAAGGCTCAAAACCACTGATTTAAAGGGCACCTATTATGCCCCTTTTTACAAGATGTAATATTGGTCTTGGGTGTCCCCAGAATGTATTTGTGAAGTTTCAGCACTAAATACCCCACAGTTAATTTATTATAACCATTTGAAAATGTCATTTTTGGGGCCTGTTTTAAAAAGAGCTTTTTTGGTGTGTACCACCTTAAATATAAATGAGCTGCATATTCCCGCCCTGCCTTTGGATGAGGGCGTAACTTACATACCTATGGCAATAAACAGTCGGTGAAGCAGAATGGCTGAGAGTGAGAGACCCGCTGTTTTGTATGGCATTCAGCCGTACATGTTTGAACCGGAATCAGACCCAGATGATGAAGAGACTCTGGAAGAAGAAACACAATTGAGAATGGAGCAGGACGTCTCTGAATGGTTATTTGATACATTTATGTACTTATAGAGTTTTAATTGTGCCCCTTTTGCAATTATGGATGTGCAACACACACACACACACACACACACACACACACACTGTGATAACGTTCGTGCAATTTTTTGAAACTACCAACACAAATACTGTGATAACGTTTGCTAAGTACGTTAGATACACACTATACGAACAAGGTTTAAATTATATACACAGACATTCTACGACGACGACAACAACTTTAGACGCATTTGTTATTGAATTGGCTGAAATCGATTGAAATGACCATTTGCTCAAAAAACATTAATACACTTACTTCTTCTGGAGGTGACGTTGGATCGCGAACAGTAGGCAACGATCCACACTTGAGGATTAACTGTGAAGCAAGACCTGCTTTGAATTGACCCTCGTTCTCAAAACAGTCAGTCAGAAAATGATTCGCTCAAACATAAACGTATTTTGGAATTTTGAGTGGCGCCTTTCCTTCGTAAATAAAATCCATCCACTGCGTTTTCAGTGGCTCTGATGTCGGAAGTAAGTGAAAACTACTATGTTCATTATTACATCCCACAACAGAACACTTATGTTTCTTAGGAGACATTACCGGCTGTCGTTGAAACAATGGAGGATGGTTGACAGATCACCGACTGCGGGGTCTATGCCAAAACCAGATTGTCAATCAAACCACGTGGGTGGGGCTTAGCGCAATTCTACGTCACAGTGAGAGCAATCTTAGAACAGGGCGTTCTGAGACAGTGCTTATGAATTATTGAGATTGTAAAAAAACCACTGAGTGGATTTTTCTCATTCTAGGGTGGTTTTGCTCACACACTGCCAACACACATTTATGGTCAAACAGCATGTAAAAGTGAATTTTGCATAACAGGTGCCCTTTAAATCTATGAATTTGATGGTCTAGTACATGATGGAAGTCCCAATGTTTTAATACGATTCTCTCTTTCTCATAGGAGGTCAGTCGCCAGATGAACTCAGTGTTTAAGGAGCTGTTGTCCCGTCAACCTCCTCTGGAAATCTCGGGTTCGAGCGTTCCTCCCTCCTCTCCCCCTACATCTGTCCCTTCGGTTCCCTCCGCTGCCGCTCGACCTCCGGTGAAGAAGGGAGGCTTCGGCCTGCGCAGCAGAGGCCTCTTCAAACCCCAAGACCAACAGGACTGAGGGAGAGGAAGAGATGAAATATGAGTGAATCTGAGTATGAGTGTTGGGGGAACAGCAAACTCATCACAGATATGAATATATTTTTCCAGACATCCAATATATGGTTCTCTTTACGCCTTATTAACTAAACCGTATTCAAAAAGATTTCCGTTGACAGTAATTAATTATGGTTTTGTTTCGTGTGAGACCAAGTCATTGATCCTATTATTGGTTGTATTTGTGTTTTACTAGCTTTGACAACAGTTAATCTGGTCCTCGGTCAAGAATTTCCTACTTCCCGTCTGATCATTCATTGCAGTGATGTCCAATGTGTCTGATGTTTTAGACTGTAGTGTAGGCTGTGTTCTTTTGGAGAAACATAACTATCTGCTGATGATGTATTCTTGGATTCCCTCAAAGCACATAGATTCTGCTCAGCAAGTGAATTGTGGGAATGACGTCCATGACAGAGTCCACACTGTTATTTTAGATATAGACGAGTCACCCTGAATGTAGCAAGAGATTCATGAAGGCCAATGTTACATTCAGATGTTTGCGAACTAAGAGTTCTACTTCATTATTGGAGTTTTTCTTATTCAGTTTTAAATGTTTTTTGCTGCTTTTTAATATTATGCATTACTCAAGTAGTTCAAGGTACAACATGAATATTAACATGCTCCAGTTTTTCATTTTTAGAAGATTCATTTAGGGTTTTTTTTTTGTATCATTTGCTATTTAACTTTTTTTTTTACATCTTATTGCATTACTTTTTTTTCTTCTTTTTTTTTAAACAATGATTTGCATTACAATGGATTATTCTTTAAAAAGCATTCTGTCGTAAAGGAATCAGCACATATGCATGCAATGTGCTGGGATGGTCTCGCGTGGGAACAGGTGGGACGGCCAAAATAAGCACAGCTCTGTAGCCTTTTTTATCCCGCTGGCTCCATATGAAAACTGAAAAGACAACTGTGAAGATAAGTGCCACCAAACACTCAGAACAGCTCAGGAACTGTCCAACAGAGAAGTGACTGGAGAAAAGATCAAACTGTGAAAAGGCACATGTCACAGGAAGTACAATGGCACTCGCTTCCTTTTCACTGCACATTAATGCCTCTGGTTACTGGTCTCCCTCGACTTCCACCCCATCACCCATGCCTTCCCTTTAGCAGTGTGTTTCTCTTGTAGATGATGTCATCATTGATATGTGGATTACAATATTATCAAAATAAATTATAGATTCTAAAATACTGCCGGCTTGCCAAATATTTCATGCATAATAATTACTTCTAAAATGTTATATAATAAATGCTATAATAGTATATAGATACTATTAATATATTAAAGGTGCAGTGTGTAAATTTTAGTGGCATCTAGTGGTGAGGTTGCGAAGTGTCATAACCATTTGTTAAACAGTGCTTATTTTTTGTGATTTTCCAAAAGGCCATGTGAAAAATGCATAGGCTTTCGATCGAAGGAACCTGTGCTCCCTTAACTTCCGGGTTGGCCTACAAAAACACGTCATCTCTGATGTACTCTATGAGGTTTCTTCTTCTAACAAAGAATAAACTTATAAAAAACCACAGCTACTCCTACTACTACTACTATTTCATGTGTATTCAACGTAGTGACGATGCAAGCTGCCTCTACAAACACGAGCAGTTTAGAAGAACAACAACAAAGTAACAAAACGCACTTTGTAGAGTGTTTGTCCGTTTAGGGCTGCTGTAGAAACATGCCGGTGCAAAATGGTGACTTAACATGTAAGGGGACCCGAGGTGTAGATAGAAATGGCTCATTCTAAGGCAATAAAAAATAACGGTTCATTATGTAAGATCTTTATACTGAAAACATTATGTATATTATATTGCATTTCTGTCAATAGATCCTCCCAAATTTTACACATTGCACCTTTAAATTAGTTTTTAATATTTTAAGTTATTTTAATTTTTACGTAGTATGTTTTGTGCTTTTGTCTTTATTTAGCTTTATTCTATTTTTCTTTCATTTTTAGAGATTTTAGTACTTAAAGTTAAATGTATATTTTATTCGTTTCTAATTTTCATTTACATTTTTAAGTTTTTTTTTTCATATAATGATTTATATGAATTTATATTTTATTTAGTTTCTTTATTTTTTATTTTTAGGGTTACACTTTATGGTTAGGTCTCATTAGTTCATTCATTAACTAACAATGAGCAATACATTAATGTTACAGTTTTCTCAATCTTTGTTAATGTTTAATTGTTAGTTAAAATACGGAAGAGGATTAGGGCCAAACAATAATAAAAAAATAAAACCATCTCGAGATTAAAGTTGTTAGATTTCGAGAAAAACCTTGTTAAATTTTGAGAAAAAGGTCGAGATAAAATGTTGAGAATAAACTCGTTAAATTACGACATTTTATCTCGACTTTTTTCTCGAAATTTAATGAAATTTTTCTCATAATTTAACGAATTTGTTCTCAACATTTTATCTCGACTTTTTTCTCGAAATTTAATGAGAATTTTCTCGTAATTTAACGAGTTTATTCTCAACATTTTATTTTGACTTTTTTTTTTAATTTAACAACTTTAATCTCGAGATGGTTTTATTTTTTTATTATTGCTTATCCTCTTCCGTATTTGAGATTTTGACACTGTGTAATACAAAGACATATTTTTTTAGTGCCATTGTACGTTTCCTAAAAATAATAATAATAATAATAATGATCATTTATCTAGACCTAAAATTAGATGGTATGAGAGGAAACTGGCTGTGTGCGAAGAGGGTTAGCCTGTCCGGTAACCTGATTAGTGGTGCCCTCTCCATTCCTCTCCCCAAAATAACTTTACGCTCAGCCTTCTAATTCTTCACTGGGTACACACACTTCCACAAACTAGACTATGGCAAAGAACACAAGGGACAGAGAGTGAGGCCATACTGTAAGACGCTCCGCTCCATGCCTCCTGATGCCATTAACAGAATGATATTGGCCATATATTTATCTTTTAGATGATGAGATAGTTTATAAAGATTAGGAGTGTATGTCAGACTGATCAAAATAGTCATAAACTATACTGCTGAAGTTACTTTTTTCTTGACCTGCACAGGATTACAGTTTATTTTTGGACCAGGACTGAATATTGAATAGGGTAAGTGAAAAATATTCATAATTGCTATTACATTCATGAGTATGCCAAAATTAAAAAATATAACATATTCTGTAATTATAATGCATTTATAATTAGTTACTGTAACATAAATGCAATGTCTTTGTTGTCCTGCACATTTTTGACATCTACACCCATATGCTATACAGTGCTGATGGGTTCATGTCATCACTTCTCAATCAGACAAGCATGCATTACTGTAGCTTATGGTGTTTAATGAGTAAATATAGTAAGCAAGAGTTGTCAGAATGTCTTTTTTGACTTTGGTTTGTATTTGTCACATGTTGCCTGTAGTTTAGTGGTTCTCAAACAGGGGGCCGTGACCCATAGGGGGCCCCAGCACACTTCCAATGGGACTGCAAGATCGCTCAAAATGATTTAAAATATGACAGAACAGGTCAAGATTTAAGCTGAGATAACATTTCTTAATCAAATTAGTTTCAAATTGCAGTTTTCATTAAAGAACAAGAGGGGATTTCACACCATGTCGTAATTACAAGATTTCAACTTGTAAAAAAAAAAAGCTTTCACATCCTCGTAATTACAACTTGTAAGCTGGGAATTTTCTGAGAGCTCCTACCACCTGACTGCTGCAGATTCTTTTAGGCGTTGATAGAACGTCATGTGTTGTCATTTCGAAATTACGACATGGCATGAACCATAGACTGTAAAAAAAGATAGACGACGCCGCTTCCTTCCATTGTAATGAACTGAGGCCAAAATGGCTGACGATGGGCGCTGACATGTTACGCAAAAACGTCATAAAAAAAAAAAGGTTTGCAACCCTGGCATGCGCAGAAGGTATCGTCCGTGGAACCGGAGGCGGAGCCGCTGTATCAAACTTCCGCCCAGACGACTGCTTCATCATTCATGTATTTTAAATAGACTATAAAAATTATACACAATTTAAAATTCTACCTATAAAATAATATGCTATTCTGTTTCTAGAGCAATATTATTTTTGAGACAGCAAATTCAGTAGATAAACTCAATATAATATGCCACTAGAAACAACTCTAAATCGTCAGAAACGGTCTTGCCATTTTAAATCAAGTTGGAGATCGACTGCTGTAATTAGAGTAGGCTATCATTAGTTTTGTTCTGCTAATTATTATTTTATACCCATAAAAATAATAAGTAACTGCCAGATAACGATCACCTGCTTTTTCCCGACATGGTTAACATTAGGTGTGTTATCTTAACTAATAACATTTATTAATTAGCTTATAACGCCCACATTTAATGTTACAGAAAAAAAGTTCAGTGATCCGTCAGATCCTGTAGGTCAGTTAGTACAGTTTACTGCTGAACAACTCATTTTGTTGGTGTTAAATAACAAATAAATCGAAAATTAACAGTTAATACATCTTCAATCTCCCCTCGAAGCTCTGCCAGTCCTCAGACAAGCTGTCAATCAACTTCGAATATCTAACTTCGAATATCTAACTTCTTTATGACCTGTACTGCATCCAGCCTCCAGGGGGCGATCAAAGAGCCTGCAGCTTCACTTTTCAGGACGTATGAGACACACCCGGCATGAACGCATGATTTTAGAGAACCTGGACATAAAGTATGGGATGACTTCAAATATTGTCTTTGACAATGGGCTGCCTTGCAATAAAAAACTAACATGTTTAAAGGTGCTACAGAGGATGTTTTGTTTTATACATTTTTGCAATATTACTTGAAACTGTCTTTACTAACTGATAAAAGACTATTTATTAGGTGCACTGAAAGGAATAATATTAATATACATCATCTGTGCACAAGGTAAGGCCTTAAAAACATCATCCAATCGTGTACGCGATCATCGCGTAAACGATTGGCCCTCTGGCTTGTCAATCACTGCCATGACGTTCCTTGTGAGAGACGAGCGTGGCTGCGGCTCCAGTAACTTTCCACACTCCACAGGCGCCGCATGCAATGTTTTTGTCAGGAGACAGGAGTAACAACTGCAGATTATGAATTACCTGCGGTGAGTCCGACATAATGAATCCACTAATACGACACACCGAATGCCGGTGGTAAACACTCGTGTTCCAATACTCGTGCACGAGTTTTGGGAGGCGTTCTCTCAAAATGAGCTGTGAAGGAGAGGGGTTGTTCTTACGCATGCGCTCATTTCAAAAACTCACTAACAGTCCTTGGTTTCTCAGTCGACGAAAAGATCCTCTGTAGCACCTTTAACCCACAGATATGCTATAAACCTAACCTGTTTATTAAGGTAGGCCTACTGGTTTGGTTCTGCACTGATTTAAGGATGCGTATGAGAAATTGCACACAAACACAAAGCGTGTGATCTGTTTTGCAGTCAATATGATGTCAGACGAGTATTTGGTGGAGTGTAAGATTGATGATGATGATGATGAAGAAGATGATTATGATGTGAAGAAGATCCACCCGTCTCCGCCGCCTCCACCACAGTTCTCCTCCACCCCTTCCCTCACTCAGATTGAGATCAGGGATCCCTATGGCGTCAACAAACACTTGAAGGTGAACGCAATGTTGACTTCCCGTCCTGAGGGCAGTCATACAGGAGGTTTTACATGAAATAAGCATAACCAAGAATAAAATTCACATAACTTTCTGTTCATTTTGTCACCAGGTAGAGTTTAGCGATGTTTTGGCAGAGCCCGCGTCCACACACAGCTACGACCGCGTGTGGGTGTACAGTGGGATCGCCTTCGAGTCCATGCGGCTGTGGGGTTACCGCTGCCTGTCAGCGCTGTGTGCGGTTCCTCTCTCTTGCCTCTGTGGCTGCCTCTTTGCCCTACTGGCCTGTATGCACATCTGGTAGGCTCATTTTGTGAATTATTTATGAAAGCTGTTCCATAAAGTTAAGTTTTTCATCAAAAATATTTTCTTTGCTTCTGTTTCCTTCTTTTTGCCATAGGTGTGTGATGCCCTGTATTCAGGTGTGCCACACCTGCCTGCCCTGTGTGAGGTCGCTGTGGATGAGTGTGGTTAATATCTTTATCACTCCATTCTGCGCATCTGTGGCGCGCTGTTGCAGTGGAATAAATGTGATGTACTCCAAAGAGTGATGAAAAACAATTAAGGAAGAATTTTTGACATTACAAAATAGTGTTCAAACCATTCAAACAAGAGGATTATGTGCTGTTATAGATTTTTATTTCATAAGAATATTTAATATAGTGCAACACAAATTTTGCATGTCAGAAGATATTTTGTTTCTAAATTATCAAGAACCTCTTTTCATTTTCATAAAAATCTGTTAATATTTGTTTTTTTCTGTTTGATGTAATGAACCATTGTCATCGTATTATCTATGAAGCCAGATGTCTGTTTTGATGGTTATCATGTCATACATGTATTTGAATAAAACAACCACTTACATTTGTACATACAAGTTCTCTTATTTATCAAGCTTAGTCATTTTTATTATGTGAATATCTGTCAAACATGATGTCTAAAGATCATTCCAGATGATAAAGCACTCAAAAGCATAAAAAATAAATTATTTTTCTTTTGTTTGTGAGGTGAAACTAAAAACGGCAGTATTATGGTATACAACTGCACATTTAAAGGTGCAATATGTAAGAATTTTGCAGTAAAATCCTCGGTTTTTGGTTTTATTTTGTAGAAACCATGGAAACACCAAAGAAGCTTTAATTACACGTTTTAATAGTCAAGGGAACAACTGTTTTGATATATTTAGAAACAGAAAACTAATTGTTGTTATATAGCTCAACACATTTAATCTTATAGTTTAAATCTAATTTTCTTGATTACCATGTTTTACCATGCCTCAGAGAAAATCACTATTTAGTGATGTAGCTAACATAGCATAATCAGATGCAGCTTTATTTTTTATGTTAGGCATGACGCGAAGCGGAGCGATACAGCACTAGCCTCGAGTACCTTATTGCTTTTATAAAACAGTTACCACACAATACAAATATTAATACATAAAGCCAAAAATATGTATCAATGCAACTTTCATGCAGTAAACTTTTTCTAAAAGCCTTCCTTCCACCGGGAAAAATAGTCCCTGACCGTGAACAGCAACAGAAGTTACTTTATTTCACCATTACATGGCGGCAAAGATTGTCTTTATGGGTGTGTATCCCTGCATTCCAATGTCCATACTATCCATCCTAAATAGTATGTGAGATTAAAATAAGTGTGTCCCAAAGCATAGTATGTTGAAAAGAGTATGCCAAAAGTCCCCGGATGGTCTACTATTGCCGGTAGATTTTCGAAGTGTGGATCCGTGCACACTATAGAGGCTAATATTGCCCACAACCCATTGCGCATTGGACGAGGATTCAGTTCAGAACTACAAACACGAGTAAAAAGTGTTAAAAAACTACAAAACATGGCGGATATACGCGATCGACGCTGAGAGATTTGAGTGACTAATAATCAGTTTAACCTGATAGAAAATATATATTTAATGTTACCCGTGTTATTTTTCATCTGCAAATACCAATGTGGACTTTTATAAAGATCCGAATGGCCATTAACTTTTAAATGCATCATTATGCATTAATAAGAGAAAAGTTCTCCACATGAAAGACCCGCGACTGCAGATCAACGTGCTGTATTTCTCTCCGATACGATAGGAAATTAACTAAATGAAATGTGGAGGATGTAAGATGATTGACAGGCCAGTTTACGGTGACAGGATGCGACAGAGAGAAAAGACGCGATTGTATGACGTGTTAGTATGTCCCAAAGCTTGTCTACTTTTTTACTACACACTCAAAAGTAAGTACTTTTTGTTCACAGAAAGAGTACATACTTTTAGGGCGTAGTATAAGTAGGCGAATTGGAACGCAGCATATGTCATTGTTTTGAAAACGGAACAAGACGCAACTGACAAATGCTTTGACTAGCGCTGTTAGTCAAGTGAAAATCCCTTAAATGTTAAAAGGACAAGATGATAAATCAGTCATTTAAGCAGATTTTTTATTATGAACACATGACTGAACTGAAGGAAAATGCTAAATCTGAATGCAGGTAATAAACTCGCTCACTCTCTCTTTTTCTCACAATACTCTTCTACATAATACAGTAAGCTTCAACGAACAATATCAATTGAGAACAAACAGTTTACATTGCTAAGAGTGGTTGCTAAGAGTGTTGTGTTGGGTGAAGCATCATAGCCATGTTTTATCGTGAATAAAACACAGCTATTGACCAAATCATAATCAAGGAGAGGAACTAACCGTTTTATAATCTTCATTATGACATGAACAGCCCATTTGGACCAACTTTTCACATCAATTAATTGCAACAAATCTATTTTAATACTTACAAAAAAATATTTGATGAAGTAAGTTAAGTGAAAGTGCTGTAGTGGATGTTAGTAGGAATGGAGCATTTTATAGCCCAAAACAGAGTTGAAAACTCTATTGCAAAAGAACTTTGCATAAATGAAATGGCACAGATACAAATCCTTATTATTATTAGAAATGTAATAAAATATGTAATGGATAATATGTTATTTCTGTAGTCTACTGAGTTGTTATTGTGTCAAAACACAAATAAAACAACAATTAATAATCTGTTCTGGATATCAGTTAAAAGACAGAAAAAGCAACATGATCTCAGTCCAAAAACATGGCCTGTAGACATTAAAAAGGGTTAGAAGCTAGTTTTGTAGAGGTGATAACAAAAACGCCTCGGAAGAAGAAGTTTCTTGTGACTTTTTACTGTAATTTGTCTTCCCATAATTCCACTACCCGGAAACAGAGCACAGTGTGATGAAGCGCGGAAGTATCGCGGGGGAATTCCTCGACAGTCTGCACCTGTCTGAGCTTTTCTGGACGTTTTCTTCTGATTTACTTTATTAGCCTCGATTCTGAATTTCTAGCTCGGTGAGGCTGAAGATGTTGGCCGACCTGAACGTCTGTGGTTGACTATAAACAGGGCCGTGTTTCTTTGGCGGAAGACCGACAGACAGTGAATCTGTGTTAGCGCAGACTTATATACTGTTAACGGCATAAAGAAGGTAATAATAACCTTCCTCTTACACCCTACGATATATTTATCACAGCATTCATGTATATGTAATGAATTTGAATTGTGTTAGTGTGTGGTTTTGAATGTTGTAGGGTTTTAAATGCGCTGATGCTAGTTCGTTAGCTGAACGAATCTGTAACGAGCCTGTAAACAAAACATTGAGTCTCGTCTTTTAGAAGACTTGAGAAGTTGTTTAAAATAAACCTGTCGATAAGAACTAAATATCAGGTCAATGTAAGACTTAACAGTGTGTTTGAGATATGTGTGTCTTTAGCATGAACACCGCACTGAGAAACAGTGAAAGTGTCTCTTTTTTTTGATGTGGAAATGATCATGAAACTGTATAGTCACTTCAGTGTGATTTGGAGTGATTATTTTATTTTAGATGTGGCCTTTTTGATGGAAAAGAAGTGTCAGTGAATAGCCTCATTTAGCTCTTGTTGTAAAGTGAAACAGGAATTCATCCATTACACTTTATTAGACGTGAGATTGTAAAATAATATAAATCTAAGTTTGTTAAAACTATTACCATTTAAAGGTGTATAATTTAACTGTATCTAACTGTAACTATCAGGAAATGTCATTTCCAGTACTGAAAAAGTCATAGAAATGAATAACATTATAAAAAATACTTATGGGAAAAAATCTCTTGTGAATAATACGTTATCAAAAGTTGAATTTTAAATCTAGTTATGATCAAGTTGTTTTTACTAGGTGCTGTTTGGTTTATTTAACACTTACACATGGTAATTTTTTAGGTGAACACCCACCATCATGTCTTCTATGTCAAACTGTTAAGATTTTGATGAGATTACTATTCTAAGAGATATTATTCTAACCCTAAAAGATGGAGTGTGTAGCTTTTAATTTCTTAAACAACCATGTAGGAAGACACATCATGGCCATATTCCAGGATGACAATGTAAAGATTCACCAGGGTTAAAATTGTGAAAGAATGGTTCATCATTTTCACCCATGAATTGGCACATCTTGAGTCCAGACCTTAATTTAATTGAAAGTCTTTGGGACGTGCTACAGAGTGCTCTGTCAATACAAGATCTTGACCAAAAAAATGATGCACCTCTCGATGTAAATAAATCTTGTGATGTTATTTCCATCAAGAGGTGCATCAATTTTTGGTCAAGATCTTGTCTTACTCTGTAAAGTATCCTCCAGTACATCCCAAAGACTTACACTGAGGTTAAGGTCATTGCCAGTTCGTGTGTGAAAATGATTGTTCATGCTCCCTCCCAACAATTCTTTCACAATTTGAGCCTGATGAATCTTGACATTGTCATCCTGGAATATGGCCATGATACATCTCAATACATGGTTGTTTAAGAAATGAAAAGCTACACACGCCATCTTTTAGGGTTAAAAGAACCGTTGCGAAACATATAATATGCTAGAAAAATAATAATCACTGTAATAATGATCCATCCATAGACTCTTAAGTATTTGCCTATTAAAATCCAAGCAGCAACTTTTTTTTTTTTTGTCCGGGCAGTGTATTTAACTGATGTATTTAACCTGGAAAGAGTATTTTTTTAAATGTCTTTAATAGTTTTTTTTTTGCTAATTGTATTTTATTCACTTTATTCTCACCATGATTGCTGCTGACATGGAATTAAAAAATAATTTAAAGTAAAAATATACTGATATTTAATATACTTAGCCATGAATCATAAACAACTGGAAAGGTAATGGATATTCAGAGCTGCCGATGTTTATTATTGGCTTGTCTTCTCTCTCTCAGGATCATGGTCCAGCCGCAGCCGTCAGGTGGTTGTACTCTACAGTGGGAGCTGACTGGAGAGGAGACTGTGGGTGCTGGAGGTCAAGGGTCACTGATGGCCAGTTCACAGGGGTCTCTGAGGGTCCCGCCTGAATTAGCGGGAAATGAAGTGGTCCATAGACTTATAACAGATAATCATCAGCTACGAGGTGAGACTTTGAGGTTATGAGATCAATGCCAGACTCTCTGCCTTTTGAATACAATGCATAAACGACTCTAAACGTTCCACAGAGGCTCTGAAGCGAAGCAATGATGCCCTCAAAGAGAGATGCGAAGAGATGGAAGGGTGGCAGAGGAGGTCGCGGGAGGAGCGAGAGTTCCTGAGCTGTAGATTTCGTGAGGCCAGAGCTTTAGTGCAGCGACTAGCGCAGGAAAACCAGAGCCTGTTAGGACAGCTCAACCACAGCATCGGTCCATGTGTCGACACCTCTAAAGAGGCTGGAACTCAAGGCCAGGACCAAGAGCTGAAGTGCACCAATGCAGAGAAGAATGTCCCCATGGACTCACCAGAAGTAAATTCTTTTGTAAATCAATTGTTTATTTACAAGGAACTTGAAATTTGTCAGTTCATTGAATTAAAATGAACGTCCCTTTTTTGTTTCATCACGCAGGTATTAAATGAAGCTGTACTGACAGACCGAGCTGAAGGAGACACTGACAGACACACAATGCCTCAAAGTTTGGTAATTTACCATAAGTCTAAATATGAGAAATGTAATAATGTTTTTGTTTGTTGTTGTATCAGCACCATGTGATAATCTGCTTTGCCTTCTTTTGGGTGTGGTGTGGTGTGTTTGTCCTCATTTTCTTTACTGTGTTAAAGTACATTCTAAACATGGCTAAAGATGAGGTCTTAAAGGCTATTTGTGCCTTTCATCTTAACAAATCTTTATCTCTTTACTTTTCAGCCTGCTGAGGGCTCTAATGAATTTCTTAAACTGCTGAAAAGCCACAAAGAGAAGCTGGAGGAAGGGATGAGGGCGCTGAAGAGGAGGAACGAGGAGCTGGAGAAGGAGAAAGCAGTGAGTGAGAAAGAGAGAGAAAATCTCCTCACCACCCTGGAGCAGTTACGCTCCAGACTCACTCAGGTAGAGAATTTAGCTTCCACGTGTTTATTGCTACAATTAAGATGTGTCATGTGGATCGCTGACAGGGCTTCGTTGACATTAACTTTTTTGCTCACCAGCCACTGTGGCTTGTGGTTTTCTAAAGTTACTAGCCTCTACATTTTCACTGGCCACAATTTTGACATCAATACCTTGAAGAAAAACTGATATATTGATATTTTTAATATTATCATATTTTGGCAGCATTTATATTTGGCTGATGTCACTTTAAGGCTTGACGGATGGATTTAATATATTGTTACACATTTTCTTTCTCAACTGTTTATGTTCATGTAAAACATAACTGACTGTTTACGTGAATACTCGGCATGTTTACATTATTTTGTATTTGACTGCTTAAGCATGATAAGTAGCGAAAAAGGACTCAATTTAGTATGAGAGGCAGCTTTATTTATTTCGGTGTGAGCCCAAAATCTACAGGAATGAGTAAAATTATGCACAGTCCCACACAGAAATTCAAGCCTTGCAACGCCAACAATATTGATCTGGAGCAAATGAAATGAGTGCGCGAGTAAGGGGAGGCACATTTGTTTGTCAACTCTTAGAGATAAGAGAGCGAGAAAGTGCAGCTGGTATCTATTCTGTGGAAAATCCAGATATTTCAGTATCGATATGTATTGAACATCAATATTTTTGACTACACTACAAAGACTATTTGGCATTTAAAGACATTTATTTGATCAATGTAAAAATAGTAATATCATGAAATTACAATTTTGAAGTGTTTTATATTTTGATATATTTTAAAATGTCATTTATTCCTGCAAAGGTAAAGCTGTATTTTTAGCAGCCATTACTCTAATATCTAATATGCTGATTTGGTGCTCAAGAAAAATTTCTTAATATTATGAATGTTCAAGGCTGTTGTGCTGCTGCTTAATATATTTGTGGAAACCATAATACATTTTTATTCTTTGATGAATAGAAAGTTCTTTTGAACTGCATTTATTTGAAATTGAAATCTTTTAATTGTAAATGTCTTCACTGTCACTTTTGATCAGTTTAATGCATCCTTGCTGAACAAAAAACAAAAATATTTGATATAGCATGTTTTCTTACAGCTGATCTTGTTCATATATTAGCACACTTTGGTTTCGTTTATGAAGTGATTAAGTAATATTGATAATTCCTCTCTTTATCAGAATGTTACTGAAGAGTCAGTTCAGCAGGCATGTGCGCTCACCGTTCCTGCAGAAAGGTACTCTCAAATATTCAGTTTACTCTGCTCTCTGTCCCTACAGTTGATAGTGATGCTCCTTTAACTCTGCATGCTTGGATTGGATTGTAATAAATCTCAAGGTGCTTTGCTTCCTTTCTTTTAATGTGAATGGTGTGGAATCTCTTTTCTCTGCCTTCTGTCTTGATTCATGTGTCTGCTTAGCTCTCACTTGGCTAAACTAACTGAGCAGCTTCAGGCTACGCAAGGCAGGTGAGGGGAAAACGTATCTCACTATATGTGTGCATGAGTGTCCTTCCCTCTTATTGGTGTTGCAAGAACATGTTGTCTGTGACTGGAATGAGACATGCACTAGCATAACTAGCATTAATTTGGGGTCAGGAGGATTAATACATATATATATATATATATATATATATATATATATATATATATATATATATCTCAGTTGTTATTTATTTATTGTTTGTTGTAAGATTTTTTTATTATTATTGGAGTTGGATCGAATAGTGAACATAGTAAATGTTGCACAGCACATATCTAGGCAAAGGGCAAGTACTTTGAGGAAGTATAAAATATTTTGGTCACTACATTTCTCCCAGACTGTGTTTTGATGCCTTTACTATTACTTTAAAAATGTATAAAATGCTGACAAAATAATGAATTGATGTGTCCAAATACAAATGGTAGTACATTTGGAGGTGAACTGCAGTAAGATCGGGTAATCGGGTTTCTGTCTTTGCTGTGATGTAGGTACAGGGAACTTCAGGAGAAGCTGGACTGTCTTCAGAAGAACTCTGCTCAGAGGGACAGAACTGAGGCTCTGCTCAAACAGAAAGAGAAGGACTTTGTTCAGGTACAGGTACAAACATACAGGCAAATGCCACTTCTTTCTATGCTGAGCAGCATTTGCAGTAGTTTGAGATGAGGGATCATCATCTTTTTGTTTGTAGCTGACAAAGGATAGTGAAGCTCTGAGAGCTCAAGTCACGTCCCTTCTTGGGGAGTTGAATGAACGACAAAACTGTCTGGAGAAAAGTGAAGCAGAGAAACGAGTATTAGAGGATAAGTGAGTGAATCTCTTCATCCTTGTGCATGTGTTTGATTATGAGAGTCGGCAGCTGTGTGTACAAAACCCGTTTGATCTCCCAGATTGAGCAGGAAGACCGAACGCCTGCAGACTTTAGAGAGAGACATGGAGCAGCAGAAGAAGCAGCACAGTGTGACAGTGGACAATCTTTTATTGCAGACACAGAACCTAGAAACTGCACTGAAGAACGAGAGGCTCGTCATAGTGGAGGAGAGGTGAGTTCAGCTGGATGGAGAGCCCCATAGCAAAAGCAGCTTCCCTTTTTCATTGTTACAGTTGTAACAGTAACCCACAATCCCTGTTGCTCTTCCTCATCTAGGAGGAAACTGGCCCAGCTCCAGCATGCATACACATGTCTGTTTCAGGACTACGACAACAAACTTAAAAGTGAAAAGCAAGCCAATCACAGGGTAGGTAGCTGCTGTTTGTACACTTTGTTGGTTATGAAAACATAATTTTCTTCAACATTTAATGTTAAATACAGTTATCAAGCATGAAAAATATGCAGAAAGCGAGTAAAGGTCACTTCCATTCTAATCACTGAAGCTGTCAGTCACCATGTGAGGTACACAAAGTTGCACTCTTGCGAAACTCTCGTTATAATCAATGAAGCTGTCTGCTCTGTGCAACGAATCTCTTTTTTGACAGTGTTTATACTTTGTTGGTTATAATGAAAGGATTTTGTGTGAGTGCAGAATTCGTGCTGAACAAAAACTCAGCTGTTTTGAACTGTGTTGACTTGGATTCTAACTAACTTAAATGCATCTGATTGGCCATTGCGTTCACGCACTCAACTGATATGTCTGTGATTGGCTACAATGCTCAACACTGCAAAAACACATTGTAAATAGACACCTTTGACGCTCTTCAGTAAGCACTTACACAAACACTCGCAGGAGTGTTTTAAAGCAGCCAGCTATCAGCGGGCACCAGTACTGCAGAACGGCAGGCATCATCAAAATTTTGCCAGACAAAGTTCCTTTTTGACAGCCGCCAAAATATTTTCAATGCAGGTAAAACCTGTATTTATTAATAATTTAAATTGGCTTTCATTTTATATTTTCAATTTTTGTTTTAATTTTAGTTTTAATCTTTGTAATTTTATGTGGTGTTGTCATTTTTATTATATATATTATAGTATATATAGTATTTTTAGTACTTCAACCTAACCTTGTTTTATTTGTTAGTTGCCAGGGCAACATCTCTATTTTTAATTTTTTCATCTAATATATAATTTTATTTAAGCTTTCTCAGTTAATGATTAAGTTATTTTTAATAGACTGTAGTGCAACCAGCATACAAAAAAAACATAATACAAAACCCTTGTGATTGTGTGAAAGTCAGTAAGCCTAAATAAATAATATTAATAAATTATGATATTTGTATACCTTTTTTACCTTGAAAATTGTGTTTTATATTGATATTATATTTAAAAATAAATGTTTTATAAAGATTTTTCCTTTTCTTTATGGTGGACACACATGTTAGTCATTGACCCATCTCTTAAATTTAAATGCTTCAAAACCAGAAAACTGTTATCATTTCATGTTTGTGGTAAGCATGTTTGAAAATAGGTCTGTGCATGGTTTGCACTATACTTTGGTTAATGGAAAGTGCATGTGTGGTATTTCCGTTTCAGAGTGGAGAGGCAGATACTCTAGCTAACAGGTTAGCAGAGGCTGAGAAAGCTCTGGCCCTGAAACAGGATCTCATCGATAAACTCAAGGAGGAAACGGAGCAGCTGAGAGCTACATTAGAAACTATACCAGTGCTGAATGCTCAGGTGAAAATAACACCTCATGTTAGAGAGCTTTCTACATTTAAATAATCACTTACTTTGCCTTTGATATAAATACTTACATGCAAGCTGCATATAGTAACACAAACACAATCGCACATTTTCTTTTTGCAGGCAGAGATCTATAAAATGGACTTCCTGGCTGAGAGGGAAGCCAGAGAGAAACTCAATCAAAAGAAAGAAGAGCTGCAGGAGGAGCTGAATAAAGCACTATTTGAGTTAGACAGACTTAAGCAAGAGGGAACCTCACGGTATGAAAAGAGATGAACGGAGTGAACACTACATGATATTTGGGTACCATAATGGTTGTTGACTGATTTAAAGGATATCCAAGATGTTCATGTCTTTCTTTCTTCAGTCGAAAAGAAATTAAGGTTTTTGATGAAAACATTCCAGGATTATTCTCCTTATAGTGGACTTCAATGGCCTCCAAACAGTTGAAGGTCAAAATTACAGTTTCAGTGCAACTTCAAAGGGCTTTAAACGATACCAGATGAGGAATAAGGGTCTTATCTAGCGAAACGATCGGCCATTTTCTGGAAAAAAATGTAAATGTATATGCTTTAAGTAAACAAATGATCGCCTTTCCAAGTGCTTCACCAAAACCGGACTTTCGTATTCTTCAAAAAGCTTATGCTGTATGTCCTACGCCTTCCCTATTATGCTTACGGAAAAAATGGAACTGGCACTGTGTTCTTTCCGTAAGTAGAATAGGGAAGGCATATTTAAAGCCCTTTGAAGTTGCACTGAAACTATAATTTTGACCTTCAACCATTTGGAGGCCATTGAAGTCCACTATAAGGAGAATAATCCTTGAATGTTTTCATCAAAAACATTTCTTTTCGACTGAAGAAAGAAAGATATGAACATCTTGGATGACATGAGGGGGAGCAAATTATCAGGAAAATTTTATTTGAAAGTGAACTAATCCTTTAAGAGTTTAGAGCTTGACAAAAAAAAAGATTTTTCAATGAATCGTTGTTGTTTTTTTTGTTTTTTTTACGTGATCAATTATTTACCAATAATGATTTACTTGTGCAGTGATTTATTTACTTGATTTATTTGCACAGTGTTACAATGGGGAGGCAGGGAGCCTGTCATTCATTCAGTGCGTAATAGTGCTGCCCCTGACTAAAGATTTTCCTAATTGACTCTGTCGTTCATTTAAGCCATTAGTTGATTAGTCTGAGGAGAAAAACGAATACACAATAATGAGCTTTTAAAATATAAATTAAGGTCATATAAAGCTTGTCACCGTGACACTGGTAACATTGCAAGAACTTTTTTAAGATGGAAAAAATAACGAGTTTATCCACATTGCTGGGGAGAAGTAAGCTCCGTGTCTTACTCAGGATGAAGCCGACCTTTGAGAACATGTGCTCAGATGGTGCGGAAGTTAAGTTAAATGTCATGCAGTAAGCATGTTACTATGGAAGCTTGTTTACGCAATGTATGTTATGAAGTCAGAATTGCGAGATATAAACACAATTCTGAGAAAAAAAGTCAGAATTGTGAGATATAAACTTGCAATTCTGAGAAAGTCAGAATTGCGACTTTATATCATGCAATTCTGACGTTATAACTCGCAACTGAGTTTAAATCTTGCAGTTGCGAGTAAAAAAAGTCAGAATTGTGAGATAAAAAGTCACATTTACCTTTTTTATTTCTTTTAGTGGTGGAAACAAGCTTCCATACGGTACTAATTTAGCTTCCTCACTCCACACAAACACTTGGATATGCGCCTAATATTAGTGCACATTTATCAAGGTTAACGTTAACATTAGAGTGAGCGGCCATATAAAGTGGATGACGTTAGGCTACTAATTGCACGTTTGAAATAAATCGTATTTGAGGTCGCACATCACCTTTTTGTCGTCATTCTTTACCCTCTCGAAATGTTCCCATACTTTTGTATTTTCTGCCCAACATATTACTGCATGGACCAGCTGTGCTAGCGATCTGTCACTGTGACTTTGCCAATTCCTGTAGAGTTTTTTTTTCTGTGACTAACCGACTGATTAAAATTTAGCCGACCAAGCCTATTCTCCTAGACTAACATTTAGTCAACAAAGAAAGAGCAGCCCTAGTGCTTAAAGGCTTAGTTCGCCCAAAAATGACCACACCCGTAAGACCTTCGTTCATCTTTCGAACACAAATTAAGATATTTTTGATGAAATCCGAGAGCTGTCTGGCTTTCAATAGGCCACTTTCAAGGCCCAGAAAGGTAGTAGATGTAGTTAAAATAGTCCACGTGACTACAGTGGTTCAACCTTAATGTTATGAAGCAATAAGGATACTTTTTCTATGCAAAAAACAAACAAAAATAACAACTTTATTCAACAATGTCATCTCTTCCATGTAAGTCTCTTATGCTGTTGAAGTTGTAAACACAGTGCAGCTCGTATGGGTTATAAGTCAGAACGCTGACTCATTATTGGCCGACGCTGTACATGTGAGCGCCACAGAGTATGCGCATGATGCTGATGAGGAGCCGGCAAATACTGAGCTGGTGTTCAGACGTAAACACGGAAGCGCTGCACTGTGTCTACTATGTCAACGGTGTAGGAGAATGACATGGAAGAAAAGAAATTGTTGAGAAAAATCATTTTTGTTTTGTTTTTGCTCACAAAAAAGTATTCTAATCGCTTCATTAAAATTAGAAATTCATTAAAATTAGAAGTCATCAAAATTAAGTTTGAACCACTGCAGTCACGTTGACTTTTAACAATGTCTTTACTACCTTTCTGGACCTTGAAAGTGATGGTTAAATTGCTGTCTACTGATAAGAATATACCTCTCGGATTTCATCAAAATCAGGTCTTACAGGTTTGGAACAACATGAGGGTGAGTAATTAATGACAGAAATTTAATTTTTGGGTGAACTAACCTTTTTAACATGCCATATGCAAACGTGAAACCCGTTCCGGACAGTTGAAGGAACTGACACTGTCCCAATTGGGCCAGTGCTGCAGTGTCACGAAAGTTTATCATTTGCACTTGTTTTTAATCCTTGCCAATTTAAACATTCAAGCCCAAGAAGACGTGACAGAGAACTCAATTCAATACAAAATGATCAAGAGTTACAAGTGGATGTTGTTTCTTTACAGAGCTCGCATTGAGGAGATGCAGCAGAGACACTTGGAGGACTACAGGCCTCGACCACTCCCGCCAGCTCCAGCTGGTAAAACGTCTTATACAGAGTCTGCATGAGCTAAAACATATGCATACTCTCTTTCCTTCATTTTGAAAATAGTCTTTGTTTGATTCATTGGCTACAAGGCAAATGTAACAATTACCTCTTTAAATACTCAGTTGTATTACATGTTTGGGGTCTCAACTTGAAATTTCTGCTTTTGAAGCACCTTTCCCAGGAGCAGCCATGTTCAACCCAGCCCAGCCTCCATCTGCACGCAGAAGAGATGATGATCAGGACGAGCTTCCCGATTACCGCTGCCCCAAATGTATGTACAAGGCACCAGACATGGATACCCTGCAGATCCACGTCATGGACTGTATCCAGTGAGAGGAGGAGACGTACAGGTGTTTTCATGACACCTGAGTGAACTCTAACAACAACAAAAAATGAGAAGAGAAAATCAAGAACATGCTAAAGACAAGAACTGTCTGAGGACTTTGAACATTTAATCCTGCTGCAGATTGACTTGAAGTAGACAGATGTTTAGCAGATGTTTTTATCATGTGGCTATAGAGCTGCCACCATGTTCCTGTACACTTAGTTTGTGTATCTCTTTTAAAAAAAAAAAGAAGCTCATCTGTACTGCCTTTCTGTGACAGCATAGTGTAATGTACTGCACGTGTGAATGTTCGTCTGCTTTATGTCTGCACACATCTGACAGTGACAATATTTCCTTTATACCTGTGGTATTTGTTTCTCTGGATGTATGCACTCTTGAGGATTGATGCCCGCCTGTGTTAATATTGTGTATTATCAGCCAAAGTGAATATGGAAAGAAAAGAAACCTTTGTACAGACTATTGTTATGGAGAGATTTAATGAAATAAAGGTATGAATATAATGAGGAACTACTCTAAAAAGATTTTCTGTCTGAGAGAAACTCCATCAAAAGAAGAAAGAGTTGCTATAGGAGCTGAATAAGGCACTAGCCAAGATAGACTCAGTGGGAACCTCACGGTACAAAATTAAATACTATATTATGGTTTTTTAATAATATTAACACTGTCAATTAAAAAGATGAATTAAATGCCAATTAATCCAGTTCAATAGCATGTATATTAAAGGGTTAGTTCACCCAAAAATGAAAATAATGTCATTAATTACTCACCCTCATGCCGTTCCACACCCGTGAGACCTTCGGTTGTCTTCGGAACACAAATTAAGATATTTTAGTTGAAATCCGATGGCTCAGAGAGGCCTCCATAGGGAGCAATGACACTTCCTCTCTCAAGATCCATAAAGGTACTAAAAACATATTTAAATCGGTTCATGTGAGTACAGTGGTTCAATATTAATATTATAAAGCGACGAGAATATTTTTGGTGCGCCAAAAAAAAACCTAAATAACGACTTCTTTAGTGTTGGCCGATTTCAAAACACTGCTTCAGGAAGATTCTGAGCATAAATGAATCAGTGTATCGAATCTTCTGTTCGGAGCGCCAAAGTCACGTGATTTCAGCCGTTGGCAGTTTGAAACGCGATCTGAATCATGATTCGATACATTGATTCATTTGTGCTCCGAATCTTCATGAAGCAGTGTTTTGAAATCGGCCATCATCACTAAATAAGTCGTTATTTATTTTTATTTTTTGGCGCACCAAAAATATTCTTTATAATATTGAACCACTGTACTCACATGAACCGATTTAAATATGTTTTAGTACCTTTATGGATCTTGAGAGAGGAAATGTCATTGCTCCCTATGCAGGCCTCACGGAGCCATTGGATTTCAACTAAAATATCTTAATTTGTGTTCCGAAGATTAATGAAGGTCTTTACGGGTGTGGAACGGCATGAGGGTAAATAATAAATGACAGAATTTTCATTTTTGGGTGAACTAACCCTTTAATACTGCTAATAAAATCCTATCATTGTAATTGTTAAAATATCAAAATGTGAAAATTATATTATTTTAATAATCACATTTTATTTTAATAATCAAAACCTTTCACAGGTGTTCATAAAAGTAGTAAGTACTCACCTTCATGTCGTTCTACACCCGTAAGACCTTCATTCATCTTCAGAACACAAATTAAGATATTTTTTGAGAGCATTGAGAGCAAAGCCACCGAACCTCTCAAGATCCATAAAGGTACTATAAACATTTAAAACAGTTCATGTGAGTTCAGTGGTTATACATTAATAATATAAAGTGACAAGAATACTTTTTGTGCGCCAAGAATTTTTTTTTTAACAATATCTCATGATGGGTGATTTCAAAACACTGCTTCTGAGCTTTACGAATCTTTTGTTTCGAATTAGTGATTCGGATCTCCTATCAAATGGCTAAACTGCTGAAATCACGTGATTTTGGTGCTCCGAACCACTGATTCGATTCATAAAGCTCTGAAGCAGTGTTTTGAAATCGGCCATAGATATTGTTGAAAAGTCATTATTTTGTTTTTTTTCGTCGCTTTATTATATTAAGGTAGAACCACTGTACTCACATGAACTGTTATAAATATATTTTTAGTACCTTTATGGACCTTGAGAGGTTCGGTGGCTTTGCTCTCAATGCAGGCCTCACTGAGCCATCGTATTTCATCAAAAATATCTTAATTTGAAGATGAATGAAGGTCTTACGGGTGTAGAACTACATGAGGGTGAGTAATAAATGCCAGAATTTTCATTATTGGGTGAACTAACCCTTTTTAAGTGTTCAAATCTTTTGGGCCACTGTAGATGATCTCAAAATGATGTGCTCTGGTTGTGAACCCCCCATGGAACCACCACAGTTCTAGACAAAAGACCTGCAGTACCGGCGGCTTTCACCAGAGGTCGCACTCGATATCATACACGTCAGTCTTCCGTTGAGGTGACGTGTCTGTCTGTGTTTCATTGGGTGGAAGCTGGTGTCGGTCTCTTTCTCAGGTTTTGAGTGAGTTGAGGTGGATTCAACAGCCCAGGGATCAACATGATGCGAGTTATAACAGCTTTTTTGGCTCTTTGTCTGAGCTTTTGTGCTGGTATTTTGCCATTTTCTTTTTATTAATGTTAGATATACAGCACCATTCATTCTCAGCTTTCAATCTTTCGTGTATTCGCTGACAAGGCTAACAAGAAGATGTCGCAAGCTAACTTGCATTGAACTGATTTCTGTTTTTTATCACAGTTTCCATTATAATCTTTCTAACTAGCGTTTACTTGAATTCATTCAGCGACTAAACTTGACATGTAGCTTGTTATTCTTAAGTGTGACCGGTGTTTTCTCTCCTCAGCTGAGACTTGCACAGACCCTGTCATTTCTCCGTCTTCATACACGACCACAGACGCGCTCATCTCCTCCGAGACTGTGTTCATCGTTGAACTGAGTCTGGCCTGTGCAAACGGAGCTCAGGTTTGTGGACTAACGGTGCTTTCCTTTCACATATATGCATGTTTCATTGGTACAGAAAAGTGGACTTACCCAGCTTGTTTTGTTTTTAGAGTGTTGCCCTCTATGCGGATGTCAATGGCAAACAGTTTCCTGTGACCAGAGGCCAAGATGTTGGCAAATACCAGGTAAGGTTACACAGGTTTTAAAGTGATAGTTTCAAGAAAAATTCATGTCATTCCAAACACACAAGACTTCCAATCATCTTTGGAACACAAATGAAGATATTTTTAATAAAACCTGAGAGATTTCTGTCCCTCCACTAAAAATCTATTCAAAATGTTCAATCTAAGAAGTGTGTAAAGGCATTGCTTTATATGATGGATGGATTTAAAGGATTAGTTCACTTCAGAATTAAAATTTCCTGATAATTTACTCGCCCCCATTTTTAGGTCCAAATTGCAGTTTCAGTACAGCTTCAAAGAGCTCTACACAATCCCAGATGAGGAATAAAGGTCTTGTCTAGTGAAACGATTGGTCATTTTCTAAAAAAAAATGTAATATTCTCTGTGATGTGCTAGCATTACTTAATCACGTTGGAAAGGTCACGTGACAAGGTGGAAGTACTGCGGTAGGGCGAAACTTCAAAATCGTCTGATATCGTTGTTTTACCTTTTTTTTGTAAAGGCTGTTTGGCTTAGTCTTTGCACATTCGCTTTGTAAACACTTGCTCGGTACTTCCTTGGTCATACGTGACCTTTCCAATGAGCATTTGTGGATTAAAAAGTATGTACATTTTCTTTCTTTTTTAGAAAAAGACCAATCATTTCACTAGATAAGACCCTTATTTCTCAGCTGGGATTGTTTAAAGCCATTTGAGGCTGCACTGAAACTAATTTTGACCTTCAAACCATTGGTAGCTGCTAAAGTCCACTGTATGGAGAAAAATCCTGGAATGTTTTCCTCAAAAACCATAATTTCTTTTCAACTGAAAAAAAGACATAAACATCTTGGATGACAATGGGGGTGAGTAAATTATCAGGAAATTTTAATTGTGAAGTGAACTTATCCTTTAATTTAGGCTTTTATTCTAATGTATATATTGATCAGCGAATGTTTGTAAAGCACTCAAATATGGTAAGGGGAAGTTTAACCTTACTTGCTTGATGCGCAAGAACAAACCTCATTGGTTCTTGCACGTCAAGCAAGTATACTCGAGCTTCCATTTACCGTATTTAAGTGCTCTATGTATGTTTGCTTAATCAATGTTTATATGTGAATAAATGCTAAATTAGTGTTAATTATGTTAAAAATGCTCATCATATAAAGCAATCATGTCTCTTCAGATGACTTGGATTAAAAAACTCAATTTAGATGCATTTCTCTTACGATCTTTTATATGAACTTTTTGAAGTGTCATCATAGACGCTTAGGCGAATAGACTTAATAGACACTCAGTGGAAAGACCAAAATCTCTCAGATTTAATCAAAAATATCTTCATTTGTGTTTTGAAGAAGAACAAAAGTAATATAACTTTAAGGTCTTTAAACAAAGCTATAACATGTAAGATCCCTCTACATATGTAACCAACTGCTCCATTTATTTATATTTGTCCAGGTTTCATGGAGTGTTCCTCATAAGCAGGCCAGCTCTGGCACATATCAGGTCAAATTCTTTGACGAGGAGTCTTACAGCACTCTAAGAAAGGTTGGTAAAATTAAAGAATGATTGATTAAAAGTGTAGTTCACTTAAAAATGAAAATTCTCTCATTTACTTACCCTCATGTAATTTTAAACCTGTTTGACTTACTTTCTTCTGTGGAACATAAGATATTTTGAAAGGGGGGGTGTAAATAATGACAATGTTAATTTAACTATCATTTTAACATACTCAATGAGACTGTGTTCAATGGCGCTGATGAAAAATGTTGATGCTTTCAGGCTCAGAGAAACAATGAAGATGTTGATTCTATCAAGCCTTTGTTTTCTGTCAATGTGGATCACAGGGTGAGTATGCTTGATAATCTTCATTGACGACCGCTACCAATACCTCCACACAGGATCATTTTGCTACTACTTGTTTACTTTCTATGACTTGTCTCTCTCTATGTTCATTAACCAATATATGTATGAATTGCAGGGTGCATGGAGTGGTCCCTGGGTGTCCACGGAGGTCTTGGCTGCTCTGATTGGCATTGTGGTCTACTACCTGGCCTACAGCACCAAAAGTGCTATCCAAGCTTGAGATGAGAAGAAAAGTCCATTTTCCACCATACTGGTCACACTGATCTTCAGGCATTCCTCATTCTGCCATTTTAATATGCAGAGTTTAGTGCCATGGACACCTTGGCTGAAACAAGAGATTGGTTTGTTGTAGAGCTTGAGTGAAAGTATCGGTATGAACAATAATTATATCAGCCAAAGTGGTGTTTTTTTTTTTTCCTAACAGACACTGTCAAGAATAAGACTTAATATTTTTCATCTATGCTATCAATGGTAAACCTCAAAGGTCAAAAACTGAGGTGATTTATCTGTGACGCATCATCATAGTCCAGTTCTGTACTTTGAAATGTCTCAAATATCAATGAAATTCATTGAATATGGGAATAAACAACTTTTCTGAAAGTTTTCCTGAGTCATTTAATTTTTGATAAACTTTATTTAAAAACTTTTACCCCATTAATATTGAGACATCAGATACTATATATTACACACACATTTATATATATATACAATTTATACCCCTTAATTTTTTCACATTTTACGTTGCTGCCTTATGTTAAACTACTTTAAATTACTTTTTTCACATTAATGTACACTCCATACACCATAATGACAAAGCAAAAAAAATTTTTACAACTTGTAATAATAATAACTTTATTTTGTATATCGCTTTTAAAAGTAATTTCTCAAAGCGCTTTACATAAGTAAAATTAAGATACATAAAATAAGTGAAATAAAAACACATTACAAAAGGTATTTATAAACAATGGGGGGGGGGGGATAATAAAAAAATAAATACATAAAATACATCACATGACAACCACAAGAATCATTTTTTTGCCCAAATGCTTCCCTAAAATAATGAGTTTTAAGGGATGATTTAACCTTTTTAGGGATGCTGCATTCCTAATCTCAGAAGGCAGAGAATTCCATAACTTTGGGGCAGCTGAAGAGAACGCCCTATCACCCATTGTTCTTAACTGTGTTACCGTAACAACTAAAAGACCAGCATCATCAATGAGTATCACTTCAGTCTTATCACTATTTAGACATAGGAAATTAACAGACATCCATTTTTTGATTTCTGTGATACAGTTAGAAAGAAATGAAACAGCCGCATTTACATCAGGTTTTGAGTGAATGTATATCTGGGTGTCAGCATAAAAATAAAAGTCAAGACCAAGAGACCTCAAGAGTTGGCCAAGAGGGAAAATATAAAGACTAAAAAGTAGAGGGCCTAAAACTGAACCCTGAGGTACACCATATTTTACCACACTAACCTCAGATCTACAGCCACCCAACACAACGAATTGTTTGCGATCTGAGAGTTAAGACTTAAACCAGCTCAAAGCAGAGTCAGATACACCAAAGACAGACTCTAGGTGGGTGAGTAAGGTACAATGATCAATAGTGTCAAATGCTGCACTGAGATCAAGCAGAATCAGTATTGATAAGCATCCAGAATCGGAAGCCATCAATAAGTCATTTGTGACTTTAACTAATGCTGTCTCAGTGCTATGCACTTTTCGGAAGCCAGATTGAAGAGGCTCAAAGAGGTTGTTTACAGACAGATGGGAGAGCAATTGTGAGGCAACTTGTGCAAACTAATTAATAATTAACTTAAATAATTACATTGTGTAAGTATTTGTACCCTTTTCTGTGACACTTGAAATTTGGCTCAGGAGCATTCCAATTTCACATCTAGATATTACTACACTTCTAGTGGAGTTATGGCAAATTCAATAGACCCTTTTCACATTTCTGGGGTTCTCAGAAGCAGAAGTCGTCATAGTTGGGTAAAATTCTATTGCGGTGAATGAGAGAATACATTAAATATATTTTTTGTGTTTTCATTTGCTCAGATAGCAAAAGAAAAACTCCACAATAGTGTTTTCACAACTTTCAAAAAGAGGAAAATAATAGAGAGCGTTTGATAACGGCAGTCAGAGGAGAGAAAGATGTCAACTTTACTGTCACTCCTATAGCTGCTGTATTAGAAACACCCTCACAGCAGCGTTGACTAGATTTATGTAATTTGATTCAAAGGTAATATAATAAGTATAGTGTTATAAATGTACCTACGTTTTTCTAAAAATGAATTTAAAAAACTTTCCAGGATTTACAATATTGATGACCGGTATAATGCATCATCACAGTCTGCTGCATTGAAGGATCACAGAAGCATGAATCCTCCATAATCCTTAATGGTTTATGGAACCACAAGGACTCTTCCTATAGTGCCAAACTGAGCAATCGATGAAGAAGGGCCTTGGTTAGAGTCATGACCAAGAGGCTGATGGTCACTCTAGTTGAGCTCCATAATCATATGGAGATGAGAGAAACTTACAGAAGGACAAACATCAGTGCAACACTGTATTTATCTGGGCTTTATGGCAGAGTGTCCAGACTCAAGCCTTTCCTCAGTGAAGACATGAAAACACACTTGGAATTTGCAAAAAAGCACCTAAAGGACTTTTTAGTCTGATGAACCTCAGTTCCAAGCATCATGTATGGAGGAAACCAGGCACTGCTCATCACCTGCACAAAACCATCCCAAGAGGAAAGTGTGGTGATAGCAGTATCATGCTATGGGGGTATTCTTCATCGGCAGGGACTGGGAGATAGACAGAATACAAGGAAAGCTCAATGGGGCAAAATATAGAGTTAATGAAAACCTTATCCAGAGCATTCAGAACCTCGGACAGGGCAGAAGGTTCACCTTCCATGCTATTAGCACACAGCTAATATTTTTGCAAGGCACCACTGTTCATACATAGATATATTCACTACCTATTTTCAGTATTTTAGATATTTTTTAAGGAAGCAAATCAAACAAGGTGATAATTTGCTGTGAGCACATCTGGGACTGTCTGTATATTTGCATTAATTCCACCGTCTGATGCACTTTTATGGCAGAATACCAGAACAGGCGGAGCTCAAGATAGCAGATTGGGCGACCTTTATTTTTTGAGGGGGGTGAAGTGTGACCAGTCAAATTAAAAATATCGATAGCGATAGCTCCGTTTGGTGCAAGATTGATTTTCCTACTCTGTCTTTCTCATGTTAAGTATATTCTAGCAATAATTTGTCTGTCAGCCACGAATTCTCTTACTTGTGCCATAAAGTGGCAAACAGCTCCCCTCTGCAGGATGAGTTGGTTCAGTCCGCATGCGCGCCGCGTCCATACTAGTTTCTATGACCAAGCGTGTACATAAAACACGCCGTGTTTCTGTTAGCCATTTATCCTTTGAGACGACTCATATTTCCCCCCACTTCCCCGTGTTTCACAGTCTGAATGAGGAATAAATTCAATTCAGTATAGCCATGTCAGCTTCCGAGCCACCGTCAGTGGACTCTGGCGGAACGGGAGGGTATGGAGCCTTTTACCCGGCGGGATACCAGGCGTTGAACCCGGAGGAGCGCGGCCTAGACCGCGGCTTCCGACTCACGGCCTTTTCCGACATGAAAGGATGAGGGTGTAAAGTCCCGCAGGAGACTCTGCTCAAACTCCTGCAGGGACTAGAGCCTGACCGCCCGCCCGGAGAGGACGGCGGCTCGGGGACGGGTGTTGGAGACGAGACCGCTGACTTCGGCCAACTTGTTTCAGTTCCCCAGGGTCCTCGACTAGGTAAGTATATGAGCGCGCGCTGACCTGTCACACCAATGCTGTCAAAAAGCGAGCACTGATTCGTGAACCTATCGTTCTATTGAGTCGGATCTTTTCATTGAATCGGTTAAACGGTTCCAAAAATCAGCAACTGGACCCAGAAACCAGAGTTTGTTGTTGCTGATAGCAGGAGCATTTGAAGTAACAGAGAGTTTGACTGACAGGGCGAAAGGTAAGTTACTTAAAATAGTCAAATAGCATTTTTTTAATAATACCAATAAAACGTACTGGAAATATATTTCTGACTTATATAATATAATTTAAACAATAAACACTCTTATTAATGGAAAAACCTTAATAAGCAGCAATATGTTGATGTAAAAACAAACAACTGAATCAGTTATGTGAACTGGTTCGTAGAAACAAATGGCTTAAAAGAACCGATTCGCGGAAATGAATCAGACTTCCCTGTCATTGCGTTCAAACTGATCAAATGAAAGTGCCAATGTTATCTGTGCAAATAAACAGGTTTAGCAGTTTGATAGTGTACCAACCGGTTTTGCAAAGAAATTCTTACTTATTGCGACGTTGTTTTTGTTTTGTTTTTTTGCTGTAAAGTTTTGGGTTTCATTATTTATATATATTTGATTATAATTTATTTATTATAATTTATTCAGACACCTTGAACATGTCATTCATTAATACAGTTTATTCACTATAGTTAAAAAAATGGTAATAAAATATGACAAGAACTCAGAGTAAATAAGAGATAATTAAGAAAAAAAAAATCTTAATTATGTCAGATAACACTTAAGCAAAACATGGTCGGGTCAAAGTGTCTAAATAATTTTTGGTTCCAGATGTTTATCAATTTTACTGGTAGTCCACTGTATGAAGAATATTTGGGTATAATATGTCACAGTTTACTTTTTTGCTATCCTCACTTACATAAATGAACTATAGTGAGTGTCTTGCACCCACTAGTAAAAAATATAAAAAATGTCTGAATAATTTTTGGTTTGATCTATTTTATATAAATATAAATTCTGTCTTAACCTTTGGCTTATATTCTGTTAATTTAAAAACTACTGGGAAGTATAATGCAATCATTTGAAAGAGATGTGAACTATGGACCCAGGTCTTGCCAAGTTAATGCTTGCCACTGAAAAATAGATCACAAGTAATCCTGCAAAAATGCTTCTTACCATTCCAAACTGAATGATTTTATAAAGATTTAAGTCCCCATAGTATATGACTAGTCAAAGCTTCTATAAATATGCATGCATGCACATGAATTTACTGAGAGTGAAAAATGATTTCACTGTTCTTTCTTGACTGCAGGTATTGGAATGGACTCATGTGTGATCCCTCTGAGGCATGGAGGTCTGTCCCTGGTCCAAACCACAGATTTCTTCTATCCTTTAGTGGAGGATCCTTACATGATGGTGGGTGAAATCTATAAATGTTGCTGAAAAGTTAGCATGCACCTCACAAATAAGTGGAACTCACGTCCATTCTTTTACAGGGACGAATTGCCTGTGCAAATGTTCTTAGTGATCTGTACGCCATGGGCATCACAGAGTGTGACAATATGCTCATGCTTCTCAGCGTCAGTCAAAAGATGAATGAGAAGGTGAGCTGGGATCTCTGCTTTCGTTCTCTGTTGTATAAATTTTGGTTTTACATTTTTAAAGCTGATACAAAAATGTACATTTTTGCATGATGTATTTGCAAAATCAGAAAGCTGAGTGTGAAATGGTTCATTTTATTTGTTGATGTTCTCTCAGGAGAGAGAGCAGGTGATGCCTTTAATGATGAAGGGCTTCCGAGATGCGGCGGAGGAGGGCGGGACTTCAGTAACCGGGGGACAAACGGTCATCAATCCCTGGATCATCGTTGGGGGCGTGGCCTCTGTTGTGTGCCAGCCCAACGATTTCATCATGTGAGCATTTCTGTCTAGTTTCTCATGAATCAAAAGACTGTGTATCTGTGCACTTGGTTCTGAATGATCCAGTTTTTTCCTAAACAAACATGCACCAAGGAAGTATTCATTGTCTGACACTTCACAGTTTAAATGCTCACAAATGTCTATGTATATATGCAGGCCTGACAGTGCTGTACCTGGAGATGTGTTAGTTCTCACTAAACCTTTGGGAACTCAAGTAGCAGTAAATGCCCATCAGTGGCTGGATATAGTGAGTACACATTTTTATATTTGAAATGATTGCTTGTGTGGTTCTTTCCTCTCTTCCCCCTTTTTTGTAGAAGTTATAAAGGGATGACAGTCTAATCTCATTTCTCTCTGTATCTCTTTTTCCTTTATGCTTAATTCCATCAGCCTGAGAAATGGAATAAGATAAAGTTGGTGATTTCCAAGGAGGAGGTGGAGCAAGCTTATCAGGAGGCTATGCTCAATATGGCCACCCTCAATCGCACTGGTATGTCATTTCATAAGCACTCTTAGCATGGATTATTTTTAACAATGGGGCCAATATTCATTACACCCACCTCCTAGTTTTGCAACTTTTCACTAGATGGCCTATATGCATACTTTTGAATGATGAGGGAAAGAAAGAAAAAATAAAGTCTCTTTTGCAGTACTACTAAAGAAAGATAAATTCATTGCTTAATTTAATTTCTATAAGACCTCTTTAGTTATATACTCTACCATTTAACAGTTTAGGGTCAGTAAGATCACAATTTCCAAGAAAGTATGAAGCTGCACAACTGTTTTTAACACTGATAATGTGAAATGTGTCTTTAGCAGTAAATCAGCATATTAGAATGATTTCTGAAGGATCACGTGACACTGAAGACTGAAGTAATGATGCTGAAAATTCAGCTTTGTTCAATATTGAGATCATGATTCTCCCATGAACAGGAAACTAAACAAAATAACATGTAATTTACTAGAGGTTCTGAAAAATGTTAAAGGGTTAGTTCACCCAAAAATGAAAATTCTGTCATTTATTGCTTACCCTCATGCCGTTCCACCTTCGTTAATCTTTGGAACACAAATTAAGATATTTTAGTTGAAATCCGATAGCTCCGTGAGGCCTCCATAGAGAGCAATGTCACTTCCTCTGTCAAGATCCATAAAGGTACTAAAAACATATTTAAATCGGTTCATGTGAGTACAGTGGTTCAATATTAATATTATAAAGCAACGAGAATATTTTTGGTGCACCAAAAAAAAACTAAATAACGACTTATATAGTGATGGCCGATTTCAAAACACTGATTCATTATGCTCCGAATCTTCATGAAGCAGTGTATCAAATCATGAATCGGATCGCGGGTCAAACCACCAAACTGCTGAAATCACGTGACTTTGGCGCTCCGAACTGCAGATTCGACACACTGATTCATTATGCTCCGAAGTTTTCTGAAGCAGTGTTTTGAAATCAGCCACTAAATAAGTCGTTATTTTGTTTTTTTCCGCGAACCAAAAATATTCTCGTTGCTTTATAATATTAATATTGAACCACTGTACTCACATGAACTGATTTAGATGTGTTTTAGTACCTTTATGGATCTTGACAGAGGAAGTGACATTGCTCCCTATAGAGGCCTCACAAAGCTATCGGATTTCAACTAAAATATCTTAATTTGTGTTCCAAAGATTAACGAAGGTCTTACGGGTGTGGAACGGCATGAAGGTAAGAAATAAATGACAGAATTTTCATTTTTGGGTGAACTAACCCTTTAATTGCTGCAGTCTATTTAAATTCTTTTTTTTATTTATTTGAATTAAAAAAAACTTTTTTTAAATCGGTTTGAATTAATAAATTATTCAATGATTCTCTCATAAATACTTCATCTATTTCATTACTGGATGAATCAGCTTTTTTGAATAAATCCCTTGAATGAGTGATTCAGTGACATAATTTTAAGTCACTTGTAACGATGTAATTGATACAATCGCTATTTGAAGTGCTTTTAAAAGGTGATTTACTCTATTTTGATAGCTTCAGTTGACATCACTGTTTATATCCGAACTATAAACTTTTAATCCAGTACTTCTGTGATAATTTGAATTTTTTTAACACAGAAATGGTATTACTGTGTGGCTGAAGACAGTTTGTGAAGCTGTTTCATACCTATACATGACAACTGCTTTCTCTGGCTCAACGGCAGAGCAAACGCAGATTTTAATGTTCCAGGGTGATTTTGTAAAAGGGTTAATGGACAGGTGAATCAATGTCATTTAGGAGAGATCGCATGGTTGTTTGAATAAATATCGAGATTGCGATATTTTAGCGATTAATCGTGCAGTTCTACTTTGCCATCACAGGAATAAATTGCATTTTAAAATATATTTCAATATAAAACAGGTAAAGTATAATAATATTTCATAATTTTACTGCTTTTACTATATTTTTGATAAAATAAATGTATCCTTAATGAGCACAATAGACTTTCAAAAACATTAACTAAATCTTACTGTCCTTAAACTTTTGAACAGTAGTGTATAAGGTAATTTCTGCAGTTTAAGTGATTTTAAGGTTAAATACAACAGATTTTAGATTGTTTTAAAATTCAAAAAAAAAATTTTCTCTCTCCAGCTGCAGCCTTAATGCACAAATTTAATGCACATGCTGCCACGGACATAACAGGCTTTGGGATCATAGGTCATGCACGGAATCTCGCCCAGCAGCAGAGAAATGACGTTGCCTTTGTCATACACAACCTTCCCATTATCTCCAAAATGGCCGCAATCAGCAAAGCTGGTGGCAACCTGTTTGGGCTCTTGCAGGGCACTTCTTCTGAAACATCAGGTGAGAGTCACAGCTCTCAACACAATCAAACACAATCTTTTAATGTTAACTAATTTGTTAACTTTGCAATTACACTGAAACCTGAAGTGGGCTTAACATAATCAGTGTTTCTCTGTAAATAAAGATTATATTCAGGTTAAGTATTGTAACAAAAAGCATTCCATCCGTCATTCTGCCTGCATCATCCCAACTGACAATTTATATTCAGAGTGAGAAAAGTAATGTTCAAAGATTTGTATCTTCTATACGTGTTGTAATCAGTAGTAATAAATTAATTGTAAATTAAATGCATACTAAACGGCCTAAATGTATTAAAATACAGTTGACTATCAATATTAACAGTCACATTTGTTCGTTTAAATTCAATAGAAATAAATGCACATGATATTCAAGGTCCTCCACAGGATTTTACAGTATTAACATTGATTAATCAATTAATCTATTCCTGTAAATAGACATTCCTGGTCAGTAGAGATTTCTACAAGCTCTCAGGTAGATAAAAATCTCTTTTCCTGCTTCTATCAGGTGGTCTGTTGATCTGCTTGCCACGGGAGCAGGCTGCCCGGTTTTGCGCCGAGATGAAATCCAGTCGTATGGGTTTGTCGGGAGCAGTGGGGCAGGATGGAGGGGTGGGCGATGGGCAACAGGCTTGGATCATTGGCATCGTGGAGAAGGGCAATCGCTGCGCCCGTATCATCGACAAACCTCGGATCATAGAGGTCCCCTACCGTGGCTCTGTGGTCAGCGTGCAGGAGGGGAGCAACAATAATGCCAGTCCTCCTGAGGTGCAGCAGACATAACAACTCCACTACGCCACGCAGGGTCTCTCAGTGATCGTTACTCTTTACCCTTGACCCTCACTATGTCCTCGGTGGGAATGATAGATTTGAATGTGTGCTCATAACAGACATGGTGTTTGTGAAGGACGGAGTATGTGTGGTTACTCTTGCTGTCCATTCCCTCCCCCTGTTCAACCAAAGGGTTGAGAGCAACAGACCAAAAATATTTTAAATGACCTGGTGGGAGATGGAATGGACAACAAGCAAACATATTTTCATCTCTCGTTCTCTTCTCCAACTCATTCTTTCAAACACACACACATTTTCCTGGTTTAGCTATTTTTCAATGTTTATCAACTATTCTTAAAAAGGATAGCTCACCCAAATCATAAAATATAACTTTAGTAATTAACCCTTATGTTGCTTTAAGTCTGTATGCTGCTATATGTTCATTTTTATTTTATTTTTGTTTTTGAGAAACACAAAAGGAGGAATTTCAGGCAGACAATTTTCTATAAAACATCATGAAAGTGGTCCTTTTTATATTTTGAAGCCACTGCAAAAAGTGATTTTTCTTACTCAGTATTTGTCTTATTTTCCAGTACAAATATCTAATCATTCTTAAATGAAGAAACATTTTCTTGAGAAGTAAAATGGCATCTTGTTTATGAAAAAATGTATCAAAATGAAATGAATTTATGCTTAAAACAAAAATAAATGTTAATGGGGTAAGAAAAATAACCTTTTTTTCCCCTTTGAAATAAGTGTAGTTTTCTTACCCAGATGGTCAAGATATTTTTCTTGCTTTAAGTTTGAACCTACTTAATTTTGATACATTTTTTCAGAAAACAAGACACAAAAGATTATTTTTTTCTTAAGTCAACGTATGAATGATTAGATATTTGTCTGGAAAGAAACTAAACAGACAAAACTTAATATTTGTGATGCGTTAACTTGAGAAAGTGAGTAATTGTAGTTATATGGGAAAAGGCTCATAATTCTGCTTTTGTGTTCCTCTGAAAACGGCATACAGGATTGGACCATAAGGGTGATTAATGAAATAAAATTGGCATTTTTTTTTTAGTGAACTATTCCTTTTTGTAGAAAATGTTCAACCGAAAACATTCTTCTTTTTTTTGTTGTTGTTGTTGTTGCAGAAATGAGTTTGAAACTATATTCAGAGCTTAATAATTTCTGCTTGATGAGGTGGAGGTGTTTGAGACCTCACACTAAAATGAAGCCAGGTTTACTAAGAAAACATTCCAATGAGTTCCTGATCAATCAGACGCTTTGAATAGCAAATATCCTAAATGACAATCAAACGTGTTTTCTTTCAAGCCATTCGACAAACTCGTGTCAAAGCTAAACACTCACACCAATGTATACTAGGGCCTGAGTAATCATAAATGTTGGCTTAATTAAGATATTTAATGGTACAATCAATATTTATTTTGTCAGATTTAAATGCAATTATCCAAATTTCAAGTGTTTTTTAGGTGGTGTTTATCTTCTACTGTTCCAATCAGTCTAATTCATCCACCTGTTTTAATAGGACATTCTTGTAACATTAACATTCGTCTGGTAAAATTAGGTTATAATGTTCTTTCTTGTGGGTCGTTTTCATGAATAGAGTGACCTTTCGCCAGTTAAAGTAGGTTAGACCGTTTATTCATTCATAAAAATATGAACAACATGTGTCATGGTCTTAAGGGCAGCAGTTAATTATGAATGATTGTGGTGAGACATATGGATGATCTTTTTCTTCTCTCATTAAGTCTGTTGATTTTGAACAGAAGATAAGGTAGTCTGGTTCTCTCTCTTGTATCTGAGAAAGGGTTGAGCAGCTTTCTCCGGTCCAGCGGGTGAGCCCAGAATGCCAGTTGTGCCATTTGAATGGCTGGGACAGAACAGCAGTGTCCGCAGTCCTCTTTATGACACCTCTCTCTTTAACCCCAGCTAATGGGACAGGTGAGGTTGATGTTAGATAGGAAGGGATAGGCTTGATCTGCCATGTCCATTCACCAGGCACTGGTTTTGTCATTCATTAAACCATTGAGACTCAATAAACTTGTAATTTCTCTAAACTGGCTCTATTATTCATTGAAGCTCAAAGCTTGTTTGATGGTATAGATGTGTTGTATGTAGTTCACCACAATGTGTCAGCAGAGTGCAACACTATAAGATGGAAGCGCTCTGTTGTCTTTATGTATTGGCTTGTCTCAACATCATGTCATGGTGCTTCAGTTGACCTCTTTTTAAACTCAAATGCAGTAATTGATAGCTGGATTTAGTGTTTGATAAACAGCATTTTTTAAGTGTATAGCCATTTTTTTTGAGCGAGGGGATACTGAAAAAGAACGAATGATCATAGTGGTCAGAAATGTGCATGATCAGAGACAGATTTTTTTTTTCATCTTCTGCCAGTAAACAGATGTAGGTTGAAACATTTTTGACTTTCATAAAACTTGAGATAATATGAAAAAAGTTAATTTGACTGGAAAGTAAATGCTACTTTCATTAGTGGAAAGTAAACATCACTTGACTTCTATCTTAAATTACATTTGCTTTTAGGTCCATGCAGAGAAAAGCAGAGTGCTGGAGAATACATTGTATCCATAAAGAGAAAAACGTCTTAATTTTTCATCTATCCCTTATAATAATAATAATGAGACTGTTCCAATGCTTTAATATCAGCTTGATGTGAAAGCATATAGTAATTTGTGAAGGCAGAGTTCTTCCCATTTCTACCCTGTCCTTTTCACCTTTAGGTTTTGTCTTCTCTTCTTGTTCTTCTTTTCCACTCTTCTTGCATGAATTAGCAATTAGACTATTATAGACAATCATCTCGCTTTTTATCAGCCTAAAACATTTTGTTTACCAGCTCTTTTCCTGTTGTCATCTGGTTTGCTCTTGATTAGCAGAGGAAGAGATTCATAATCGCTCCCTGTGAGCATATTTTCTTTTTCCTTCTCAAATTCTGCAACCCCTCTTTTCTCTTACATAATGTCCTTTTTGGTACAGAGTCTGATCTCAGTGAGGAAATAGTAACAGCTTCTGATTCCACTCATTTTCTGTTCACTGACTCTGACGCCATGCCCAGTTTTAACCTTGATGGACCAGTTGTTGCACTGTCCATTGAATCTCTCTACAGCAGAGCATTGTGTGTTTATGTTCATTTTTGTATGTTATGATTAGGGAATATTAATTTTGAAAGCTTCCCTGCTGTTGGATTTATGCCATCGTAGCTAAATCTTCAGCCCCACAGCAAAACAAATCTTATTTTACCTGAGTTGACTGTGAATTGGCAGTCTGTAATTAACACAATGCAAAAAAAAAACAAAAAAAAAAACGGTATACTGCAAGCAAATGCCAGGAAACCTCTTACAGTTGCATGCAAAAACAAACATACAACAAGAAAAGTGTAGTTGGAAAAATAAACAAATGACTGATAATTTAGACTTTATTTCTCATAGTAATTATGATTTACCAAACTATATTTATGAGCCAGTTTGTCCCAACGTGCCTCAAGGCCATCACCATCGTCCCCATGCTGAAGAAGTCCACAATGTCCAGCCTCAATTACTACCGGCCCGTTCCACTCAAACCCATCGTTATGAAGTGCTTTGAGAGGCTTGTCATGAGGCACATCAAGACCTTGCTGTCCCCTACACCTACAGTTTGCATAAAGCCCAACAGATGACACCACGCCACCACCTTCCACCTAGCTCTCACCTACCTGGTCAAAAGATGTAAGAATGCTGTTCATAGACTTCAATTCAGCATTCAATACATTTACATTACATTACATTTATTCATTTGGCAGACGCTTTTATCCAAAGCGACTTACAAGTGAGGAATACAACAAGCGAGTCGTCATGACGAGGCAAATAGACAAAAAGTGCTCATAATACAAGTTATAGGCAGTGCTCAGATTATCCTAAGCTACAATAGAGAGGGATTAGAGGAAGTGAAAGGATAGGAATAAGAAGGTTTTTTTTTTTTTAAGACGAGGTTAAGTGCTCACGAAAGAGATGGGTTTTCAGCTCTCTTTTGAATATTGCCAGGGATTCCGCATTCCGGATGGAGGCAGGAAGATCGTTCCACCAGCAAGGAACAGTGAACGAGAATGTTCTGGAAAGTGATTTTGTGCCTCTCTGTGATGGTACCACAAGCCTTCGCTCCTTTAATGAGCGCAGGTTTCTGGTAGGAGTGTAGACTCGTAAGAGTGAGTGGAAGTAGGAGGGTGCTGAGCCTGTGGTAGATCTGTAAGCAAGCGTCAACGCCTTGAATTTGATGCGAGCAGCAAGTGGTAGCCGATGAAGAGAGGCGTGACGTGGGCTCTTTTGGGCTCGTTGAAGACGAGCCGTGCTGCTGCGTTCTGAATCATTTGTAGAGGCTTGGCATACAGAGAGGAGATGCTTCGGCTACCGGACAGGTGCAAAGTCAACAGCCTGTCCCTTGACGTGTCAAAATGAAAGATATGGTTGTTGACAACCACTTTCTGCTTGGTGTCCACTTGGCGGAGAACCTCACCTGATCTCTCAACACTAGCTCCATAGTGAAGAAAGCCCAGCACTGTCTCAACTTTCTCCCACCCCCATCCTTACCACATTTTACAGAGGGACTGTTGAGAGCATTCTGAGCAGCTGCATCACTGTCTGGTTCGGGAATTGCACCATCTCAGATCACAAAACCCTACAGCGGACAGTGAGGACAGCTGAGAAGATCATCGGGGTCTCTCTTCCCTCCATCACAGACATTTTCACCACACACTGTATCCCCAAAGCTATCTCTATTGCAAACGATCCCTCACACCAACTCTTCACCCTCTTCCTCAACTCCATGTGACTGGCCTGACAACTCCGCTCACACGCATGAACTTAATCTCTGAACATGAACTCGCAAACTTTGCACACTAAAAAACTCCCCACTACTGTGACTTGTCTCTTATTACAGTGCCATGTTCTATGTAAAATTTGTACTGTCTCATGCTGTTTGCACTGTTTACTCATGCACACATGCAGTTTATGTAGTCTAGTCTGTGTTTACATGTTCAATTCTTAGTTTAGTTCTTATTTTAACTTCCTTTTTATTTAACTATTTTGCCTAGTCTATTTAATATAATTTAATTAACAGTTTAATTTTGTAGTCCTGTGTCTGGTGCTTGTCTTATTTAGCACCATGGTCCTGGAATAACGACACTTCTTTTCACTGTGTGCAGGCTGTATAGAGCTGAAATGATAATAAAGCTATTCTGACTCTTCAAAAATGTTAAGTTACAATCTGAAATGCCAAACTGTACAATTAAAAGGGTTAGTTCAACCAAAAATGAAAAATCTGTCATTTATTACTTACCCTCATGCCGTTCCACACCCGTAAGACCTTCGTTAACCTTCAGAACACAAATTAAGATATTTATTTTAGATTTATTTTATATTCCTCTCCCAAGATCCATAAAGGTACTAATAACATATTTAAATCGGTTCATGTGAGTAAAGTGGTTCAATATTAATATTATAAAGCGACGAGAATATTTTTGGAGCGCCAAAAAAAAAAAAAAAAAAAACGACTTATTTAGTGATGGCCGATTTCAAAACAATGCTTCATGAAGCATCGGAGCACAGATGAATCAGTGTGTCGAATCTGCTGTTCGGAGCGCCAATGTCACGTGATTTCAGCCGTTGGCAGTTTGACACGCGATCTGAATCATGATTCGACACACTGATTCATTTATGCTCCGAATCTTCCCGAAGCAGTGTTTTGAAATCGGTCATCACTAAATAAGTCGCTATTTTTTATTTTTTTTTGGCGTTTCAAAAATATTCTCGTCGCTTTATAATATTAATATTGAACCACTGTACTCACATGAACTAAAATATGTTTTTAGTGTGTTTTAGTTTTTAGTATGGATTTTGAGAGAGGAAGTGTCCATTGCTCCCTATGGAGGCCTCACGGAGCTATCGGATTTCAACTATCAACTATAAATATCTTAATTTGTGTTCTGAAGATTAACGAACGTCTTACGGTTGTGGAACGGCATGAGGGTAAGTAATAAATGACAGAATTTTCATTTTTGGGTGAAAAAACCCTTTAAATCATTAGTACAGCTAGATTATTTCTTAGGTCAGCAAAGTATACTTTATAGGCTAATTGAAAGATATGCAAATTAAGTTTGGTTAGCAATAACAGGGGCTGTAGAATGTGAGCTTGAAAAATGGTCTAACAGATATTCAGTTTTGAATTGTGTGAGCCCCAGAGGATCTGCATAGATGAACCACAACCACTGCCTCTTGTACAAGTGCATTTTTGCAGCCAATCTCCAAAAATATCCTTTGCAGCTGTTCTCAGATCTCCATTTCTAGACATGAAGACTGAGTGGTGGTGTAACAGTCAAAAAGATTCATCTTTTTCAGTAGGGGTTTTATTTTGTCAACAAGGGAAGGCGAGATAGCATATATACTATATATTTAAAAAAATCTAAGAAAGAAATTAATTTTATTCAGTAGGAATGCAGCAAATTAATCAAAAGTTATGATAAAGACATTTGTAATGTTACAAGAGATTTTATATTCGTGACCCTGGACCACAAAAGCAGTCATAAGTAACATGGGTATATTTGTAGCAATAGCCAACAATACATTGTATGGGTCAAAATTATTGATTTTCCTTTTATGCCATGTTAAGTAAAGATCATGTTCCATGAAGATATTTTGTAAAATTCCTACCATAAATATATATATATATATATATAAAAATATTTTTGTGAGTGGATATGCATTGCTAAGACTTCGTTTGGACAACTTTAAAGGGGATTTATCCAAATATCCTAGCCTATTTCCTATCCAATGTCCTATCCTAGCAAACCATACATCATTGGAAAGCTTATTTATTCAGCTTTCAGATGATGTATAAATCTCAATTTCAAAAAATTGACCCATATGAAGTGCTCCAGGGTCACATTTTAAATAAATGCTGTTCTTTTGGGCTTCTTTTCATCAAAACATCCTGAAAAAAATATTAAAATATAAAAAAACACAAAAATATTAAGCATCACAGCTGTTTTCAGCATAATAATAAATCATTATACACCACATCAGCATATTTGAATGATTTCTAAAGGATCTGAAGATGTAGATCTATTTATTTATTTTTTTTTATTTTTTTTATCAAATTAACCCAGCTTTGGTGAGCATAAGAGAGAGAAAAATCCTACTGAACCCAAACCTTTGAACGGTACAGTGTGTTTATAGAATTGAATACTGTATACAGTGCTGCACCCTATCCAGTAAGTTGTGCTGGTATTCCATTCGGATCATATCCAGTTTCTATCTATTTCACTCTATCCTCTTTTGGTATCCCATGTGACCCTTTAAGAGTAGACCCCACATGCTTGAATAACCAGTTAACAGGGTTTAGCATGCATGTAAGAACGTGGTGTGCATTACAGTTATTCTTTTCTTTCTAAATGGGCTCTGATGGTGATGATCACATCAGCTATGTAGAGGTGTCTTGTGGTAGCACTCAAACTGAGATTTCAAATTAAGAGAGAAACTGTAATATACACGCCTATTTAAACTGGTAAATTTCCCCTTAAAGCACAGGTTGCTCTTCTATACAGTCATCCTGAGAAGTATGGTTTTCTCATCTGTGATGCAGAGGCAAAAATAGACTGTCATGTTTTTGTGAAGTTCCTTTGCATAAAGGAAAGAGACAGGTACATGCAGCCACCACTTTTGACCCCAGGCATGGCACCCGTCTGCCTGTCATCTCCTAGTCAGCAGAGGCAGGGTAGACCGAAAGCAAATACACAAGCATATGGTAGTACTGGAAAACCGTATCTAATGCATTCTGTTTTTGAGCTCTATTGTTTCATAAGCCCCTCCAACAACACAGAGCTGTTCACATGCCACAAAACATCTAGTATGAGTAGCAGTAGAGGCTATCATGAGAGGCAGATAGACTATCTATAGTCAATTCTCATAAAATTATAGCAGTGCAACTTATTTCAAATAATGTATTTGCTCTTCTTATTTGTGTCCTTATCTGAAGTTTAATTCACCAAGCAAGTCCGATAGTACTATTATGGAGTAAATTACTCTTGGTTGACTGTGAGTATTTCTTCAATGGTGTCAGTAATTGAAAACATTTTTGAAAAACATTTTCTAATCATTTTCCATTTGTATATAAGCCAGTGCAACAACAACAACAGCAAAAAAAAAACCATTGCCTTAACAATTGGTCATAAACACATATATGCAAATTACCTTGTAAAGATGAAGCAATTTAGAAGGACATAAATAAAGAATAACAAAGTAAAGTAATATAAAAATAATTTATTACATTGTCAATCATATTTTAGGTACTGCACATCTTATGTATCAAATATGTGATTTAATGATTATTCATCATTATTCATTGAGGATAACAAAAAGGTCACTAGCTGTTAGTTTTCTCAGAATTTTTCCAATATGATTGCTATTCTTACTAATATCTAATAGTTAATAGTTTAATCAAGGTCATTGATATACTGTTAGACAATATATATCATGGAGAGAAAATCATGGAAATCAAAAGTGATTGAAATTTGAAATGTATTAATATTTTCCCCATTTAACTGAAAGGAATTGGTTACAAATAATATCATTTCCATGAACAATCCTTTTGTCAACAAGCACGAAACATGACAGGCCAATATATTTGAAAACTACCAAAAAGTGTTCCTAAAATGGGAGTTCCTCTTTTCTTAAGCTATATAGACGCTTGAAGTGTTTCTAATAATAACTTGCAGGGGTGAGATTAGCACTCAAATGTGTGAGATTTCTAGAACTATTTCTAGAACTACTACAATACTACTGAATTCCTAATTGCACTAACCAAGTACCTCAAGAATCTGTGCGTTACAGACATACATGTACATATGCATATAATAATATGTACATATGCATATAATAATATTTTTTATATATAATAAGGCGCTTAATTTGCAGTGTAGTATTTCTTTTCTTAAAGGATTAGTTCACTTTCAAATGAAAATTACCCAAAGCTTTACTCACCCTCAAGCCATCCTAGGTGTATATGACTTTCTTCTTTCTGATGAACACATTCAGAGAAATATTAATAAATATCCTGACACGTTTGAGCTTTAAAATGCAGTGAGCATGATCAACGAGTATTAGCTGAAGAAAGTGCATCCATCCTCTCACGGTTCAAAACATTTACGCGACGTCCTACGCCTTTCTACGGTGCCCCACACATGACATGCAAGAAAAAAAAAAAGTGTGCACAGCTTACTTTTTCGTTCCCTCGATTTATAAATCATGCATGATTTATAAATCAAGTGAACGAAATAGTAAATCGTGCGCACGATTTAGCCTTTTTTTCCCCCTGCATGTCATGTGCGGGGCTCCGTACCTTCCCTATTCAACTTACAGAAAAACGCATCGCTTCGCTTCAGAAGGCCTTTATTAACCCCCCAGAGCCATGTGGAGTACGTTTATGACGGATGGATGTGGATGAAGACACTTTCTTCAGCTCATACTCGTTTGGTAACGCTTACTGCATTATAAATGGATATGTCAGGATATTTATCGGATTGTGTTCATCAGAAAGAAGAAAGTCAGATACACCTAGGATGTGAGTAAAGCTTGTGGTAATTTTCAGTTGAACGTGAACTAATCCTTCTACACTTCTTTATTATAATGTTAATATTTTCTGTACAAATAAGTTACTCCGAAGCATGTGAATGGTCCCCTGATTCCAAAAAAAATATATAATTTTTAACACAAAATCAAACAAAGACCAGAGGTAGAGCTAAAAAGAGTGAGAAACGTGTGGGTGAAACTGAAATTGGTGATTCGTTTTTACATATGTACATAATGTAGAGATTTCAACTGTAGCAGTTGCCCTCGAAATGTTGCCTACAACCTATATATTGCTGTTCATTTACCATTACCCTGTTTCCTCTAAAAAGTTATTTCTCATTCAAAAAGAAAAAAAGAAAAAGTTTTTTTCTTCTTCAATGCTTTTACAAGGCTTTCTCAGGACAGTGTGTAGTTTTGGACTGAAATGCATTACACAATCAACAGCTTCTAAACAATGTGTGGTATTTCTTTGTCACAGAAAATGAGATTTCATTCAGCTCAGCTTTTGTGTCCAGCAGTTCTCAAATGTAGATTCTTTTGAACACTTTAGATTTGATATATGATTCACAAAGTCACTAAGCTGCCATTGTGTTTGAATTCCACAATCATAGGCTGATATTTTCGTAACGTTCTTGCTGGTGGTGGAAATGTTAAAACTTCTAAAACCCTAAACTTCTGACGCTCTAATTTGCAGCATCTTGCCGCTGGTCTTGTGTAGCGTATATCCAGATAATCTTTTGTCCAATCTGTCCAATTGTTCACATGCCTTTTTTCTCTTCCCACTATTGCATTTTCCACACTTACTTTGTACTGTGAAGTCTGATATAATCCTGTGATGCTAATCTATAAAAACACTCGGTTGAGGCATGAAAGAAAGATGGAGAACAATGGAGGACCTCCGATCCTTCGCTTCCTAACACATCTCTTCCTCTTGATTCATCACTCCAGTCTGCTTTCATGTGACTGAATGGACAGCTGTCTTTAAAAAGCACTGGGCATGGCAATGTGGTTTTGTCTTTCAAACTGATGCAAGTTGTTATTAATGGATCAGTATCTGCTGCTCATGTTGTGTAACTGCCATGTACCTGAATGTAAAGTCATGTGACCAAGAGCTTGCACACTAGGACATGTGTGGACATTACGCCAGTCCTGTATCAAACGGTGCACTTTATGCACGCTTGTGGAGTTCATGAGACCATAGGGTGTCTCATTTGTCATTTTATGCTAAATATCTGCTCACAAGCCCAAATGCGACATTTGGCCTTACTGCCTGACAGTTATGCAGCATTATGTCACCGAAATGTGGGCAAAGAGTAGCATTTGGGACAGGGTCTAGCCCATCACATCAGTGGTGTGTTTGCCATGTGCTGGTGTGTGAGCGTGTTGTTGAGTCAGGCCAGAGGTCAGTATATGGAATCCTTGGTGTTGGTGGATGTGTGAGTTGTGGTGGAGTCGTCCGGCAGGGAACCTCGACGTGGAGATCCGGTTTGGCATCGCAGCAGTGCGAGCAGCTCACGGGACACACTGCTGGAGAAGGCTGTGTAGATCCATGGGTTAGTGCAGGAGTTTAGACTGGCTAGTAGCATCAGGATAGTGAAAGCAGCCCCTGAAAGAGAGAGAAAGGTAAACTCAAAGCCATTTACATGTATTACTGCATTGACAATATTGCAAAATGTTTGTGTAAATAATCTGTGCAAGTCTATGGGATTTTTCCCTGTTTTATTATCTACCAGGTGAACGTCTTAAGATTCACTCTAAAAAATGATTGGGTTGGATTGGGTTGTTTTCACCCAGCCATTTTTTTCAACCAGTTTTGGATTTATTTTTTTAGCCAGCAATATATTAATAGTAAAAGGCATGTTTTTACTCACCCCCAAATAGGGGCAGATTTGTGGGGTATTTTAAGCTGAAACATGAACAGACCAGAGACTTATATTACATGTTGTGAAAGAGGGGATAATAGGTGCCCTTTAACCCAACCTGCTGGGTTTGTCCATATTTTACCCAACTTGGGTTGTTTTTAACCCAGCATTTTTAGAGTGTTGCTTAGAAAAGTAATAGCTTTAAAGCCTGTAACACAAAGGATGCAAATAGTAATTCCATATTCATATATTATGTCTTTGCAGTAGTGGCAATAACTGAAGTAATTTGGACAGAAACTTTACCAAGATACATTTTTGCGAGGAAAAAGGCCATAAATTAATTACAAATGAACACAGTGAATTTGCATATAAGACTATTTTTTTAATGTTTTTGAATGAAGTCTATTATGTTCTGCATCATTACTCCAGTCTTCAGTGTCACATGATCAAGCCACTGATTTACTCACACTCAAGCCATCCTAGGTGTGTATGACTATCTTCTTTCAGACGAACACAATCGGAGTTATATTAAAAATATCCTGGCTCTTCCAAGCTTTATAATGGTAATAATTAATGTTATTGAACAGTGAGAGGCGTCTAAGCTTACGATACTCCTACATCCTGCATCCTGCATCATACATCGCGTCAGAAGTTACTCTATTGCCGAAAGTCAACTGGTGAAGTACGGAAGAGGATTAGGGCCAAGCAATAATAAAAAAATAAAACTATCTAGAGATTAAAGTTGTTAAATTTCGAGAAAAAACTCCGCAAATGCATTAAATTATGAGAAAAAAGTTGTTAAATTACGAGAACAAATTCGTTAAATTTAGAATTTGTTCTCATAATTTAATGAATTTTTTCTCATAATTTAATGCATTTATTCTCATAATTTAATGACTTTATTCTCAACATTTTATCTCGACTTTTTCTAGAAATTTAACGAGTTTTTTCTCTAAATTTAAAAACTTTAATCTCGAGATGGTTTTATTTTTTTATTATTGCTTGGCCCTAATCCTCTTCCGTAGTGAAGGCTGTGTGCCGGAAGCTAGTTATTTTAGTTTATAAAGTTTTAAATATGGATATTTTTCCTACAAAAACCCATTGCTTTGCTTCAGAAGGCCTTTATTAACCCCCTGGGTGCTTTTGTGGATTACTTTTGTGATGGATGGATGCACTATGGACTTCAAAGCAATTTACAACCATTATAAAGCTTGGAAGAGCCAGGATATTTTTTAATATAACTCTGATTGTGTTTGTCTAAAAGACGATAGTCATATACACCTAGGATGGCTTGAGGGTGAGTAAATCATGGGATAATTATCATTTTTGGGTGAACTATCCCTGTAATGTCTTTACTGTTACTTGTATAATGATCTAACTGTGAAAAACAAGGTGGGGAATATAAGCCATACAGAACTTTAAAAAGCTCACCTTTTTTTTTTTTGACTAAAAGACCTAAATACATCTATAGGATTAAGACTGTGCTGATTTTTTATCGTGATTTGGTTACCAGGTGGCATGGTCAAACTGCGCAGAAAGTCCAGTCTAATACAGAGGTGTAAATACCAATGAGATTACCCAACACTCAGATGAGTGAGCAGGTGTTTGTCTGTTTATGTGTTAAAGGGAAAGAAAGCAGGGGACAGTTAAAAAAAAAAGAGGAAAATAAAAATGGGACACATTGAAAACATGATTGATTATTTCTGCTTCTGGAGATCTCCCCTGCCATGACTTTAGTTTCAGCCAAGCTCTAACACACCTGCCTGCAATTTCCCAGTAAACTTGAAGACCCTAATGAACTGATTCATGTGTTTTTGATTGTACTTGGAACGACGCTCTGCTGGAAGCTAGATTTCCAAGAACAAACACCTCTGTTTTTGAGATATTCCTGGAGAATGTTTTGCTTGTTTGGTTATTTAACACCACCCTGCTGACGGCAAAGCTAAATTTTTAGCATCATTACTCTAGTCTTCAGAAATCATTCTAATATGCTTCCCCAAACATTTGAACAGTGGTGTATATTTCAAATCATCAATAAAATCTGACAACAATGGTATACTAAATTTTACTTTAGCTAAAATCACCCCAAAAATGTAGCTTTTTCTGACTTAAAGGTGTCCTAGCTCTTTTTTTTTAAAAGATGTTATATAAGTCTAAGGAGTCCCCTGAATGTGTCTGTGAAGTTTCAGCTCAAAATACCCCCTTTTTTTTTTATTCATTTTTTTTATTGCCTATTTTGGGGCATAATTAGAAATGAGCCGATTCAGGGTGTGTGGCCCTTTAAATCTCCTGCTCCACGCCTTAAACAACAAAAAAAAAGTTCAAACAGCTAATATAACCCTCAAAATGGATCTTTACAAAGTGTTCGTCATGCAGCATGTCTAATCGTGTAAGTACAATGTTTATTTTGATGTTTACTTTTGATTCTGAAAGAGTTTGAGGCTGTGGCTAATGGCTAATGCTACACTGTTTTATAAAGAATGAAGTTGTGTTTAATGCATTATACAGACTGCAAGTGTTTAATGATGAAAATAGCTCTTGTCTCCGGAATACAGTAAGAAACGATGGTAACTTTAACCACATTTAACAGTACATTAGCAACATGCTAACGAAACATTTAGAAATACAATTTACAAATATCACTAAAAATATCATGGATCATGTCAGTTATTATTGCTCCATCTGCCATTTTTCGCTGCTGTTCTTGCTTGCTTACCTAGTTGATTCAGCTGTGCACATCCAGACGTTAATACTGGCTGCCCTTGTCTAATGCCTCAATTATGGGCTGGCATATGCAAATATTGGGGGGGTACATATTAATGATCCTGACTGTTACGTAACAGTCTGTGTTATGCTGCGTTCACACCAGACGTGACTTTGAGTTTACTCGCTTCATTCGTGCTTGAAAATCCCTTCACAACAGACGCGAATACGTGTCATGAGAGGGGCTCTCACGCTCCTTTATGTGTCCCAGACTCTCCCACTGCTTTCTGCACACTTCCTCTGGAATAAACACAACTTGTCAGTGGGGAAATAGTTGTAAATTACAGCGAATAAGTTCAATTGGTCGTCTTTAGTTGGCTTGTAGTCTTAATATGTATGTATATATAGCTCAAATTGAGTAAAGACCGTTTTTATCAGATTGTCCGACCTCCTCACTCACTTTCTTTCAAACACGATCCTTTTTATTTCTGTTTCTATAAATGCATGGGCGAAATGTATGAAGATGTACAGTGATGATGATTTTGTCCTCCATTGTTGTTTCGAATTTCTGCCTCAGCTCGCTATGTCACGTCACTACTAGAGCAAGCTCCTGATTGGTTAACGCGGCGCGGTTATTCGCCAAAGTTCAGATTTTTCAACTTGCGCAATTCGCTCGAATCACGTGTTAAGCGCGTCAAACGCCCGATGTCAAGGATGTCAATTTTCGTCTTTGCATTGACTTAACATGTAAATCACTCGCGCTCCCCGCTTTATTTGCGTCCGGTGTGAACGCACCATTATGTTGAGATTCGCCTGTTCTTTGGAGGTCTTTTAAACAGATGAGATTTATACAAGAAGGAGGAAACAATGGAGTTTGAGACTCACTGTATGTCATTTCCATGTACTGAACTCTTGTTATTCAACTATGCCAAAATAAATTTAATTTTTGAATCTAGGGCACCTTTAACTAATGCACATGCACACAAAAAAGTCTGTAGTCTGTATTGAAAAAAATTGATTTGCACTTTAAAACTGAACGGCGGGACTTTCATACTGCCACGATGTTGATTTTTGCGATTTCTCCCATTCATTTTTGACAAGTCTCATCTATAGTTTATATTGTCTCCGATTTGATGAAATGTGTTGCATGATTGTGAAGCAACTTCATATTTCTAAATATTGCATATTATGTTATGAACCCTTTTAAAAATAAAGCATAGTGTTTTTGCCATCCAAGAACCCCTATTATGTGACTTTACAGGACATGTATATACATATCAGTAGTTGTTTAATGTCTGACCTTGGTTTGGTGGGTTGGGGTCCCAGGCTGCCCATAACTGAACAATAAAGAAGGGAGACCAGCAGATGGTGTAGACCAGCACAATAACAAGAGTCATCCTCACTGTCTTAGACATGGCCTTGGTCACACCTGGGAGAGGTGGCGGGTGCGAGTACTCGGTCGGAAGGGGAAAAGCATCTGGAAGCACATCTGGCCACAGTTCAGAAGCTGCAGAGCTGTTTGGGTGTCCAGCCAATCCACAAACGCTATTGGCTGATAATGACTGAGAATGGGAGGAGTCTGAGAGATGGTTGGAGGTGTTTTGCAGGTGAGTTGTGATGGAAGGGGAGGAGCTGTCTGAAGAGGGGAGGGGCCCAAAGCAGGGCTCACAGATAGAGCTCCTGCAGGGTAACGTCTGAGAGTAGTCATCATATAGGCTTGAGGAGGACTCTTCCTCTCTGGCATGAAGTGAGGGGTTGCAGTGAGCTTGACTGAAATTGCTGTCACCTTGGTGAGTGTGCCTGCTCTGTCTGTTTCTCTCTCTGCTCCTTCCCCTGCCACCCTCCCGCTGAGCAAAGTGGAAGAAGACAGAGTTCCTCTTAAATTCTGCCGTCACCACCCGCTCTGACTTCAGGTAGATATTGTCATGGATTTCTCTGAAGATGCGAACCTGAGATGAAAAAGAGATGCATCAATGTAAAAATACCATGGTCCAGAGTTGTGTGCCATTAGGAATGCTTAAAACTTTTAAATGCCAGTTAAAGGGTTAGTTCACCCAAAAATGAAAATTATCCCATAATTCATACGTCGGGTCAGAGGTCACCCTTTCGCCGGAATTCGACTCTCTCATGAATGTGCATGGTCGTTACCAGAAGTTAGTGATTATCGTTTATAAAATTGTAATTATGGACATTTTTCATACAAAAACCCATCACTTCGCTTCAGAAAGACTTTATTAAGCCCCTGGAAGCAATTACTGTTATGATGGATGTGGTATCTGGCACCAAGATTTTAGCAGCAGGCCCTTTTAATCCTGTAAGTTGCGAGGTGTGGATCGGACTTGTTTGTTCAGCACATCCCACAGATGATCGATTGGATTGAGATCTGGGTAATTTGGAGGCCAAGTCAACACCTCAAACTCATTGTTGTGCTCCTAAAACCATTCCTGAGCCATTTTTCTTTGTGGCAGGGTGCATTATCCTGCTGAAAGAGGCTACAGCCACCAGGGAATACCGTTTACATGAAAGGGTGTACATGGTCTGCAACAAAGTATGTGTCAAAGTAACATCCACATGGATGGCAGGACCCAAGGTTTCCCAGCAGAAAATTGCCCAAAGCATCACACTGCCTTCGCCAGTTTGCCTTCTTCCCATAGTGCATCCTGGTGCCATGTGTTCCCCAGGTAAGCGATGCACACGCACCCGGCCATCCACGTGATGTAAAATAAAACATGATTCATCATACCAGGCCACCTTCTTCCATTGCTCTGTGGTCCAGTTCTGATGCTCACGTGCCCATTGTTGGTGCTTTTGGCAGTGGACAGGGGTCAGCATGGGTACCCTGACTGATCTGCGGCTCTGCAGCCCGATACGCAACAAACTGTCATGCACTGTGTATTCTGACACTTTCTGTCAGAACCAGCATTAACTTCTTGAGCAATTTGAGCTACAGTAGCTCATGTGTTGGACTGGACCACACGGGCCAGCCTTCGCTCCCCACGTGCATCAATGTACCATGACCCTATCGCCGGTTCACCATTGTTCCTTCCTTGGACCACTTTTGATAGATACTGACCAATGCAGACTGGGAACACCCCACAAGAACTGCAGTTTTGGAGATGCTCTGACCCAGTCGTCTAGCCATCGTCTGGCCCTTGTCAAACTCGTTCAAATCCTTACGCTTGCTAATTTTTCCTGCTTCTAACACATCAACTTTGAGGGCAAAATGTTCACTTGCTGCCTAATATATCCCACCCACTATCAGATGCCGTGATGAAGAGATAATCAGTGTTACTGACTTCACCTGTCAGTGCTCATAATGTTATGCCTGAACGGTGTATAACTCCGATTGTGTTCGGCTGAAAGAAGAAAGTCATATACATCTAGGATGGCTTGCAGGTGAGTAAATCATGGGATCATTTTCATTTTTGGGTGAACTATGCCTTTAAGTTCCTGGATTTAAATTATTTATGGTGCTATATGGCAAAATTAAAATCTGTGGCTGTTTTGAAAGTATTAAATTTGATTCAGATAAATATGCCATAATCCAAAGAAATCATGTTCTACATAGGAATATACTTTCACTATGCCCCAAACCCCACCCCCACCCCCACCCCCCTTAGTTACTGTTGCCAACACAGACAAACTTTACAGAACATCCCATTGGAGATTCTTGTGAACCATGTTATTTTTGGTAAACGTGCATATAAAGTGGAAAAATGTATTTAAAAATGTACATTGTTACACAGTGTTTACAATATTTCCATCAAACTGTTTTTAAAACTTGCCAAACACACAGCTCCTCCATAGACTTACATTAGAATGGAGCTTGTCTGGGAAAACAAAGGATGCATGGCAACAGTTGAAAAGAAAGTCAAAAGGATTCCAATTGCTGAATTCTGAATCTCATCTATTAATTCCCATTAAACAAGTTTTTGATATTTGCATAGTAGACACGATGTTCTTGTTCTATAAAGCATTGTTAGACAAGTGATGTCAAAGACATATATGCCTATATTTAAGTAGGAATGTGAAAGATTGAGAAGGAAAGAGAATGAGCTGGAGATACCTGACAGACAGTGATGATTAAAGCTGGCAATACGAACACAGCCACAGTCATCCAGGTGACGTATGCTTTAAGACCCCATTGCTCGGCAAAGTGACCCCAGCATTCAAACACCCCAGGAGACACCTCTGACCGTGAGAAGATAAACACCTATATATAAGCGAGCAGAGAGTCATGAGCTTGAACATGTTTGTTAACCAATGGACTACTTGCACAACTACTTCCGCTTTATACTTATTACGGCTCGAGCATTTCCGGTCAGCGCTCAACGCACTTATATACAGAGAGCTTCTTGTGAAAACGCAGATTATTACTACATTTTAGGGCTGCGAAATGTTTTTTAAACAATTGTTAGTGGATTCATTATGTCGGACTCACCGCAGGTAACTCATAATCTGCAGTTGTTACTCCAGTCTCCTGACAAAAACATTGCATGTGGCGCCTGTGGAGTGTGGAAAGTTACTGGAGCGCGCAGCTGCGCACGTCTCTCACAAGGAACGTCATGGCAGTGATTGACAAGCCAGAGGGCCAATCGTTTATGCGATGATCATGTAAACGATTGGCTGATGTTTTTAAGGCCCTACCTCGTGCACAGATGATGTATATTAATAATATTCCTTTCAGTGCACCTAATAAATAGTCTTTTATCAGTTAGTAAAGACAGTTTCAAGTAATATTGCAAAAATATATAAAACAAAACATCCTCTTTAGCACCTTTAAGAGAGAGTTATTGTCAGATTTCATTGGTGATTTCAAGTAAACAAGCAGAAGAGCATACAAGACATGCACAAACAAACCAAGCTGATGATTAAACAACAGTATAACGTACCTTTCATCTAATAATTATAATTAATTAAATACTTATGAAGGCAAACGTTTTACTGTAGTAAGAGTGTAGTAATGATGGTTAATTTTTGTACGATTGCTTGCATTGGTGCTCTTTTATTCCAGTGTTTGAAACAGTTGAATGAATGTGATAACTGCTTTAACGGTGTTATTAATTAATCTTAAAGAATAACGCAATGACAGCGCAACTACCTTGAATATTAGGATTTTTGGCATAAATGTGTGAATTACATAAATAGTTGTCAGAAAAAATGGCACAGAATAGAGACTAAAATATTATGTTCATTCTGATCTTATTTATCACGTCTCACACTGCAGCGTCGCAATCACTAGTAGAGCGCTGACATCCTGTGGTGAAAGAATCACAGCTTATGTTGGATTAAAACTTAAAGTTCCGTTGAGTTTGGAAAGGTCTGTACACGGTAATCATCAGAATCTCTTCTCTTGTCTCTGAATATGTCTGGAATTTAAAAACTCATCCCGAGGACTCTCGTTTTAAGAGGGGTTTAGTTATCTATGTGATAACAGCGCATTGAAAATATATAACCAGAAACAACTGAGCCGTAATATTTAAAACCGGATGTGCGTCACGAGGCTCAGTGCAAGTAGTCCATTAAATAAATCATTCAGGAATGATCAGAAATGTATTCCTCACCTGTGGTAAACTGAGCACAAGGGCCAGGCCCCATGCAACCATTATAGGGGTGTTCCAGCGAGAGGGCGCGCCCCCGCGATACGCCTGCAGGGGGCAGCAGATGGCATAATGCCGATCCACAGTCATGGCCACGATCATATAGGAGGATGCGAACATCCCGACAACCTGCAAATATTTGACGGAGCGACACAAAGCGTCAGGGCCCTGGAAGTGCTCAGTGATGTCCCACACCAACTGTGGCAGCACCTGGAGACAAAATAAAAACATAAATCTAGAATTTATCAGTCATGAAACTCTAGATGACACATGCTGATAGGTCATTTACATATAATCTGATTGTAATCATATAATTTACTACATGACACAAGCTGATTGGCCTCTGCTGATTCTGGTCATGCAGTGCTCTATCAGAGTTCCTCTGAAACCCTCCACCTCCACCAGCTCCACCTGTCTAGAACTGCTGAGAGATTTATGTCTATTCATGCAGCAGCAGCATATCTTACACACTCACTTACTTGTTTGTAGCAGATCTTGTCCACTAGGGCTGCCCTGACTAAAGATTTTTCTAGTTGACTAGTAATTTAAGCCATTAATCAACTAATCGCACATTTATATTAATTTAATTACTTAAATATACTGGGGGCGGAATATATGCCTCCGCTCAAGTGCACGTATAAAGCTTGACACAAAGCACTGGCAAATGTAATGTTTATGAATGTGTCTGAAAAAATAGCAAGTTTATAAAAGTTTATTATTATAAAATAACATTTTAATTGTTAATTATTGAATTAGTGGTTTCTGAGTAGGCTGGTTTTAATAAAAGTAAAAAATAAATAAAAGTAGACCCTTTAGAGTTCAGAATGATGTATTACTCTTATCTGTATGAAGGAGTATTTTAAGTTGAAAAAAATGCAGGTGATTGCATCTGTGCCTCCATGTAGGGCAGTAAAGCGTGCTATACTTTAGCTACCTTCCTATCGATGGATGAAAGGCAAATGTTTGGATTTCCTGCCCGACATACTGTAATTACAACAAGGACCTGGCGTTAACGATAAGTCCCTCACGGACTGCGTGACTTTGCCACTTCCTGTGGAGTTTTTTTTTCTGCGACTAACCAGCTAATATTAGCCTGGGTGCCAGCCCGAACCCCGCCCACTACATTTTTTGGACGGGAAGTTCGGTCTGGACTCGATCCATTGTGGAGTAATTATGCTCGGCTCCCAGAAGGCCGAGCCAATCAAATTGCCAGGGCGGGCTTTAATCGATGAAGGACAGGCTATCTGCGGTTACGTAACCACCCACGTCATCAAAGAGCGCTTGGGTTGAAGTGGTTTTCACCAACGATGACTGCAGCTGGAGAAGTAAGATGTTTATATTCCGCTATCACTTCTGTAATAAAAGAAATCGACAGCGCATTAACAAAGAACCGCAATCACGGCATTTGTCGATGGGAAAGATGTTTGCGCCGTCCTTCCAACGGGATTCGGCAAAAGTACAAGTTCAACATACGTCACTTACTGCGTTGCTCTGATTGGTTGTAGGTCTATCCAATTGAGTGCAGAGTTGTTGTTTTTTACTGGTTCGGTTAAGACACGCCCCATAATTCAAGTGCAATGGAGCAGTATCAGACTCACATTCTGCCTAGAATATGAGTATGACGAAGTCAGGCTAAGCTAATATAATTTTGATCGACTAAGCCTCTTGTAGTCGACTATCATTTAGTTGACTATTACGGAGCAGCCCTATTCAGGGTTGCCAGGTCTGTGCAACAAAAGGCTAGTCAAAAGTAGCTCAAAAATAGCCCAATGTGATTTTCTTCATCGGGCGGCCGAATTCTCCACTGAATTTGTATGTCTGAGGGGTGTTTTGGGGGTGTTGCAGCACTGAAATCATACGTACGGGGGTAGAAATCAACTTGCGGAAATTACTAGTAGCCCAATTCCACGTGAAAACTGCAGACTTGGCAACACTGGCCCTATTGTCCACCAATACCATACATTAAAATTATCATATCTATTAACGTCTAAAACCATTTTGAAATTTTTTCATGATTAAACTGCCATTGTTTTACCATGAAAAATAAAATCAAAATTTTTTCTAATAAAAACTGTGATTGCTATGTGTGTGTTTTTTAAGTTTCAGGTCTGCTGTGCTTGTTTTTAGGGCTGCAGAAATTGGCCCAAATATTTGTCATTATATAGAAATATTATAATTATAATTATTATTGTCATTATTATTATTACATAAAAAATATTAAACAAAATACTCTAAAGCACACAGCATATTTATTTATTTCATTCAATTTCAGCCTTTGCATGAAACCCATATCATGATCATGATCATATTTATATGAATATTAATCTTCATCTAATACAGCTTCCCTGCTGACACATCATTACTCCCATGCCTGATACTTCATCTGCATTTTAATAAATGTAGTCTCACTATATGTTTCCACTCAGGTCAATGATTAGCCCGCTTATTTCTCCACACTCATCATTTTAATAGTCTGAAGAGGCTGTTACCTGAAAGAAGGCCACTACCAGGTCAGCCACGCACAGATTGACCATGAAGAGGTGCATGGGAGCATGATGTTTCTTCCTACGCAGTAGCACCCACAGCACAAATCCATTACCCAGAGTGGTGAGAGCAAGCACCAGCCCCAGCACCCCAATTTCCGCCTGGGCCAAGGCTTGGTCTCGTACCCGTGGAGGGGCAACTGGCTGCATTGTGGGCCTCATGGTGGTCCATGTGACATTCTCCGATGGAAACAGCCAGAGGAAAGACCCCGTGCCCCCATAACTGCTGCTGAGATTGAAGAGAGAGCTGGACAGGTCTGGTGGCCCCTCCATCTCCAGCACAGAGTGATTGGGCTGACCCAAATTCTCTTCCCAAGAGGCCATCCTCATGCCCTACAACAAGAAGGACAGACGTGAGAGGCAAAACCAAAACATCCTAATACTGATCCCTCGCTAGCCTAAATTGGTAAACAAAGACTTGTAAATCATTTTAATAAAATTAGGTCAAATGAATTTCATTTTGTTGGCTATTTCTGTAGCTCTTCTACACAAGTAATGGAATGGTGGCATCTAAATCAAATGAGATCATTAGGAAGATGTCGTCTCATATCGTCTCAAATTAAATTCTCCATCTCTGCTTCTGTTTTTGGGGAAGTTTTAGAGAAAGCTCTTAAAACATAATAAATCACAGTATTTTAACCAATACAGAAAGAAACTCATTATAAATGTGCATAAAGGGGTAGTATAATGCCATTTTTACAAGATGTAAAATAATTCTCTGATGTCCCCAGAGTGTGTATGTGAGGTTTTAGCTCAAAATACCCCACAGAGCATTTTAAATTTGTCACCTTTTGAGGGTGAGCAAAAACGTGCCGTTTTTGTGTGTGTCCCTTTAAATGCAAATAAGCTGCTGATCCTAAGCAGAGGGCGGGGTTTGTTAGCACCGGTTAGCAGCACATAGTGTTAGCAGTCCTGATTACCTCAAGCAGACTCACTGAAAATGTCAGAAACTGTTCAGCCTTTTATGTTCAAACGGGAGTCGGACAATGATGAAGACTCAAGAAGAAGTGACAACATGTAGAATGCAACAGGACGTTTCTGAACGGTTAGTTGATGAATTTATGTAGCTGATGTGGAGTTAACTATCTTAAAGTCATTGATCAGCATATTCTGTCATGATCATCTATAAATCGCTGGTGTGGAAACTGTTGTGAGATGCTTATAGAGCCAGAAAATATATGCTGCATGAAGATAGAACAGGTATAGTTTAGTTTAATTACGGTTATAACTTATGTTGGCATCTTGCTTTTATGACATTTTATTGCATTTGTGTTCTGTACTGTATTGCAGTAACGTGGCCTAACCCCCTTTGTTGCATGTTTATGGGCAGGGTTTATGTAAATTTTAGGGTTAGTGATGTAACCAACCCGGAAAGAAGCTCGTTGTAGTCCCTACCAGCCGTTTGTTGTAGTCCTTAAAGGGTTAGTTCACCCAAAAATGAAAATTCTGTCATTTATTACTTACCCTCATGCCGTTCCACACCCGTAAGACCTTCGTTAATCTTCGGAACGCAAATTAAATTATTTTTGTTGAAATCCGATGTTCTCCGTGAGGCCTCCATAGGGAGCAATGACATTTCCTCTCTCAAGATCCATAAAGGTACTAAAAACATATTTAAATATCTATCTAAAACACATTTAAGCAAATATCTGAAAGGCAGATCTGAGAATACCTTGGGATTTACTCATCCTTTGTCTTCAGACACAGGAAAACATATTTGCAGTTAGACTGAGAAAAAAATGAAAAAGATATGGGCACAATTATGGTTTAATCCCCTTTTGGATACACAGCACATGACTGAGGCATGGAAGGTGTGGAGGACAGGCTTTCAGGGACTAAATGGAGACAAATGCAGATTTTAAAGTGTCTGTAATTACTGACATACAGTGTATAACTGAAATGGTAGCCCAAAAGTAAATTTTGTGCAAATGTTTGCTTTTACTAAGATTAAACTTCATTGTTGCCTAATTTACTGACTACACTCATAAATTTCACACTTTTAAAATACTTTAAAGCAATCTACCTTACATGCATACTGGTATTAAGAAAATATGAAATCAAACATGAGTGAAAGAGTGAAAGTGCAAAAGCATTTAAGCAAACAACATCGGATAATAAAGGCAGAACAGTGTGGGTTATTGTGAAGAGTGCTGCCACTATAAAAAATGTATCAATAAGACTTATAAAGAAACATTCGAAAGACTAGTTTTATTTAAATTTGATTTATGTGCAGATACACTGACATTTTATGTCAAATAAATGCTGTTGTTTTGAACTTTCTATTCATCAAAGAATCCTGAAAATGTATCACGGTTTGCACAAAAAAATATTTAGCATATTCATTTTCTTGAGCAGCAAATCAGCATAATAGAATGATTTCTGAAGGATCATGTGACACTGAAGACTGGAGTAATGATGCTGAAAATTCAGCTTTGATATCACAGGAGTAAATTACATTTTAAAATATGTTACAATAGAAAACATCTTACTGACTTTAAACTTCTGAATGGTAGTGTAAATCGTTTGATTATTTAAAAACTCAAGTCATTTATTTTGCATGGCTTTTTGTTTTCCCTGATTTTTTCTTCTATTCTTCTGGTGCTTGTTAGCTCATGTGTGCGGTTTAATCTTCCATGAGTGTATTCCTGTCGCTCTGTTTGATTTATGTGAGGATTAGCGAGAATGGAACCAGAAAGCTTTCGAATGCAATTTGTTTTAAAATTAGCTCTTGATTCAAGTCCAAGTCTGTGAGACCTGCAATATTTCATTCACTTCATTCATTCATTTTCACTCACTCATTCACTCACTCCTCCTGCTCTCACTCTCTCCATCTGGAGTGGAGCTTTTCATCTTGTGTTTGCATAATCAATTCACAACAGAAATACCCTCTTCAGAGCTGGAGTCCTAATGAAATTAATGAAGGTCTTCCTTTGACGTTGCCTGCTGAAAACCCGTCAGTTGCTCTTGCTGTCCGTTTTGTCGTCTGTTCGCACTCTTTGCATGTCTCGACTACTTTCCATTACCTACTTTGATACCTCCTGGGAAATTACAGAAAGAGCCTCTTCATGTGCTCTGGGTCTTTAAATGTGTCTGATGCACACATGCTGGCACTGGCTATTCATCAGGAGGCTGAAAGCGGCTCTGTAATGTGCCCCTGCTGGGCATGTGTGTATGAACCGCTCTGCCAAGTCTGCCCGTTGGAGAGATAAATCATAAAAATTAGATCTCTTTGATATCTCAATTGTTTCTCCTATACAGCAGTGAGATTACATGGAGAGCAAATGGAGTCTCCTGCATCTCAGGTTATACAGGAGTCTCCATTTGCTTGTAATGTAACGGCTGTATAGGACAAACAACTGAGATATGAAAGAGATCTCATTTTGGATATCACATACCTAAGGTTTTACAAGAGATCGCAACAATATCAGGTTTGGTTTGTCAAATGTCAGAGATTTTAATAACTTGTAGGACAATGTCTAGTCATTTTGTATGATTTTATTTTTTTTAATGATCCAATATTTGTACCTGAAAACTTCAATAATTAATGTGGTTCAGATAACAAAATATTTTGAGTTTCTGTTGATTAAACCAATTGCCTTAACTGTATTAACTTAAATTTTTAATTTCCATTAACTCAAAATTGAATCAAGGCAACCAGGAAACTCACTTTTTTTAAGGTAAACCAACAATTCTTTTTTACAACGTAAGAAATGTGAACATAGTATTTTCCTATCCTAACAAACCATACATCAACAGAAAGCTTATTTTTCCGCTTTCAGATTATGTATAAATCTCGATTTAAAAAAAACTGACCCTTATGGTTTTGTGGCCCAGGGTCACAATCCATCCTGGGACTTGAAGACTAAATTATGTGAGCTTTTCTATCTTCATGGATTATATAGATCTAAACTCTTATTGAATGTAAACAAATGTTTCATTTGTTTTTATTTCTCTGAAAGATTTTAGAAGAAACATCATAGACAAGTCTCCTGAGCTATCAAAGTGCAACTTCTGAGCAATCAAAGAATCCGTTCAAAACCACACCAAAGCTAACAGAGACATGTTCTCCATCTCTCCAACCATCATCAGATGGACACTAAAAATATTTCACATTTCCCGTGGCGCTTTGCTTGGAGGTCAAGGGGGCAAATGGAAAAAGAGGAGATCTGAGTGGAGGATGTGAAAGCCAACTGTGGAGAGCAGCAGTGCACTCATCCATTTATCTCGCTCCTTTGCTCCTCTCTCAGTATACCTCTGCTGTTCACAGTAT